>NW_024361718.1:600000-1167861 GCF_014805655.1 Passer montanus
TCATGCGTGGCTAAATATAACCTGCCAGTCAGGAAATGCTGCATGGATGGAACCTTCCAGCAGGGCAGGAGCAGGCATGGAGCTGGACTAGGTAACCCAAGCGCATCCAAAACATTTTACACCAGACTGGAGTTAACTCTGGTAGTGTCTGACAGCTCCTGGGGCTGCCTCTGCAGAGAGCAGGAAATGGTTTCTGTTCACGCCATCTCCATGTTGTGTTATTGATCTAAATCTCATCCAGGAGAACTTTGATAGTTCCTAATTCTGGCTGTAAATATTTTGGCTGCAGCAGAACAAGCTCTGGGTTTGAACAGGCTTCAACAATTTTTGGTTGTTTCAAGTTTTCACCTCCCCAAATATTATTCTAAGGGATTTGTCTCTGAGTCTCTGCAGGGAATGATCCCTAGTTCTGAGGTAGCCCTTTGTGTAGCATAAACCCTTCTTCAGTTTAATATTTCATAGAGTTACAAACTGTTGGAAGTTATTCCAGGATTGTTCCTCTGCTTCTTGTCCCCTTGCCCTTAAAACTTGTTGGAATTGTCGGAATGGTACTAAAGAAAATTGTGCCTTTAAGAAATGTTCTTCTGTCAGTTTGTTTTATATTTTAGGCCAATCTCTCCAGAATCCTTACCTAACCTTTACAGTGCTGGAGAAAGGGGAGGGGAAAAAAAGGTTGCTAGGATACTTGCAAAAAGGCAAATTAGCTGCACTAGAAATAAAACAAAAGGATGAAAAATCTCTAACCTTTTGAGTTAAACACCCAGTTCCAGCCACTGCCAAAATTTCATGGTCCTTCTTTTTGAGACAAAGCAATGCAGAATGTCACAGAGCCCCAATTTCACAGGCATATGGGATTTTAAAGCATTGCCTCACTGCATTAAGGTTAAGATATGACAGACTCTATGGTAAGTTTCTCCTGCTGTTGGCAGAAAATTTTATAATTATTTATACATTTATATATATTTCTATTTCTATCCATGTTTGGAAGTGGAACCTCAGAATTTTAGATATTCCATAACACACTGAACTCAGCTGAACAAAGCTGAGTCCCTAAAACCAGGTATGTAAGACTTCAATCAAAGACTTACTTTTGAACAGAGCTGTGGAGTTCTTGTTTTATATCACTTCAGTTCTACTGAACGTTTCTTCATTTATAGCTTTGGCAGCAAAAAAAATCCACAAGAAAAGAAAAGATGGAAATTCTTTCCCTTCACTAAAATATGCACCACTGATTGAAACACTGACAAGAAGTCAACCCTTGCATATTTTCCTTCATCTTAAGTGTAGTAAAATTTCTGCTTATTTCAAGGAAATCTCATTTTACATATTCAAATCCACTGCAGCAGAGAGCTCCAATCCCCTGCATGAACTCTGAGGCAGAGCCAGCACTCATGGAGAGCTGCTGGGATTATCAATGCACGTCATTTTCAGGGCTCTCTATTCCACTGAGCTGAGCAGGTTTTGATCAGATCCAGGCAAAGGATGAAGCCATCATTGCTCTGGCCCCTCCAGAATTCGGATGCAGCTGTGATTTGTAGGCCAGCAAGCACATCTGCATTGATGGCTCTTTCTTCTTCCCTTTTTGTCCAAATAATGCCTGAACAAAACCCCTGTGTGCACGGGAGATCTTCAGGAACGCTCCACAGCTGGGGCATGTTTGGTGTTTCGGTCCAGAGAGATTCTACACGACATTATTAAGAGGAATCACAAGGCAGAGCGGTGTTGGGCTTGAACAAACCAACATTGTTGATGAAAATGGAGCAGGATTTGCTCCTTGCTCAGTCCCAGATGGGAGGGCTGGCTGGCCTGGGTGCAGGATTGAGGCAGGGCAGTCCTGCCAGCTGTCTGCTCTGCAGATGCTCAGCAATGAAAGGCACCTCTGCCTCTTCACCTTGGCAGAAGGTGTCAGAATTCCCTTTCCCTGGACAGCCAGGGAGAACTTTAAAACTTCCAGGGAGGAAGAACGCTGCCAGTTTCACAATCAGTTCCCATGGCTCTGCCATTCCGATGGCTGATGCCAGCAAGGATTTGTTCTGCACCCCTCCTGATGCCACAGAAGTCACAGATGGAAGGTTGGGCCTTCCTTTCTTACAGGAGGAGTTGGAGATCATGCTATTGCTCTGGCTTGACTATTTCCTTTCTCCAGCTGAGGCAATACATAATATTTCAGACAAGAAAAATGTGTACCAGGGGCCTTCCCTTGACGTATTTTCTTATTTTTCTCTTTGACCCTTTTAAACCATGGAATTTTTTTCCTCTTCTTCCTCTCACCCTGATGTGAGTCACAAGACTGAGCTTGCAGGTTTGGGGGTTTTTTTAGTTGTTTTGTTGTTTTTTTCTTAAATTAAAAACAAGAGAAGTATAATCTTTGCATGGATAAATGGAACTGGAGTAGTGACAATCTGAGATGGCAAATTGGGAAGAATCCGAATGCAGCTGCATAGAGAAAACAGCAAATTGGAATGGAAACACATTTGGATAATTACAAACTTGCCAAATCAGGACATGTAAATCTCCTTTAAAAAAAAAGGCAAAAAATGTAATACTGTTTGTTTCTGCAGTGCTTACTGAATTAAAAATGCAGAGGCTGTCATAGTACAAAGCTCAAGATTTACAAAGGAAAATGAGCTGTAGGAATTAAGAATTACTGAGGTCTAAGAGGTCATTTTAAAAGAACTCCAGAAGAGCAGAGCCAGGACATTCCATGGGCTCACTGCTCCCTAAGGAATGGGAAACAAAGAGCATCAGCAGCCACAGGAGACAAGGAGAGCCCCAGAGATAGTCCCAGGCTCAGCCAGAAACCCAGACAAGCTGCAGACAAACCATGAAATCCTAGACTGAAAGATCCCAGAATAAGCCATGGAATCCTAGACTCAAAGATCCCAAATCACAGAGGTTGGAAAAGAGCTCCAAGCTCAGCGAGTCCCAGCTGTGCCCCATGCCCACCTTGTCCCCAGCCCAGAGCTTGGAGTGCCACATCCAGGAATTCCTTGGGCACTCCAGGGATGGGCACTCCAAAACCCCCTGGGCAGTTCCCATTCCTGAGCTCCCTTTCCATGGGGAAATTCCTGCTGCTGTCCCACCTGGGCCAGCCTGAGGCCGTTCCCTCTTCTCCTGTCCCTGTTCCCTGGGATTGAGTCCCAAATCCCCCCTGCTGTCCCCTCCTGTCAGGAGTTGTGCAGAGCCACAGGGGTCGCTCCTGAGCCTCCTTTGCTCCAGGCTGAGCCCCTTCCCAGCTCCCTCAGCTCCCCACAGGATTTACACCCTGCCCCTTCCCCAGGGTCACCTTTCTCAGGAACTCAATCTTAGGAAAAATATGAAGGCAATTTAGAAACCATTGAATATAAAGCAAAACCTACTGAATTTTTCTATTCTAAAATCCATAAAATGCCCTCTTTTTAAATTTTTTTTTTAATTTTAAAGGGGGCTCATATGGTGCAAGATGCTGGTTCCTGGAATACTTTGTTTAATATTTTTGTGTGATGATCCTCATTCCATTGGCCATGCTTTTGAGAGGACATTAAATATGATATATATATTTTTACAGGATAAATAAACTTTTAATATGCCAGACTTTTTTTTTTTTTAGAATAATATTAATAATTCAAGCCATCATAGTACTTGATTAAGCCTCTAGGAATTTCAAATTATTTCCTAAGGAGCTGGAGTACTCCTTCAGAATATCTATTTCTGTTTAAGAATCTTAAGATTCAAATGACTGGTGTCTCTCTTGTTCACTCAAAAAGATTGAAAGATGAACTTGAATTAATTGAACTTGAATTAATGAACTTGATTTTGCTTTTATTCAAGCATATAGGAACCTGCTGTAGTGAAGAAAAAATGTGAAAATATAGTAGCCATACCCATAGATAAACTTTTAGGGAAAAAAAAAAAAAGCAGCAGCATTTATAATGTGAATCTCTTCTCCAGCACTGAATTCCTGATATTACAGTGAAATTCAACAGTGTCTTGTGTGCATCAAGCTCTGGGAGGATGCTGCACTTTGGATTTCAGTGTAAATGAGAAAATTAGGAACCTAACAGGAAGCATAACTCGGTGATTGCTGGTTTTGTTTTGTTTTGGTTTTTTTTCCTGTTGAAATTCCTCCAGTTTTTAATCACCCTTTAAATCTTCTGCAGGGTAATTAGAGAGGGCACTGATCCCTGAGGGAGGCAGGCTGCAGTCCCACATCTCCAGAGGGGTAATCATTCCCATTGATTATTCTCTGTGCTACCCTTGATTTCCATGCTGCACCGTTGTCTTAATCCACATTTCAGTTTAATACAAAATGACAAATTTCACTAATTTGCACCTAAATAGCCTTTTAGAATTGCCTTTTACTTCCCAAAAATGTGCAGCACAGGTATTGAGCCTCGCTTAACTTCCCAAGCACAACCCAAGAGTTGTAAACCCTTGGTGAGAAAACTCTGACAGGTGAATAATGTGAGTACATCCTCCCACAGGAAAGGCATTTGCAGGGTGTTGAAAGTCTGGTGGTTCACACTTCAACTTAAAATGTAAAACTTGGGATTCTCTGAGCAGCTGGTACTTTGTACAACCTGTGCAGAAATAATGCATTCAACCACTTCAAAATATGGGGCAGTGATCCCACAACTCTGCACTATAAAGGATTTTTGTGCATTAATCAAATGGGATGCAAAACAACTCCTTGGTGATATTTTTAAAGGTTTTGATGGCTGAAATTCAGGTTTTATTGGCTGAATTTTTTTAAGAGATGCTGCTAAAATATTTTTTGCTTTTTCCAGTCATGTGCTCACGGTCAAGAGTGATGGGGAAAGGGGGAATTCCTGCTGGGATTTTATAATTTACAGCATAATTTAAAAAAACATAGAATTCTCTGACAGAGACAACTCTGGAATTCCTACTAAGCTGATACCTTCCCATTCCCCAGAACACAGCTAAATTATTAAATACAGCTTAACTATAGAAATAAATGTATTTCTATAACATCTGTAGGAACAGGGGAAGTATTAATACTAAACTGGTCTCAGTGTTTCGTGTTTCCATCAGGAATTAATTCCATTTTTATTCTCTTTATAAGTTGGTATTAGAACTTTGCAATGGTCCAAACAAGTCCTGTAACACTGAAGTGTTTTCAGGGGTTTCTTCTTCAGGGATGGAAAGTTTCTTTTTTTTATTTTGTGGCCAAACAGGAGTTTTCTGTCCTTTTCCCCCTGAAACAAGAGGGCTGCAAAATGCAAATGCCATCAAGCTGTCACCTCAGTCCCTGCTCCATGTGGGTTGCACATCCTGTCCACTTCCAGCAGGGATCAAATCTGCACACTGAGCAGTTTGTTCAACCCTTCCCTTGGGCTGTTGTGACCCCCAGCACCTGCCAAGGTTTGGTTCCCTCTGCTCCCAATCCCTCTCCTGAATTCCCCTGGCAGGTTCATCACAGGACAAGTTGCTAAATTCCTCCTTGCTAAAATGTCTCACTTGTGGGATGCTCTCTCATTATAACCACACCACAGTGCCAGGATAAATGCATTAATAGCTCAACATCTCTCTTGTTTAGGAGATGGAGCTATGCAAGCAAAATATAAAATAAATATTTCAGGGGGGCAGTTAAGAGGCAGAGCGTGTAAGACATGAAACTTCCGTTGAGCTCCTTCCAGAGACTTTTAAAAACATCCTTCTTCCTCTAACAACATATTTAACTTGGTCCTCCCCTCTGTGTTTGTTGGGGATTTTGCATAATGCAGTGTCACTAGAAACTTTCTGTCTAGCTGAATTAAGAACCACCAAAAGTCTCTCTAGAATGGAGTTCCTGAGTGAAACTGAAAGGACTAAGTGGCTGAATAACTTTTTTTAATTAAAAAAGGGGATATGGCCAGTTGCTTTGGAAAAAAAGCCATTCACTTGCCAGAGGACTTGGAGATCTTCAGACCACCCAGAAGGCAGGGACCCTGCCAAATCAAAACCCCAAGGACATCATGCAGAAAGGGCTGCAGTTGGCTCCCAGGACTACTGGGATTTTACTTTTTCTACTTCAGTGTTTAGAGCCAAAGAGGAGATCTTGCAGCTGAAACTTTGTATTTTATCATTAATAAGTCCTACCTGTCTGAAAAAAATGGGTTGGAGCAGAAGCACAGACGAGGTGACCACTGGGAAAATCAGTTTTGCAGTTGAATGGGATTGGGAATGGCAGGAAGGCCAAGATTTCCTGCTCCAGGATGCCCCTGCCCTACACAGCACCCAGGGAAAGCTGCAGCAAGTGGAAGTAGAGGTCACAGATTTTGGGAACTGACGCATGATGCCACCCAGAGCTGAGACTTCTGCTTGGGGTTTTGCCATGCCATCCCTGAATTTCCAGCTAGGCCATTACTCTGTCTCTAATTAAACTCAAAAGATGAATATTTGTCAGGCTGTAGAGATATTTGGTGTGAAACCAGCTGCACCTGTTAATAAATGGGGGAGTTGCACTGTCAGGTGTAGCAGTGTAAATAATGGTGGCAGTGGTTGTTCTGGGAGAGTTCCCATTCTGCTAAAATCAATATTAAATTGAGGAATATTAGAGTGATGCCGTGTCAGGGCTACCTAAACCAGAGGCCAGCCAGAATAAAGGGAATAAAAACCAGTTCTATTTATTGAAGGGCCTTCGGGAGCACTGTCAGGAGTGTTGCAGTGTAAATAATGGTGGCAGTGTTGTTCTGGGAGAGTTCCCATTCTGCTAAAATCAATATTAAATTGAGGAATATTAGAGTGATGCCGTGTCAGGGCTACCTAAACCAGAGGCCAGCCAGAATAAAGGGAATAAAAACCAGTTCTATTTATTGAAGGGCCTTCGGGTACAGTTCAGGCAGATGCTAAGGCATCAAGAGCATAGTATACACTTACTTGCACTTAAAGGTGTGATAATCAGATAAAAACCCCCGTAACATTTATAAATGAGCATTCTGTGCTCATGAGCTCATTTCCAAAGAGAATTAGAAAACATTTCTTGGTTTGCATGGCTAGGTGATGCAGCTAGCCCTGTGTGCTGTGAAATCAGGGCAGCAGAGCCTGGCATTCCCCAGCTGGGATTGTGTGGCAGCACCTGCTCAGCAGCACCACCCTGCCAAATACCAGGCACAATTCATGGCACGGGCCTGAATCTCCATTATTTCAATTTGTGTTGCAATGGGAGCAGTGCTAGCAATGAGAACGGCACACAAAATGCAATTTTAGCCATTTGGAGGCACTGGTGATAACTCAGATTTACAAATTCTTTTACTATACTTGAAAACTGTAGCTGCACATTAACTGAAGGCACAAGAAGGTCATGGCAGGGAAATTCCCTGCTCTGAGGGATGGCTGTGGCCTCCATCATCTGCACAGTACCTCAGTCAACCACGTCAGGAGCAGCAAGGCATCCACCCAGACAAAATGATAATTCCTCCCAAAAATATTCCTGGAAGTTTTCCAAGAGTGGAAACATTCCTCCCTCAAGTTTGTTATTTGAGTGCTCTATTTATATAGTGGAGTGTTAAAATAATTAAATTTTTTGGCCAGACTGTGATAATCTTTTTTGACAACCTTAGTAGGTAGCACAGCCATACATTTTTTTCCTGGTAATTATTTGAGTTCTAGACCAGCTTTCAGAAAAAAAAATCCTGTTCCAGTTAAGAAATGCAGGTGCAAGAGAGGTAAAACTTCAGGAATTTGTCCCAGGTGAGGTAATATGTCACTGGCAAGTTGTGCTTTGATTTGACTGCGGGGGTTTTGCAGCCCCAAATTTAGATTTTGATTAATAAGTTAATACATTTCTTTTCTTCAGGAGTAAGTTCCAGTATAATGCTTCTGAATGCAGAGAAAACCTGACCCCCACTAAAAACCAAGGAGGAGGGAAAGATTAAACCTCTGTGTGAATTAGATAGGAAATAAGTTTTAACAATATTTTAAACCATATTTTGGGGGAGGGCTAATATTTTTTCAACTTCATACATAATTTTTTTAAACAATATTTGATGTCCTGACTTGTCAAGCTTATTTTTTGCTAATCCTGATCCTAAGCTATTAACTCTAGTCTGAGAGTTCAGTAGAATAATCATTGAGTAAAACAGAAAAATGTTTTCTCAATGTTTTTGTAAGATATATGATGAGGAAAAGGAAAGTTTTGTGGACCAAAGATATTCATAAATTGAGGCACATTTGTACATTTTCAGAGAAAGTCCCAGGTGTGGGCCCTGTATTTCACACAGTGGCACTCTGCAGGACTTTGAGGTGACTGAGCAGCCCAATAAATGAAAAAAAAATGTAAATTATTTTAAAATAATTGTGGTTTTAAAGTGGACACACAGAGGTGTAAAAGAGAGGCTTCCAAGCGTCCCTACACCACAGAAGGACTTGTGATTTTTGGTTGGGATAATACTTCCACAAAATAAAATGTCATCCTTAAAGAAATCTCTGTTATGTCATTGTGCACATGAGGTTTTGAGCTGGATAATACAAATTTTTGGGGGCTCTGTTCCTCTAGTACAGCCACAAAGTTAATTTTTGTCACAGCAACATTGATTCTGTCTCTTGTGTCTGCTTTTCACAAGATCACAGAATAATCAGGCTTTTTCTTCATTTTTCTTCCTCTATTCCAAGATGATTTACAAGGAAAAGCTGCTCTCTCCTTCACTCTGAGTAGGCAATAAAGCTTCTTTGGATATTCATTGTGCACAGGTGTAAAACCCCATCAGAAATTAGGAAAGGTTTTCTTCACAGCATCAGGAGGTTGGAATAATTTAGAGAAAAAAATTATATTGCAAGAATGACTTGCACAAAGCATCATTTACTTTAAAGTATATTAAATTGCCTTTATAAATGCAAGTACTAATTCCAGTGTTATTTAGTGCAAAACCAGGTGCTTTGTGTAGGACTAGGAAAAAACAAGTCACTCAAATTGCTGAATATTCTGCTTGAACACTGGACTTTAAAAGCCCCAAAGACCAAATTGTTATTTGAAAACTGAAAACATTTGATTATTCAACTGGATAAATTATCTTAGACTGAGACAAGGCTGGAATTAAGTGCAGATATTTCTAAAACTCCCTGAGAGCAGGCAGTGACCATTCCATTAGCTGAATTGTTGTGCTACTTATTCTCAAGAATCCCTTTCATTTTCCTTTCCTCTCTGTTTGATGTAGTGGAGATCACAGCCCTCCAACATGTGCAATTTAAGTTTTCAGTGCTGATGACAAGTTCAAACTGAAAGCAGTTTTGTACAATTACGAGTGTCAGTGCAGACAGAACAGAACAATGTAATTAACTGCAGAGCAAGTCATTAAAGAGAGAGAAGAAATGAAGCTGCAAATCAGCTGCAAAGGCAGACTCTGAACTCTTGGCACCACAAATTGCTAATTCATTATCAGCATTGTTGTTATCAGCCCTCTGAAATATTTGGCGACCTTTAAGTTTAGAAATGGAGCTTTGGGAGTTTGAGAAACTCAGGAAACAACTAAAAATGCACCTTTTCTTTTTGCTTAATTGAAACAGGGTTCTATAGATCAGGATTTCTGTTTAAACACAGCAGCTGTGCCCTTCTGACAATCAGTTTTGTGGGATCACTGCATAAATTCACAGAAGGCCACTACAAACTGCATGGAACAAATCCATAAATATGGTAGGGAAGTGTTTTGAGCCACCTCAGGCAGAAATTTTTGAACCAGAATCTATAATTGCTTCTAAAGTTATGGGTTTGTAATGCTAGAGCAATAATTATTATTTTTTAACTTCTGGAAATGGACAGAAACCAAACAAAACAAAACCATTTGGTTCCTCATTGGAAAAAAAAGGGAAAAATTAAAAATATTGGGTTTGACCATAGATAGTTCATGTCAATAAAATGCTTTTGAAGGATGGGAAATAAGGGCACAAAAGGAATTATGGGCTCATTTCTCAGTGTATACAGAATTTGCCAAAGATAGTTGCAGACCCCCAAGCTAGGGAGATAAAATCGTGCAAGAAATCACAAATTCACAGAACTGCACTTTGTACCAACAATTCACAGAACTGCACTTTGTACAAACAGACACTGCTGCATTTAGGGCCAGAAATCACAAATTTCACCTCCCAGGAGAAAGTCCAGCCAGAAATGCTGCAAGAGCTTTCTGCATTAACTGTGTCCAAGACAGAGATAAATGTTTATACAATGAGAGAGCACTCCAGCAGAGAGTTTAGAGCTTCTCTATGAGCAGAAAAACTGGGAATTCCAGCACCCAGGGAAAAAAAAAGTGTGAATTCCAGCACTAGGATCCCTTGGTGCTGGAGCTGCAGCAGCCACATTTATGGTTATTATCCTTACTCCTCTCTGTCAGGAATTCTAGGATTTTGTTTGGGGGTGGATTTGTGCAGCCTGCTGTTTTAGCTGAAATTTATTAGGAATTTTAAGTCTGGAAAAAGTATTAGAATCAATCTTATTTTCTCGCAAATATTCCCACTGCCTCTATTAGTTACTGGGGATAGAAAGAAAAACACTCAGAATTTCCCTCAATTACTTTAATTTTGGTATATATTTTATCTATAAAACTCCTCTCTTTGCATCCAGCTGGAGAGCAAATATTTTAAGACCCAAGGAAGAGCTGAACAAGTAAAAAAAAAAAAAAATCAAGAACAACAGGAATTATCTGTCAAGTAAAATGAAGCTTTTTCAGGAGTTCCTTCTCAATTTCTTTATTATGGTCCAAGCAGATGAAATGGCAATTTTAAGAGTTATAAAAGAGTAGCAACAACAGCAACACCACCATGAACTATGGGCAAAGAAACCCTGACCTCAATCTTATGTTGTTTTTTATTTTTTAATGTATTTTTTTACCTGTGTGTTGTTTACATAAAGACATATCTTTATTTTTATTTTATTTATAGTCCCTCTTTGGGCTATTTTTACAAGCCCATCTACCTCTAGTGAGCAATGAAAAACAAGTGTGATTCAAGAGAGCTCCAACAGAGGTCTTATTCTTTAGGGAAATCAGATTGAGTATGGGCTTGAATAAATTCAGGCTGCAGCTCCAGCAGCCTGTGGGTGTCTGTGAATGGCTCATTTTGTATTCCAGACACACTGTGAGCTACAAATGCCAACCACCAGAGCTGCACTACACAGATCAGGCGCTTTCTCCATCTTAAAGCAACCACTTCCTTTCTGAAAACACACTTAAAAATCCTCTGAGGACAGAGTGCTTTATTTCAGGAATTTTTCCTCATCAGTGTTGGATTTTTTTCTGATTTCAACTCAAATATTGTCCCAGTGTGAGGTTGTAAACAAGGAAAAGCAGCAGCTCATGGGCAGAACTGAAATGGGAGAGAAAATTTGAGTTTATCTGTTTTGGCAGATAAGAGCTTGCTGCTGTGATCTGTCATTTGGGTAATTTCCCCCTTCAAAGTGGGAACTGAAATTCATTTTGCTGAGATTTCCTTTGAAACTCTGTGTGCAGCGGGGCAGAATTTTCCCACAGGACAAAGTGAGAGTTATTTCACCCCACGTTAATCAAGATTTCAGCACCCATGGTCCCCTGATGCCTTGGGAAGGCTGACCTAAAACAGAGACTAGGTGGAGTTAAATAATAAAGTAGGGATTTATTCAAAGGATCTCCTCCATGGATGCCCCTTGGGCAGCACAAGAGCCCAGCCAGGGCTGCACCCAGGATGAACCCAAATGGTCCCAAAATGCACGAGCGCTGCCGGGGTCTCTCCCTGGGCTCAGCTCTGCTCCATGTGCACATTGCAGTTCAGTGTCCAGTTCCAGCTGCAGCCCCTGCAGTCCCATCCTGCTTGTTTTTCTCTCTGCAGCCCACGGGGTTTGTGCTCTTGGGGCTGAGATTTGGATCATTTGTCCTTGGTGCCCAGCTGGAGCAGGAATTGTTTTGTCTCCCTGCTCTGTGCACAGAGCTCACCATCCCCTCACATGGAGCCCAGACCTGCACACTAAAGCAGCACAGAATGTGAAAAATAGAAAAGCCAAAACCTGAGGCACCACCCCCCCTCTGCCCATCACCTGGACTCACTCACACACGAGGCAGAGCGAGGCCCTTTCCCAGCAGCAAACCTGGGCTGGGTTTCAGAACAAAAGAAGCAAAATCTGATTTATTTCTGCACTGAGCATGCTCCTCCAGCTCTGGGCATCATGTGGTTCCTTGTTTCCAAGGAAACAACTGTGATGCTGAGCACATCCTCTCCTATCATGGAAGGTTTGGGGTGGTTTTCTTTTCTTCCCCCTCTGAGAATTTTTTAAGACATCAATCTGAAATAATTTGCTGCACTTGATTGGCATTGATTTCTATTTACAAATATGTAATTCTTCCCATGAGCAGAGGAGATTATCTAAATCTACACTGAAATGAACTGCAGGAAATACATGGCATGGGCAAATTAATTTAATTCTCTTTGGGATGGGATTGCCATAGTTGACAAGGGAATGAAGATGTCACACAATTGTGATCCCTAGTTGGGGCTTTTACTTTGATTCTTTGGAGGCATAATTTGCATTATGGCTGACTTGTCATTTAAAAAAAATAAAAAGAGATTGACAGAGCAGCTGCTTCCAGTGATCATGTCTGGAGCACCTGGAAAATACTGAGGAAAACAAGGGGGAAATGGGGAAAAATGGCAACAAATCTGAAAGGGTGGCACACCTGAGAGAAGTGCAGCTTCTGCCTATCAGTGGATTGGTAAAATAAAGAAAAAATGGATTTACAGATTTACAGGAGCTGCAGGAAACCCATCAGTACAATGATAAGGGATTCCTGAAGGATGCTCTTCCCCTTCTTGTTAGAGGCCTGGACTTTGCCATCCAGGACAGTTTTTATGGCATCAAAACTTGTTAAATATGACTGAAGAGTTGCAGAAGTTAGGTTTCCAACTTGAATCCACATTCTAAGTTATGGACTACAAGTTTTCATTTCTTTGTTTCTTTGTGTGAACAACACCAGTACAAAAAAATGACATTATTAAATCCCCCACAGAGTATAAAATTAAATTCTAATTAAAGTGAAGAAATCCACTGAAACAGAAATAGGAAGTGCAAATAACCCTTATTAAATCTATTAATCTGAAGTGATACAAATTCAGGTAATTTCTAAAGTCTATTATTAGGAGTGTTTGTAAGAGGTATGCAGACATTATTTCTTTTTAATGAAAACAAATACTCAGGAGATCACCAAAGCGCCAAGAAAGGAGCCAAGGAATTTTTCCATGCCAAGGCAGGCAGAAACTCCAGGGATTTTAAGAGGCTGAGCTGGTTCTGTTTGGACTCTTAACGAAAAGAACATCATTTCCTCTGCCATGTTAAAAATCAAGCAAGACACTGCAGAGTTTGCAGGGCTCTGTTGGTATCTGCCAGCCTTGGAGAGAATTTCCAGGTTTTTGGAGACCACATTGGGCTGCAAGTGCTTTCTGCCTTGTTTCCAGTGGGAAAGCTGATAATGTGGCCAATATGAAATGTCCCCTGTCAACAGCAGGGAAAAAGGGAATTGGGTCTGTGCTTTAGGAAAGGACATTTAAGTGACAGGCTTTAAGCAGGTAATTTAATCTAAACACACTTAATTTGTCATGCTGAGTAAAGAGAATCAGCATTGAAAAAGGTAACTTACTTAAATCCTTCAATCCTGAGCAAAGAATCCCCGTACAAGGCCATTGCCTGTTTTATAGCCCTTGTGATAAGTAACAAAATATTGCCCAGAAAAAAATCTCTGCCTTTATAATGTTCTATTCAAAAGCACAGAAACATTCACAGAAGGGAAACAGCTCTGTGGAGGTTTTCAGACAAAAATATGACTCCAGCTTAATATGAAATCATCTGGTTTTACTGGAGGTCAGGAGTGAGCCTCAAAAATCAGAGCCTTAGCAAAAAAAAAGTCATTCAGCAGGTAATTTAATCTAAACACACTTAATTTGTGCTGAGTAAAGAGAATCAGCACTGAAAAAGGCAATTTACTTAAATCTTTCTGTCCTGAGAAAAGAATCCTTCAGCAAGGCCACTGCCTCTTTAGTGCCTTTGTGCTGAGATATAAAACCTTCTCCATAAAAACATTCTGTTCAAAAGCACTGAAATATTCACATATTCCTCAAAAGCAATAGATATCCTTTGTATTCCTTTTGGAAAATATCTCCGTGGAGGTTTCCAGACAAAAATATGACTCCAGCTTCAATCAACTGGTTTTACTGGAGGTTGGAAGTGAGCCTCAAAAAGAAGAGCCTTAGCAAAAAAAGGGCCTTCAGCAGGTAATTTAATCTAAACACACTTAATTTGTGCTGAGTAAAGAGAATCAGCACTGAAAAAGGCAATTTACTTAAATCTTTCTGTCCTGAGACAAGAACCCTTCAACAAGGCCATTGCCCATTTACTGCCTTTGTGCTGAGTTATAAAACCTTCTCCAGAAAAACATTCTGTTCAAAAGCGCTGAAATATTCACATATTCCTCAAAAGTAATAGATATTCTTTGTATTCCTTTTGGAAAATATCTCTGTGGAGGTTTCCAGACAAAAATATGACTCCAGTTTTAATCAACTGGTTTTACTGGAGGCTGCAAGTGAGCCTCAAAAAGAAGAGCCTTATCAGTGGGGACTCCCTGAATTCAATTTAGCTGCAAAATACTTGAAAAATTCCACATGAATGGAAATTAAAATTAAGAGCATTTTTTTCAAGTTGAAGTTGTCAACAGATTGTTTGGTCAGACTCCAGATTCAAGAGCAAACAGGTAGAATTTCTGTTGTTTCTTACAGAAATTGAGGACATTTGAAGGACAAACCCAGGCTCATGGTGAGTTCCACACTCTTCATTGATGACCCTGTTAGAAAGGGTAGAGTTGATGAGTTTTTACTCTGAATTTTTTCCTATGTAGTTCTCCATTAAAATAGAATAAAAAGGGACCAGAATTACTATTTACATTTATATTACACAAATGAAAATTTAATTGAGAGCAGCAGCTTGAGAAGCAGGATTCTCTTCAAAATTTGAAACCCTTTTCCAGCTTTTTGTTCTGCTTACAAATTCAAGAATTGATACTTGCAAGTTAAAACCTTGACAGGAGACTTCAGGGGGTTTAGCATAAAGTCTTTCTGCTCAAAATTTATTTTGGAGGGGAAATTGAAACATTTCTTTATCTATCCATGCACAGTGTAATAATAATAAAAAAATTATTTTCTTTAGAAGGTCTCATGCACGGATGTAACACAGTAAAAAGAAAACTTGAGAAATTAAAACTCTCTTCCTCCTGGGACATATATTTTGTTTTGGCTTCCACTTTCTGATATCCAACTGTAGTTAAATTTAGAAGGAATAAAACACTATCCTGAGTATTGCAATCAAAGATGTCCCTTATTAACCAACAAGCAAAAAACTGTTGCAAAAATCAACATTTTAAAACAGAGCATGTGATCTTAGAAGCTGTGATTTAACTTATTAAATACTGAATTTTATCTTTCTCAGTACTGAAGACAACAATTAGTCCAGGTTTACAATATCATTGTTAGAAAATTAATTTTATTTTCGTTTTAAAAGCTATGTCAAAAATATTCTCCTGTTGAGTGTTATCCTGAGTGGCCTTGATCTATAGAATAGAAGAACTGAACCTGGGTTAATTTTAAAGCACAGATCATGGACAAAACTAGCAAGAAAACAGTGCTGCAAAGCAATTTTCCCTTTGAAAATTCACATTTTTTGGGCATTGGTCTTGCCTGAAAGCTGCTAATCCATTTTCTCTGTGTGTTCAATGCTATTTTCTTGAACATTAATGCATTAGAAAATAATTTACTTTTTGTCTTTCTTTTACAACATTTTCCTCTTTGTAAACATTTTAAACTTTTTAAAATGTATTTTCTATTCTATTTGTGCCTTTCAAATCTCAAAAAGCCAAACCCATAGTTTTCTTGAAAATTAGTCTTCAGACTTGAATATTATCGCTGTTTCAAGATTTTTGTATCATCTAAATCTAAATTTAATTTAATTTAAGATATAAATCTAAATCTGGACATCACCAGCTTCATTTGAAATGAAAGCTCTATGGGGAAAGCCCAGAACTATAAATCAATTTGTATTCCAAAGAATTTCAGAAACCAAGTAGAAGGAAGTCAGACAGGAGGTTTTCCTTTGGGACCATTTCTGAAGCATCACTGGAGTAATTTATTGGCGTCAAGCTGAAGGGCTGTGCTTTTTCTGAGCCCTATGTGTGTCTTCAAACCCTAATTGATATTTTTAAAGTTTGGAAAACTCTGCTTTTGACAGGAAATCCCCAGGAATCACAAAGAGCAGACTTAGAATGTTCTCTTGCCATCTGAGGAGTGCAGAGGCCAAGCTCTCAGGCAGAAGGGAGAGCACAGAGCCCTGTGCTGATGGCAATTAGCACAAATAACGAGGTGGCTGCTGCCCAAAATTCCAGCAACACCTGGGCAGCACGACTGGCTTCAGAGGTGTTACAGGGTGAAACAGATTCACCTGGGAAGCTTGCTAATTTATTTAGAAGCAGAATCCTTTTCCCAGCCTATTCCCAGGCTGGGGATTCGGTTGAGTGCCTCTCATTAGACTGTGTGATGGTCTAGGGTGACACTTTGTGGCTAATCCGTGCACTGAAATGTCAATTGCGAGTCAGCTCTTGGGATAATTGGGGAAGAAACTGATCTTGCTGCTGATTAAAATCCTGAGCAGACACGTGTGGAGCTTCTCGGGTTTTTGGAGCGTGTCATGGGGAGTGGTGAGCATGTCTGAACTGCTGTTCTCAGCTTAAGCCTGACATAAATCCCTGAAACAAGGGAATGATCACACTGGAAGGGCCTTTAACAAGAACAGATGATCTTGGTTATGGGATAGAAAGGGAAAAACAACGGATGGAGTTTCTTTGTCAGTGTCCTCTTGATGCCTCAGGTTTTAGCTTTTCTATTTTTCAGATTCTGTGCTGCTTTAGTGTATAATTCTGAGCCTCATATAGGGGGTTGGTCAGCTATGTCCAAAGACCAGAGAGACAGAGCAATTCCTTCTTCAGCTGAGCACCAAGGACAAATGATCCAAATCTCAGCCCCAAGAGCACAAACCCCGTGGGCTGGAGAGAGAAAAACAAGCAGGATGGGACTGCAGGGCTGCAGCTGGGATTGGACAATGAACTGCAATGTGCACATGGAGCAGAACTTATAAAAATGTGAGATCTTGTGTCCAAGCCCTCTTTGCTTCCATCTTGGAGCCCATCCAGGCAGAGCCATGGCTGTGGCTCTGGTGCTGCCAGGGTGTGGCCTTTGGAGGCACCTCAATAAATACCCTCTTTATTCCCCTTAACTCCATCTAGCCTCTGTTCCATCTCCTCGAGGCATCACTTGGGTGACCCAGATGGGACAGTGAGGCATCTGGAGAACCCTTGGACCTGGCACTCCTAGAGAGGTCCAGCTGAGCTCCAGAGGTCCTGAGGGCATCACTCTTGATCTGACCTCAGCTGGGTTTTCCTGGGGTGCTAGGGAGCAAACAGCAACACTCAGTCCCTCCCCTTGACCTCTCTGCTGCTGGCCTGGAGCTCAGTTTGGTTTCCTGGATGCTGTCCATCCTTCACACCCTCCTCTTGCCCCCCTACAGCTCATGGCTGGCCTCACACAGCTTTGGGACAGCTGATTTCAGCTCGTACCTCTTAAAGGAAATGTGGCTCAGAATTCCACAGATTTCAGCACAACTTCACCTGTTCTACCCTTAGCAATCCAAAGTCATCAACCTAAGAACTTATCCAAGGAAAAATCCCTTCACAGAAGTCAGTGGTGGGTGCAGCCATAACTTTTAATACTGCAAACACACCAGTTCCTGTTGAGATTTTCCAGCATGAACCCAGCTGGGAAAAACAGTCCCACTCTGACACTTTGTGCAGGTGAGGAGCCCAATCTGGCAGAAACCACCACTCTGAGTTGCACTACTTGCTTTGAGAGCATCTTTTGTTGTCCTTCAGCTGCAGCTCCATTTGCAGGTACCCACCTGTAAGACTTAGGGTAGAAAAGAGTTTGAGGCTGTTGCAATGTGCAGGCCTCATCATTGCAGCAATGAGTAAGGGCTTTCATAATTAGTTCAAGCATTTTTGTATCATCTCTACATAATTACATGCTGCCTTTCTCTTGACTTAAACTGTGAGTGAGGTTGTTTTAGCAGTGTTTACATTGAAATTTCTCATCCCAGTTTGCTGCAGGGTTTCCTTCAGAGCTGAAGTGAGTCTGGCTGGTTTCAGAGACCAACCTAAAGCAGATTTTCTCCTTGGCTGCTCTGCTTATACTGAAGCCCAGAGCAGGAACAACTCCTTGTGCTTCTGGGAGAGGTCCTCCTTTGGTGTCCCTTCACAGCTGTTCTGTATTCCAGCCTTGGCCACATCCACTGGTGCAGTTTGGGGCCGCTTGGCTGCTCTGCTTATACTGAAACCTAGAGCAGGAACAAATCTCCTTGTGCTTCTGGGAGAGGTCCTCCTTTGGTGTCCCTTCACAGCTGTTCTGTATTCCAGCCTTGGCCACATCCACTGGTGCAGTTTGGGGCCACAGTTCTTAAATCCATCCATCCCTCCTGCAGAGCCATGAAGTTCTGCTGGGTAAGGCCCCCCTGAGCCATGTCGGACTTCAGCCCCTTGCTGAGCTACCACTGCTGCTCTTGGAATTTCTATCCCAGGAGATCATTTTGACAGCACAACTGTCCTTTTCCAAACAATTTCTTTGTTCAAAGAGAATTTCTGGTTACTTTGCTAGACACTTTTCCTTGCATTTATTACATAGGGAAAACCAACATGACAAATTTGGTTTTCCCTCATTTGAATTTTAACACTAACCTGTTAATTTTCCTAAATTCCTTTGTGGACTATATCACTGTTGAGACATGAGTATCCCAGTGGGTTTTCCACTGGCAGGATGCTGCAGTGTCCCTCTGTTTCCTTGCCACAATGGTTTCAGCAAACAGAGCAGCCTGATTGCCTCTTCAAAGGTGTGAAATCACAGCAAAGCTGTTATGATCTGCATAAATTGTGGGTATATTTGAAAGTCTGCATTTAAAACTATGATAAGAAAATACAATTAAAAGATCAGAAGGGATTTAATCTGTTTAAATGATTAGAAATTAATTCAGACCTGCTGGGAGGTGCTGCTCCCCTGCTTGAAAAGGGCTCAGAAGAGCTCCCAGTCTGAGTTTAGCCCTGCATTTATCAAATATGTGAAGAATTGAGTTATTGCACCTGGGGCACAGAGCTCTGGTTATAAAACCCAATTTCCAGTTTGAATTCCTGCACACTCTGCAATGCCATAAAGAATTCTCCACTGCAGCTCCCCAAACTCCTGGGTCCACCCTCCCTGTTAAGCTCTGAGTGTTCTTGTGTCCTTTGCCCTGTGAATTCAGCAGGGGAGTGGCAGAATTCCCCCTCTGGAGTGGGGTTTGTGATGTGTGGGATGTTCATCTGTGCTTCCAGCAGATCCTGCACAATGCTGGGAATTCCACACAGGAGCTGCTGGATCTGGAAAAGCCTCTTCTTTCAGCTCAGTGGAAAAAGAAAAACGATTGGATGCACTTTTTTCATCTTTGCTATCCTTAATCTGAATGGTTTAATTCATCTTTGTGAGGAAAAGTTTTAAGCATTATTTCTTATAGACTTAAAATTATATTACTCAGTCATTAGACTATCATCAGCCTTTTCTGCAGCCGCACTGAAGCCAAGTGGAAAACAAGAACCCCAAAACAGAAACAAAATCAAAGAATTTGGATCACCACATGCATTGCTATTGAGCATGGTTTGTGGTTTTTTTCAAAAATCCTCCTGAATAAGACCGTAATATACTGATATGATTTTTGGTTGTTCTACTTTGATAAACCAAAATCAAAATTCCACCCACAGCAGTTAAAAAAAATTAAAACAAAAACCACCCCAATAAAAGAGGTAAAATGAAAAGGAAAGAAGGAAAACTGATCAGAAAGCAAAAGCAAGTCTTAGAAACAGCTCTTCCTTTTGATCAGAATAACTTCACATGGAAGAGACTGCTTCAAAGCTCAGCAGTTTTCTGGGAATTATTGAAGCTTGAGGAGAGTGTTTCAAGTGATAATCTGCTCTTTTGGTGGTGTGGACTGCACAAAATGGCCCTAATGAGATTCAGTTCTAATGTCACAGGTCTTTCATAGCTGCATTTTAATCTCTGCTGAGGGCACCCAGGATGGCTGAATGAACAGCATTTCTATTCTACAGAAATAAAAATTCCATTTGAAGGTGAGCTGACATAATTTGTGCCTTTCTCCTCCACACAGAAGAGCTGCTGTGGGGGAAGGAGCAGGAATGGGATGTCAGGGTCTTCATTAACCCCTCAGAGGGACACACAGTGGTGGCACTTTGGTGACAGAGCTTTGTAATATGGGTAGGGGTGCTGGGGAATTGAATGATGCCTTAGCATTTTAGCTTGTCTATTTTCCATATATTTGCACTCCTGCAGTTCTTTAGTGTAGAACTCCAAACCCCACACACAGGGGCAGCCCTTTATTCTGACTGGCCTCTGGTTTAGGTAGCCCAAGAAGGCATCAGGAACCCCACTGATTTCACACTTTTGCCCTCTGTTGTTATTACTAACACATTCTTCCAACCTGGGATGTCTCAGCTCCATTTGAAGGAGAATTTCTCCCAGCCTGGATGCCTGGCACAGTGACAAACACCCTGTCCCCTCAGTGATGCCACTGTCAGGGGCTGCACCTGCAGCATGTGGGGAATCACCACAGCGCCCATCACGCACAGACCCTGCAGCACTCAGCCTGGGCTGGGCAGGATTCCAACCAAAGCAGCTTCTGATGGCTAAAATCCCCTCACTGTGGCACTGCTCCTGCACTGCTGCAGAGTGTTTCCCTCCTGTGAGTCTCAGACCCAAACCCAGCCTCTCTGGGACGTCAGGAACCAGAGCAATCCAAATGTTGTGTCTGAAGGATGCTGCTGTGATCCAAATTTTGCCCCTCCTGTCATCCCTCTGCAGCAAATGTTTCTCTGCTAAGATGTGCCACCAGGTTAATGGCCCTGGCACAGAGCTGACAGCTTTACAAGCCTCTGTGGCACACTGCTCCTGTACCAGATCAGCTTTTCCAATCCACAGCCCCTGAGGGTTCCTCAGAGATTGGCAGGACAAGAACAGATCACCATCGTTTCTGAAATGTGGCATTGATGTTTATTTTTTATTCAGTTTTCCATATCAAACAGCACATCTGTGTACCCTGGCTGGAAATCAGCTGGTTTTCATTCAGAAACCTGGTCCTGGCATTTCCCTGTGTCTGAATCCAAAACATACAAACCTGGTGCCCACAATTTGTTGCATTTCTATGGCATCATCTCAGTCTTTAATGCCACAAGAAGCACATAACAATGAGTTGAATTCTTGTTTTCTTTCAGTATTATAATCTGAGGAACACATTGAAAAACCTAACACATAAATTACTCCAAGATATAATAAGACAAGGGACTATAGTCAAAAAAGTATCACTGCAATGAGAAATCCACTACGAGGAGATTTAAAAAAAAACAAACCAAAAACCCCAAACTGCCCTTAAATCTAAACCAACACATTCATGTCCATTCCCTACATGTACAGATTTGAAAATATTTAACATCAATTCTAAAAAAAATACTGCTTGCATTGTCAGTGGCAGATTAAGCACAAGAATGAGTAACAAGAGCCTGATGACATAGTTTTTTTTCAGTGAATTTTAAGATGTAGCAGCAGGATCTTTAAAATCTGATATTGATTTCCACTGTAGGTATTTCCTATATGAATTCTGCCTCCCTGTTTAGTCAGAAATAAATCATTAATGTTAATTTGTGCCTTGCTTATACTACAGGATGGTTTTAATCACTGACCATGGCTTCCCAGCAGTGGAGAGAAACTAAAACAGCAAAAAACTACAGAATTAAAGTGCAAGCCCACAGTTCCTGTGCACCCTTTCCTGGCCTTGCTTTCTGTTACAAAGCACCCATGGACAATGATGGGAAGTTAAGGATGATAAATAGAGAAACTTGGGGGAACTCCTGAAATCAAAGAACCTGTGCTCTGTCAGCTGAAACGTGAAGCAAAGATTAACTGAGATACCAAAAGCCACAGAATGATGCATTAACTTTGGAACACTGGAATTTTTCAGGGTTTATGGAAATTATTCCAATTATAGGTCTCTAGTGCTATTTCAAACCAGCAGATTAGAATCAAAAACCAACCCAAACAACTGGGCTAATATTCCAAAGAACTGAAATAATGTTTGAGGATCCAGACTGCCAGGTTGCAAACATCTCTCATTACCATCAAAGGTAATTATGATTTTGGGATGAGAGAAGAAAAACAGGACTTCCTCAATTGGGCTTTGCTGTACTCTTCTGCCCCATAAAAGCCAAAATTTTACCAGGAAGTTTCTCAAAGTCTCTAATAGCAAATAGCAGAATAAAGAGAGAGAAAAAAAAAAAAAAAGAACAAGGATGTACCAGATTATAAATCCCAGCAGGGTGGCTGGGGAGTTCAGCACACAACCCTCACTATTCCCCCCCAAACTCCATTAGCAACACCCTGCAGGACACAAGAGCTGAAGAGAAGGGAGTCACTCCCCTGAGCTCCCCAAGAATTAAAATGTTCCCTCCCTTCCCCCCTGCTCAGTTCCTTCCCTTTGCCTGTCAGCACGCAGGCTGAGCTGCTGCAGTTTGTCCCAGAGCAGAGCTTCCCTCACCTCTCAGGCTGACCTTTAATGTCTTTAATTTGTGCTTGATGCCCTTAGAGATGCAAATGAGATAAACCTGTTACAGTGAGCAGCAGAAGTCTGTAGCTCCGAGGTTTGGGTTCAATTGCTTACGTACATTAGAATTTCTGGGTGCCTTTAGAGGATTCCCTTTTGGCACCTGCTGTTTCCTCTGTCTGCCCAGCAGTCCCCTTAGCACAAGATTTTAAACACTTGTTCTGCTTTTTGGGTTAGTCTGAATTGAGCTTTAGCTACTCAAATTTTGACAACTTTTTAAATGCGTCACCTTCTTTAAAGAATGGACTTTTTTCCTGTGTTGAAATTACTTGATCAGTGTTTCAGTATTTGGACTTTTCTGCCCTTCTGACACCATTTAGTTGCAGCCTCAGGAGCAAAAGCAGTATTTTTTAAAGCTGCTACCATTACAAAAGGCAGGATTTCTCTTTTCCTTTCCAACATTACCTGTAAAGTCTTGACATCAAAAGTAGGCACTTTCTGAGACCAGGAGAATTCAATGACCAGTAGTTATTTTCTTAAAGCCAGCCATATTTTTTCTACTTTGACAGCATTTATGCAATGATATTTTGTGGAACTAATTTACAAGGAGAGATCATTCAGGATTTTTACGTACCTGCCTGTTTTCCCTACTAAATCTCAGATTGCTGGGAAACCTAAAGAATGTTGGTTGTTTTTTAAATAAATCCATTTTTTGTAACATGTGACAAGTGCATGAACTACAGAAGAAAGCAAATTCAAATTGTGACCACAGCTCTGTCCCATTTCAAGATTCAATAATACAACCAAGCACTTCAATGTCGTGAGATTGCAGAGGTTCTGCATTGATAAAGAAATTCAATTAATTCTTAAGTATAGGTAGCAAAATTTCCTCTGGTGTGAGGTGATTCAGGGCTGTCCCAGCCATTATTTTCAATGTCTGCTGTTTGGAGGGATGGCAAATTTCCACCAGGCTCACCATTAGCATAAGGATGCTCTGCCAGTGGCAGATCATAGATCAGCCTCCAAATTTTCAGGAACAAAATGTCCTGGCAGGAACACTGAGGAGACAAAATGCTTTGGCATTATTGGGGAGTGCTTCTGTCCTGATACATGAAAATGAAAAGAAAGGCAATTGAATCATCCCTGCAGTGTGCTCAGCCAAAGTGGGTTTTCTCATCCAGTGAAAATACAATTTATATCTAGGAGTTGTGGGCTACAGGAGACTGTGGAGTTTAATACAAGGGAAGAAGTCAGAAGGAATATTTCACTACATCCACTTTTATCACCTCAGGCTTTCAGAAAATAGCACAGCAAATGTAATAGAGAAGTACTGAAACCGTCCAAATCCCTTCCAACACAGACAGCAGGATAATAAAACCAGCTGGAAGGGACTTTATTTCTTGCTAGTAGAATCAAACCTCCAAAAAGGTCCCTATGGCAGCAGAAGCACTTCCCAAGGAGCAGGCGGAGCTCCTTCTCCTTTCCCAGGAAGTGTGATGGGTTTGGTACAGGGGAGCCTCTCCTGTCAGGAATCCCTCCTCTGCAGATGTTTGTGACACTGCAGCTTTGCCTCTGAAGCCAAAGTGCTCTGTGATAGGTGGCAGCACACAAAAACAGTCCAGAGCACTGAATGCTCTGCTTGCTGGGGAGCTCTTTAATTCCTTTTTTTTTTTTTTTTTTTTTTTTTTTTAGAGCTCCTTCTCCCTTCCCAGGAAGTGTGATGGGTTTGGCACAGGGGAGCCCCTGCCTGGCAGGAATCCCTCCTCTGCAGATGTTTGTGACACTGCAGCTTTGCCTCTGAAGCCAAAGTGCTCTGTGATAGGTGGCAGCACACAAAAACAGTCCAGAGCACTGAATGCTCTGCTTGCTGGGGAGCTCTTTAATTCCTTTTTTTTTTTTTTTTTTTTTTTTTTTTTTTTTTTTTTTTTGACAGTCCAGAGCACTGAATGCTCTGCTGGGGAGCTCTTTAATTCCCTTTTTTTTTTGGTAGGTAGGCTTGGTAGAACAGATATTTTATTCTGAATGAATTATGGCTTCATTCCTTGAGCAGGCACCACTGCCCACCAAACCATGCAGTGAGACCAGGCCTGGAACTGGAGAGAACGCCACTGAAATCCCCAGAAACATCCCAAACAAACAAACAAGTGGAAAAGCAGTCTGTCCCAGGCCAGGAACCCCAATGCTCCTCCCAGGCAGTGATTCTGGGGGAGCAGCAGGGCTGTCCCAGGGCCTGCAGCAGGGCTGGCCATTCAGCAGCTCCAGCTGGGACAGGAAGGTTTCTGTGTGCTTCCCTTCCTTCCCACAGAGCTCTATTTATGTGCACAGTGACACCTCCTAGAACTCCTGGAATCTTTGTCTTCTAGAAAATAATTCCAAACATGTATCAAATTAAAAACTGTAATTAACTCTCCATATGCAAAGAAGCATGAGAGACCTTTCCCATTTGATGTGTGATGGTGAGAAAGTATTAGTAACTCATTCCTGTGACTCATCATCCCATCATTCTTATTAAATTTTCTTCAATAATTTTAGATAATTATTTTAAATGCCTCTTTTGAAACTTGAAGCTGGAATAATTTTAAATAACTCCCTGATGAAAGCACTAGGAGCTTTATAAATCCATGTGTCACCCTCTCTGGAGACATTCCAGACCCACCTGGGTGTGTTCCTGTGTCACCTGCTCCAGGTGACCCTGCCTTGCTGGGGGTTGGACTGGGTGATCTCCAGAGGTCCCTTCCAATCTTGGCTGCTCTGGGATTCTGGGATAAAGGGCCACCTTTAGCACGTGCCAAAATGCTCTGTGAAACTTTCCAAGAAAGCTCAAACAAAGAAGCATAACTCATTTTTCTGATTTTCATAATCTTGTAAAAGCTGTTTGCTGTGCACCAACAGTGCTGATTTTATACCAGCGCAACTCCCAGAGATTCTCAAATGCCCACACACAAGGGGTAGAGGCAGGTGCTTTGTAATTTGCTGGAAAATGAACCAAATCCATCAGAGGAAGGAGTGAAGCGCATTCCCTTACTTGGAGTTTAACACTTCACTTATCACCAGGGAAACATGGGCTCCCAGATAGACAGAAAATCAGTTTGTTTGAACACGTGGGAGAAAATGTTGTTGTAAATATTTCCTTGGGTTTGTGTTTTTCAACAGTGTGCCCTGTTTAATAAATGAGTTGTTTGATCATACTTCTCTTTAGTTCCCATCTAGTTAGACCATAATGTGCCTGTTAAAACCTGCTTGTAAAAAGAAAAACAGAATCAAACACTTCCCTGTTTTTCCAAGTACCTCCTGTAGCAGTGTGCTGGTGATCAAACCCAAGCATTCCCTACATGGATTCATAAAATCAGAAATATGGATTTGTAGTTCATAGCCCAGGGTGATGCACACATGGACACTTGTCCAGATCTGAGCCAGGAATACAATATTATTACTATTATTATTATTACTGTTCCATTCTGCCAATGTCTCACACAGCTGCAGGAATGCAAACACAAATGGCAAATATCCAGTGCTTACCTTTAGTGGTTCCTCAAAAGTCACTTTAAAAGTGCTGGAATACCAAGAGGAAGTGGGAAGAGTTGAGCCCTGGTGCTCTCCCCGTGCCCACATTGGCTGCCCCAGTGGTTCCAGCCCTGCTGGGGACATGGGACAGCAGCAGACACTCAGGGGCACTTACTCCCAGCTGCTTTGGGAACCTCATGGACTTCACTGGAAAGGGCTTCAGACAGGGAATATTTTGGGTTGGAGCTCAGTGCCAGATCAAGCCAGTAACAAGCAATTACGACTCCATTTCATTTCATTAGATAGCAAACTATCACCTGTATTTTCTTCCTCCTTCTCCCTCATTTCCCCTTTTGGCCTGTTCTTTATCTGCTATTTATGCACCATTTCCCTCTTCCTTATCAGTACAGCACCTCAGCAAGTCACCACCTGGTTTTCTTACAGAGTTCACAATGTTTACCCTCGTGATTTTGACATAAAACAGCTAAAAACTTCCAGCATTGCTATTTTGAATCAGAGCATCAGCCCTGGTTCTCCCTCAGGGATGAATAGCCTCAAATATGTGCCTTTCTGAAACCTCAGTTTGCTGCACAGAGCAGGAATTCAGCATTGTGGGGAATTTCATTCCTGCTTTCCTTCCCAATTTGCACCTGCAGTGCACATCCATCCCATATTTCACAAACTCTCCTGCAAAGGTGAAGCTGCTAAAGCCCATCCCCGGGGCTGCAGCACTCCCAGAGTGCCCAAATCACACTGAACGAGGCAGAGCTGTTTCTCACCAACACCTCCTCACAGGTGCTTCTCTGCAGAGATGGAGAGCTCTGCCCAAAGCACTGGGACTAACGCTGCAAATCAACTCATGTGTGTGAGGAGGGGGGAAATGAGTGACAGGGAATTCAAGTAAAAATATTTTCTGATTATTACCTACCCTGAGCTCCCAAAATCAAAGCAGAAAAGAGTTTCATTCCAAAGTAGCTGTAAAGCTGCATTAGTCCAAGAAATCTGCTGTTTAAATAATTGTTTTCTCTAGGGGTTTTGTTGAATTCACTGTGCTGAGTACAGTTTTATTTGTTGGTAACTTTCCTCACAGTGTAGCACTATTTCATTTTGGCCTCTATCAAGTATAACTTCTGATAGAAAATTGGTGAATTAAAGTTTGAAATTAGGTGAGAAGACAGGAAAATCTGTAATCAGAAGCATTTTACCTTCACAAATGAGATTATCTGACAGCCACTCACCTCATACCTGGCCTGCTTGGCTAACTCCTAAAGCAACAATATTGTATAAGCACAACTGAATCAATCTAAGCTGGGAAAAAAGGGAAGAAACTTCTGAGCTCAGGGCCTGAGCACTGGAGTGAGAATTCCCTCCTTTTTCCCCAAAAAGGGAAGGAACATCTGGGCTCAGGGCCTGAGCACTGGAGTGAGAATTCCCTCCTTTTTCCCCAGGTCTTCAGTGGCAGGAAGAGTCCTGGACTGGACTCCCCAATTCTCATTCTCCTGGCTGACAATCCTGATGCACTCCCCAGTTCTAAAAATTCAAAGTTAATTTTTCTCACTCTGACAAAGGGAGAAAGAGCTGAAAAAATCAGTGTAAGTGCAGAGCTGTCATCAATGACAGGAAAAGCCTTAGAGAGCTGTTGTTCTTAGGGCCAAGATTAAGCTCCTTGTTCCCTAAGCAAATTCACTTCATGGTTTGACTTTCCTGAGCGCTCCTGCAGCCATTTCCCTGCAGCACTCCCAGGAGCATTCCCACCTCCAGCCTTCCCGGCCAGGCAGGCAGGAATGAGAGCCCTGGGGGCTGCTCAGCCCCAGGGGCAAGGGAAGCAAACTCTGCCTGGGGAGCTGGGTCCTCACTGCCAGTCCAGATTTACATCCAAACATCCCAGCGGGAATCCAGAGCTGCATCTCGGGATTTCAGGTGAGAATAAAGAAAGCTGTTACATTCAGACCATTATTGTTCATGCTGCTTTGTGAATTTATTTCTTTAAATTTTCCACTTGTGCTCCTGCCAAGAGAGATCTATTAGACAGAAAGCAGCAAGAGTAAATCTTTATCATTTTGTTTCAAACTATAAAATAATTTACATCACATATTTTACTTACTTTTGTCTTTTTTGTTTGTTTTTTTTTTGAAACCACAAACATTCCAGCATCACACTGTAGGAATAAGAATAACAATAGAAAGCATAACCTTTTGCATAGTATTAAATGAACAGACAGAGTAAGTTCTTTATTTACAATTATTGTCTAGATAAAAAAATTCATAAAAACAGATGAATGAACATATATTAATAACCCCTAGTGGGATGGATTGCCAATGTACCACTGTATTGTTGTCCACAAATCTCATGCTGCTAAGTACAGTACGTAGAGAGCGAGCATTTATATATTGCAGGGAATTTTAACAAACTGATCATTTTGGTTTTTGATCCATTGTTCCCATCACAGAGAGGTCAAGCAATAAAAGAAAGGAATTGTGATGCACGACTTGTAGTTGAAAGGTCATAGCTATTCTGCTTTAAAAAAAAAAAAAGTCTATCATTTATCATATACATAAAGCACAGTCTCTGCTCACAAAAGCCCAAGTTTTCTATGCATCTCAGTTTATATATGTTTTACTATATATACACAGAATGCAGTGTTCGTTTTCTTAACAGTTTTCAAGTCTGCAAATGGTACCTTAGGGAGGGGTACTCCTACAGGAAGAAATTCAAAAATTAAAAAAAAAAAATGGAACCGAGAAAAAACATGAAGAGTGTTGGAAAACAAAAAGGCAAACAGTCAGTGTGTTAAGATGCTGAAAAGAAACTGTTCCAGTATTAATAGCTTCTGTAGATGTTCAAGTCCAAAGCTAGAGGCTTCCCTGTAAAGAGATACCACTTTTGTCTTCTGGCCAGAGATGCCCAGAGGCCCAGGGAGCCAATCCGTGGTGAACAGGGCAGTCCCCAGTCACAGAGCACCTTCCTGCCTGGCGCCCATCCCTGGCTGCTGGAGCAGCTGCCCCGGGCACCCTGCCTGGCCCTGGGGCTGAGGATGAGCCACAGCCAGCAGAGCTCCCAGCCCCGAGTCCGGCAGCCGGCACCGGGAGCTGCTCAGAGCTTTACCTGGCTGAGAGTCCTGATGCACCCTGAACACACCGGGGTCAGTCTGCAGTTTGGCCATGAGTCTAAGCTTGGTTTGGAGAGTTCTGGCTTGGTTAAGCTGCTGTGACTGCAGAGATGCACCACTGTATGGAGCCAACTTTAGGACAACCAGAAAAACACCTTAACAACTCAACGGATCGAGATGGTTGGAGGGTGTTTTGTTCCAACACGCCTGGCATTATCGATTGTGTGATTCCAAATGTCTTTTGCACTGTACAGTTATGGAAAAAATCATATGCTGAAAAGTCTCCAAGCAAACTTTATATTAAATACAAAAATTATTTATGAAAAATCTGTGATCCACAAAGTGCTTAGCATTCAAGTGGTTGACATAGCAATTGTATAAGCTCATAATTTTTATGTTTCTAGGGCTGTTACCATCTTGAAAAATGTTTTTCGCCTTCCATACTGCAGGTTTTCAAAGCAGCTTTCTTGGGAGAAAGCTGAAGGTAAAATAATGTATTACTGTGTTACTGCAGGAACGCAAGCTTGATTTAAAAAAAACCACACAAATCACATCTCAATACACAATTAATAAAGATTCGTTCAGTCCTAATAGTGCAGAAATTATATTTTTCTTTAAAAAAAAAAATCAAAGCAACAACCTACAGTGATTTCATCCAAAATGCCAACAGCCCATACCTTGCAAATAATAAGGAAATAAATGCCTAAAGTACTAATTGAAAAGGATTAACACAGTATATCACAAGATTTTCACATCTCTTTTATCTCCATATAGACAAACCAAATATAACTTATTTTAAATTATAAACTCATTTAATGTCTCTCTAAAAATAGTTTCTGAAGCCATTGCTGTATGTCTGAAGAATGAAATAGCCTCCATTATTGTATGTTGCACCAAAACGAGTTCAAGCAGATCATCAGAGGGAAGGAAGGAAAAAAAAGGAGAGAACCTGATCATTTTGATTTTTATTTGAAACAAAGGAAGCCTGGTTTACCTCCCTGTATATAGGATCACAATGCTACATCCAATGTGTTATATTTTGGCTTCTTTTGTTATTTACTAGCAGTATCTACATTATTAACAAAAAAAAAAAAGAAAAAGACAAAAAAAAACCCAAAAAGGAAATCAGGCAGAAATCAGAGCACGGTTGTAATAAAATATCCAGGGTGCGAGAGTACAGACATTTTCAATGAGCTGAGCTGAGCCATTTTTATACTACTTCGGCAGGAAGTGCTTTCTTAACCCTACAAATAGTTAAGGATATTATCTACAGGTTTGTAAACAAATTACATTCTTTTTTAGGACATAAATAAGTTAAAATAGTCAGAGCAATTTGAGCAGAAACAAGGCAACATGCCAACAAAGAAACTTTATATATATATAACTATATATATATAGATAGATATATACATATATATAATTAATTATCTATATACTTATATGTATATATCTCTATATATAGTCTCATAAATGTTTAAGTTCCTCTGTCCAACTGGTGCAAATCTACTGTGCAAGTTAAGCTTTGCAACTTCAAAAAAGTTATTTAAATTAATCTATACAATTGAGTCCATGCCACACAAGCATTTCAAAAACTCACAGACCAGTGAATTGGATAAATAGCCTCAGAAAGAAGTCCTCTGCAGTTCCTGCTTAAGGAGGAAAAAAAAAACCAAAAAAAAGAAAAACAAAAAACCAAAAAGGAAATAAAAACAAACAAAAAGAGAGAAAGAAGGGCCAGCAGTGTACAGTACATTCATGCAGGAGGATTTTTTTTTGTTTTTGTTTTTCTGAAAGGGAACGGGGGGTATGTAAATCAGCCATTCATTCTTTCCCCAAAACCATTGTGATCAACAATTCATTCACTTGTCTCAGAGTGAATAAGAGTTCAAACAGCTTTTCAGCCAGCAATGTTTTTAATATATATATTTATATATCTCGGTTGCTGTGGGGTTTCTTATTTTATTTTACTTTAACTTTTTATATTTCTTTTTTTTTTCTTTTTGCAGTGACCTTTTCAGCTAAAGTGATGTCTCCAGGCTATGTATTGGGCTTCCTGGACTAGAAGAGGTAGCTGATTTACTTGTATCAGTTGTAAGATTGATTCCACTGTCGATAGCACTGTTGTTCTTGTTCAGCGAGGACGGTGGACTCGAGTTTTTCTTGAGAGCAGGGTCTTCTTCTAGGTCTGTGTCATCAATGAGTGGGATGTGGGGCTGGGAATCTTCTATCCTAAATTCAGGATGAGTCATAAAGTTGTGAATAGAGGTTCTAGATTCTGGTTTTTCTAAACCTTCATAGAGAGAGCTACGGAATGCCTTCACGACGCGGATCTGGGGGGAGAAAAGGAAAGGGCTGTCAGAGGGCAGCGCCCCGGGGCACAGCGGGGCAGAGAACACTTGGTGAAAAATGTAGCACATGGTTAGGGCAGTGCAGGCAGCTGGAGTCCAAAGTCTCTGGATGTTATATGCATAAACGAGTGGCTCAGTTATGTGCATTTTGAATGTCTGTACCAACTGCAATATTAAAATAAACCAAGGTTTAAAGCCATCAAAGAACTGATGGGGAGGAGTGGTTAAAGAAAGCCAAGGTCCACTCGTGTGGTACATCCCTAGTAAAAGACAAGCCATGTTAATTGTAATGCAAATGTCAAACCATGCATGTTGATAGTTTTTTGGGGTATTTTTGCAGTGAGTAAGTAGAAAGGCTTTTTTAAATTAAAAAGTCTCTTTTATATTATTGTTAAAAAAACCATTACACATAACATATCACACTTCACAAACAGAAAAGCACGGAACACGGACACGGTTGGATGGGTACGTATGAGACACACACAGGAGCCAAGTGTGAAAACTAGAATATCAATGTTTTAAAGCAAAATCTAAATGGATGCAGCCAAGAGCACAAAAAGCCAAGCAGACAAAGTACTAAGCGCAATCATGCTACCACAGGGGAAAAAAAAATAAAAATCACAGTTACCACATGAACAGAGATAACTTGCACACAACAACTACACTTGGAAGCCTGGATAATGTGAACATAGTATCGTTGAACCAACTTTTATTTGTCCTTCATGCAGATGTGAGGTAAACACTCGAGTATAGACCCACTGTTCTAGCCATTCAGCTTGTTAATAAATAGAAGAACATGAAGTAAAATAATGGATTGGTTGTTGGGTTGAATTGAGTCCCATTGTTAACAGCGAGCTGTTTGGATTTGGTGTCTCAGTCGTGCAGTTAAATGCTGAAAGCCACACAATTTATGCCATTTATGCAGTCTTTAAAGCAGGTCAGTGACCTGTGCCAGGGGCCACCTAGTGCCAGAAACCACCTGGCAGTAAGAAGAGAGGTGAAAATCAACTTAAGACTCAGCCCAGCGATTCTCAGGGATGGTGCCCACCATTTTCCCAGTAGGAAAGGGGAGGAGCAGATTGAGGAGCGGGGACACTACATCCTCTATGGGTGGGCAAAGGGAGGGATGCTCTCTAGTCCCAGGGACCTACCAGTTCTCAAAAGAAGTGAAGGGTTGTGCTGGGTTACTGTTGAAAAAAACAGAACTTTTTGGAAGGGGGTGGAGGGGCAGAGAGGAAAAAACAGAATGGCAAAACGTGATCTGTTGGCAAATGTTTCATGACTAAGTATGAGTTCTATCCCTCTACTTCCATGTAGTCCATGAGCAAACCTTGAGCATTTCTCAGGGGGGAGAATAAAACACAGGCAGAGGCAGAAAAGGTGCAAGCAGGTACTGTGAAAGCTTCTCCACACACATTTGAAATGGTTTGGTGGTTGGCATGTGGATCTTTTTACATGTAAATATGCTGCACATTGTTGGTTGGCCTGATACAGCACTGCTTTGGAAAGCTTTAATTCCTCTTTTCCTTGGCAGACTGCACTTCAGTAACGGCACAGGGCCATGGGGTTCCAGCTGTGGGGTCCAGCTGATCCCATGTACAAGCTGTACAGAATTTCAGCACATTTGAGGAGGAGGCTGACTTGGTTTGGGTTTTTTTCTCTTTGATCTTGGTCCTTGTTTATGATCTCTAAATTTGGATATTCATTGTCTTTTAAAAATCTTAATAGCTGAAGTCCTGCCACGTTCAGATCATTGGGTCAGCCCAAATACTCTCCCTTCCCTTCACAGGTACATTTGGTAACAGCAGGGCACAGTACAAAAAGTAGTTCATGTGACAGTTTATGCTCCAGGTAAGAGGATTGGAGTGGCACAGAACGGCTCAGCCAGACCTTGGGGTGTGAGAATGTTTTAGGTTGGCAGACGTGCAAGAGGGAAGATTGTCTTGCACGAAAAAATATCAACAAATAAATTTTAAATCAGTTTCACCCACTGCAATCACACAGTGTACCTAAGAGAGCTCCTGGAATTAAAAACCAGGGGTTTGTGAGAGCTGAATCTGAGCTCTGTGGGGGCTCTGTAGAGTCAGCAGAGTGGGGTAAGGAATTCATCTGCATTGCTAAAAACAGAAAAGGTGGCAAATCCCTTCACTATCTATGCCCTCCTAGCTTGTCTTTTCAAGTGCAGAGTAATTAGTCTAAATGATGAAAACAATTGTATGACTGTTGAGACAGCCTTAAAACCACATTCCCATATTGGCCTATTTAAATGAAGAAACTTTTTGTACCTTGGGTACTTTATAGTATGGGCTGATGAGGTGACATTTCTGCAAACCTCCCCATTATTTCTGCTTTCTAAACACAAATACCAGTCACCTCTTCAGCTGCAGCTGCATGCTGGAGCTTATCAATTAACAAGATAATTCTATTTTCTTGGAAACATAGCCAATTTCTATGACATAGACTTAGGTTCTATTTGCCAGCTGGATTTTTTATAGTGAAGGTAAATTTTTACTTAAATAAAAGAGTTTGATATTATCCTGAACAGATCCAGCAGAATCCAAAGAAAGGAAAGCTTTTCTTCATCACACAAACTGTATTTAACTCTCCATGATTTAGCAAGGGAGGAACTGATGTCAATTTGTAAGTTCCATATCCCACAGTAGGGAAAGAATCTGTATTGCTTTAATACCAGCATTTGGCATCTCATTTGGATTTCATTCCAAGCTCCTCGTCAATACAGGGAAAAATGCAAATTCCAGCTGTGTTTGACAGGCAGCTCTTCAAACGTGCCTGCCATGACCTGGATTTGGGGCTCTGCAGTGGCTCTGGAATTAATTCATTAATGAGCCATTGCAGGAGAGCAATAATGACTTTTAGCTGCATGGACTGAAGGTAGAACTGCAGCCTCTCACTTTGGGTGAAGGTGTGTGGCAAAATCTTTGGCCTGGACTGTTTGGGTCTTGAAAGAACATTGAGATGTTTCTGGAATGGCTTCTCCTTGTTCACACTGGTTTGTACTGGAAATATTGGCTTAAAACTGCTTCAGCTCTGCTGACACCTAAGGTAGGTCACCCTCTGAAAGCAATGGTAATGGAAGGGCCAAACTGGGCAAGTCCCTCAAGCTGACAATAAATCAAATTAGATTTCTAAAGAGTTTTCTTCACAAGGGAGCTGTAGGAACCCATAACTTCACTTAAAATCTCTCTACAGAGATGTATATTAGTTTTCCATTGATTTTTCACTTTAGAAGAAACTCCCTCCTCAACTTAAAATTTTGCATACTGAAATTGGCATCCAGAAGAAAACACTTATTTTTTTAATGTCACATATCATTCAGTGACAGAATTTCTGCACTGCAATAAAATTCAAAATCTCCTTCAAGGCCTGTCCCCCAATGGATCAAATTATTGCTTGCAGGGACAAAACTTAGTGGAAACAAAGGCAGAGGCTTGTTGCATGTAAAGGTGGCATTTTTGTTTCCCTACTGTAATACTACAATATTTAATCTACCTATTATAGCTGGTACAACTCCCAGATTTAAAAAGATTATTTACCCAGAGTTACGTGGCCCAACAGCAACAAATCCTTTTAATACATGCTTAAATTCAAGGTTTGAGGTAATATCTGTGTAAAAACATTCTGGGGCTCTGCTGAAACCAAGCCCAGCCAGGTTTTTTTTGAAGATAAAATCAAGCAGATGAACTTGGGATGTTGTTATGGCTGTAAAAGCATGGAAAAGCAGGGACATCCATGATGGATAGAACCTGGGAAGTGTTGGTTTAGTATGAACTATGTAAGTTCATGTAATGGTGTTTCTTTATGAGACTGACAATGCCAAGGGAAGACAAACAGTGAGATACAGCTCCCTTTTCTCACAGTAATGGAGACAACAGAAAAAAATGAACTGCTTTTAACAAAAGACTGCGGGGACAACACTTCAGGACATTTTTGACATTGCTATAAGTTTCCACTTCTTTCTTCTCTGGAGCTGTAACAGAAAAAAACTCTTCAGCTTCATCCCACCTTGGAAGTCAGATTTATTATACTGCATCAGGCAAGAAAAAAACAAAAACAACAACAAAAAAAAAGAAATTTAATTTTAGATACTACAATTTTTTTTTTCCCATCAGAACAAAAAGGTGATATTCAGAATGTCAGTCCTAAGTACAACCATCTAGGCAAAATCTCCAAAGCCTGGTAAGCACCAAGAGCTGTGTTCTGGTTGGTAGTGTGTGGGCTTATACTCGAATGTTTACCTGGCTTCATCTAAGCCAAGTATCTGGAGTTTGGTTCACATTCATTTCAGGCTCAAGGTTAAAGACTCACAACCTCTTTTTATTTCACTCTCTCCTGCTGAACCCTTTTGTCCAATGTTCTCTAGCCCTCTGGGAAAACAAACACATTTAATATTCAGACAGTAGAGAGTAGGGCACTGCAACAGCAAATAAATTCAATACTGAAAGGTCAGTAAGGTGATTAGTATAAAATTGTAAACAAGAGGTCAATTTTGCAAAGAGATGCCAACTCTTAGGTGTAACTGAGACTATTCTAGGTCAAGACTAAACTGTACAAAGGTAAAGGAGTTTGGTCAAGGACTATTGCATATGGAAAGCTTTGAAATAGAAAATATCTTCAGTATAATGGGATTTCTTTTTGAATCCTCCCAGTTTTAGGTGAGTAAAATCAGATTAGGTCTCCACAAGAGATGCTTCTTGAATTGGGGTCACCTGTAAATGTTGTGCCTCATATATTCTGGGGACTAGGATGCAGAAGTTGAGCAAATTCAAACATAAAAAAACATGTATAAAAATTAGAAATTCTAGTTTTCTGCTTTAACAAGTGAAACAGATGCATAACGTTATCTGTGCTGCTCTCTTCCCACATAAAGATGCAGCAAATCCTGCAAGTGCTGCTCAAAATTCAAACCACAGGCAGCAAGGAAAGCAAAGCACCCACACAGACCTGGATCTCATTCCACAAAAGGGCTGAATTTCACTGTATTTTAGAGCAAACGAGCAGAGCCCTGTGCAGGACTTCCACTTTTCCACAGCAGGATTGATTGCTGCAAAATTATGGAGTTGGACATTTTTGTATCAGTTTTAAATAAATCCCACAAGCCTTTAAAAGAACCTGTTTGTGCTTTAGGATCTAACCCTTCCTGCCATGGCACATCTCCACTTGAGGGCTTGGGTTTATATTTAGGCTCTAAATCTGCTTAATTATCCTTCAGGGAGGAGATCTGGGAGTTGATTTTGATTTTTTGCATATTCCGGAGGATTTTGTCGACCTTGGTCACAGCAGTGGGAAGTCCTAGGCTTTAGTACGGAACCCCAGTCTCTGGTTCAATGGTGCAACTTTAGAAACATAATTTTAGCTGTGGGTTTGATTTATGTTCTGCTTGTTCCATTTCCTCCTGTGATGGTTAAACCTTCTTGTACAGAAATTACCCACTGCTCTTGGTCTTTGATCTGGATGTAGATCAATACTGAGCAGCAATCTTTGCCTCAACATTTATTAAAATAGATGATTTCTTTAAAAGAAATTAGTTTCCATTTTTCTTCATGAAAAATTTCATCCAAACAAGACCTTACCTCAAGTTTTAACTCTGAATTCTGAATTATTTCCTTCATAGAAAATTAAATATGTAAGAAATATAAAAGCTCTTCATACACAACAGCTTGCAAACAGTTAAATGGACCCTTTAAGATGATCTCTTGGGAAATGGGCTGTGAGAGCCCCTGGAGCTGAGCTTGCTGAGTGCCTCACACAATTTGCAGATGCTCGTGGCCTCGTGCCAGTCCACAGCAAAGCCCTGGGTGACACCTCCACCTGTCCATGGCAGTTCCTGCCCTCGTGCCATCCCCAGCAAATGCTGAATGTTCTACACAGGACACGTTCTTGGCACGTCTCAGAAACTGCAACCATTCTTTAATTAAAAGGGGAATGGGAAAGGTTCTCTTGCCCAGCAAGTGAAGCCGCAGTTCTGGAGGCTGTGGCCCCTCCAAGGGAGGCAGAGCACAAATCCAGCCTTAAGGGTGCTGTGCTCTGCTCTTGCAGGAAGACACTTCTTAAAAACCAACCAACCAATCAACCAGACAGAAAAAAAGGCCAAAAAACCCTTCTGAGATTTGTACGATGGACAAATACCTCTGAGAGCATTTTGTGGTTGATTGGTGAGGCTTTAACTGCTGCTATAAAATCTGGAGTTGTGACTCTGTTTTCTCCTGTCCCACCATACAAGTGGGTCATTTCAGGCTGCTGTTGCTGGGGTTCAGGTAGTAAAAAGTTTCAAGTGATTGCTTTAAATATTCACTTCTAGAAACCTCTGATAAGACAGTCCTCATCAGAAGCAAGAAAAAGGAACTCTGGGAGGTCTCTTTTGCTGGGGTTTGGTTTGGTTTGTTTGTTGTTCCCCCAATGCTCCCTAAACTTAAAAATTAGAAGGTTTTTTGAAAGAAAAGAGAGAGGTTTTGTTGGTTTTTTGTTTTTTTTTTTTGCAGGGACCTGCAGTTCCTGACTGATTCCACTTGGGAAGAGTATGAACTCCATATGACAATGAGAGGAAGAGCAAGTACATAGGAATATTAATTGTGCGTCTTTCTTGGAAAATCTGCAACTGTGCTCTTTTGCAGGGGTTACCTATTGCTAACACAAACATCTGAGGAATATACTGAGTGGGATAAAGACTTGTTTACTTTGTGTACAGTTAGATATTCTCACCCTCTACCTAACTAAAAAATCTAGTGGTGAAAGCTTTAATTACATACTCAATTTTTAGCACAAGATAATTTTGGGTGTTATTAATTCTGAGCTTCAAAAGGAAAAAAAGGCAAATAAAACATAGAAAGAAATGCATATAAAACAGAAATCCACCAAAGGCTGTAGCTGAAACCACCCTTAACTCTGTAGTGGGAGAGCTATCAAATGATGGAAGTTTGTGGGTGTTAATCTGTGCTTGAGAAGATCTGAGACCACTTTGCTTAACTTCCCCATATTTTCATTTTCAGTAGCTTAAAGGTTTGCATATTAAACAGGTGCACATATTTAGTGTGCATTTAAATGGATTTAATAATTTGATCCAAATATTGAAAATGCCAAGTTTTAATTTGCAGAAATTTTTGTTCTATTTAAAGCTGCAATGTCTTTCAAAAGAGAAAAGAGACTCACAGACTTCCCTGTTATCCATTAATGGTGACATCAAGAAATTTGTCATTTGCTATTACAAATAACACCCTGGTGGCTCACTAGGGAGACTTTAGTATTGTATTAAATATTCCCTTTTACAAACTGCTTTTAATTAAGGGATTCCACAACTCTGAATGGGCCATATTTGTAAATAGCTGCTAATTACAGGTAATAACTTGATGACCTGTTTCACAGACCACTCTTAGGGGTGGATGCATTCCATGGGCAGATTTCTCTTTAAGCAAGCACTAAGTTTTGATTTGAATCAAAAAAGAATTTGCCTAAAAATACTAGAAAAACATTCCATTTAAAAAAAAATCCAAAATTTTACTATAAACCTGCAGGAGATATCTCACAGATTGGTAAGATGTCAAAATGATCTTTATATTAAAAATTAGTAACACAGTAAGAGCTTCATAAATGCTCTGTTAAATTATACTGACATATCAATAGAGCACCATGTGATTCCTATTTTTTAATTAAGTATTTATTGATACCAGACCCTCTCCACTTTGGGCACCCTGAAATATCCCAGTTGTTGCAACATCCTGAGCAAGTTTCAAGAACTAAACCCTGTTTCCTTCTTATACACTCAAGGTTTTCCTTTGATAGTCCCCATAATACATTTACATATATTTTTAGCAGTCCTGAAGACTGGGAAAAGCTTCAAAATCAGAAGTACAATCATCCCATTATTCTCTTCCACCCATAGGAAGAAGAAAATGGGGTTTGAGCTGTTCTGAGCAGCTCAGAGGAAAGCAGCCAGTCCTGTGTGCCCACACACATTTTAAGCACAGAGCTGGGGAGCAGCCCTAGGTGAGAATTTTGCAACTGGGATTTTCTTTAAAAATGCCAATTCACAAAACCATCCCCCATTTCTATGAAATTTGGATTAGGAAGGGTTTTCCAAGTTCTTGAATATGAGCAACCCACTGTAAATACCCCATTTAAAAATAAAAACCATGGGGGTTTTACTTGATGGGTTTTTTTCACTGCCATTCATAAATTTGTGTCTTTGTATGAATAAATCAAAACTTTCCTTAAGTGTTATAATTTCTGATTTAATACCAGCAGACATTCTGCTGTGGTAATAAAACACCAACAGTCCAGAATAAGCATTTTAAAATCCCAATCTCTAATTGCCCTCTGCCGTGGAGATCCTTATCTCTGGGAAGTTTAAATCAATCACCTGGCTTTTATTTTAGTGAAGAAACTTGGCTATAACCACGAGGAGCTCTGGACACCTGTTTTATTTCTCCAAATGAAAGGTGACAAAGGCTGGAGCAGATTTTGCTTTCTCCTATTAATTAACTTCAGCCCATAAACGAGTGAGGCCCTTGTTAAGGCACAATAAAATCTAATTTTTGCTTTGCTGCAGTGGAGAGTAGAGAGCGAAGATAAATTGTCTATTTAAATTTTATTAGATCTTTCCTCCCAGAGTGCTGGCTGCAGCATGTTAAGGAAACATTTCCCACAGCACAATGAGCTGCTCCCATTTTCCTGCTTAAATGGAGAAATTCTATCCCAGGCAATCATTCCCTGGATGAAAAGCTGCTTTGGGATTTGGGGGTTTTGTGTCCTGCTCAGTGTGGAAATGAGAGAACCCGGGCTCAGGAACCTCCATGGCTTCACTTCCCCTGATCCTGCTCCTGCCCTGGAATAGTTGGGGCTGTTGGGGTGAAAGTTCTCAGGCCAAACTTCCCAAGACAAAAATAGGAAAATACAGAAAAATCTCCAAGAAGCAACTGCCAAAGTTGGAACCTAAATAGCTTTAGCAAAAATGAAGTTTCTCTTTAAATCCAACAAACCTTCTGGTGCTGTCCTCTGCTCTTGCTTGAAAATGCTTTAAAAACCAACCAACCAATCAACCAGACATGAAAAAAGCAAAAATACCCTTCAGAGATCTGTCTGATGGACAAATACTTCTGAGACTATTTGTGGTTGCTTGATAAGATTTTAATTGCTGGTATAAAAGTCATGTTTCAATGTTTGGTGTGCAAATACTGATGGGGTTTGCACTCAAACAGAATGGAAAGGTCAAGCTTCCTTTTTCTTGCAGGAGTTTTGGAATTTTATCCCCTTCTCTTGTCTGCCTTTTCTCTGTCTGCCTTCCCCTTCTCTGTTGGCCAGACAGATAAGAGCAGCTTCTTCTCTGTTTGGCCAACTACTAAAACTTGCATAAGGAATATACCCAATTATCTTCTGAAGTGTGTGACAGGCTTGTAAACTGAGTTCTACACATTTAAATATTCTTTAAATGCTGTAATAAAAAATAGCTGCTCACAGTCCTGAATAAATAAAAATCTAGAAACAGAGTTAGATCTTTCTGAGCAACTGGAATTTTTCTGTTACTGAAGCAGCCCTTCCTTATCAGCTGCCTCAAAGACTTTTCATCCACTTCAGTACTTATTCAGTAGAAATTTTGCAGTATTTCTTCAGCAGATATGTTGCATCTTAAACCAAACTGTGTCAGGATATTAGGATTCAGAAATCTGTTCCTTCTAAAAAATTTGTTACACTGATTTTGCTGTTTCAATGCTGTCCTTTAACTTGTCTAGGTCCCTCCTGCTTCAATGCTTTCCTGCCAGTGTATTTAGAGGTAATAAATCTACATCTAAAAAAGACAGAGATAATAAATCTAAATAGGATAGAGATAAGAAATATAAAGCTAAATAAGACAGATATATCTGAAACTAAAAAAAAAAAAAAAAATAGAGAGAATAAACTTAAAGAAATCTTTCATCTTTCATGTAAAGTTTAAGCCTGGCATCATAAACTAGATTTCCTGTTTCTTGTTCCTTGTGTTTCCTGGGCTAGTTACAGAGTCTTCCTGGTAGAATGATCTGGTATCTGAAAAGCTCTAGAATCATTAAAAGTCTGTATTTTAGAAGCAGTAGAAAATAAAACCTGAAAAAAAGAAAACCTGACAGAGAGCCCTCAAATAAAATTAAAATCTCCTCACACTGGGTAAAAAATGACCCTAAATTCCTGCCCTCACTGTGAGTTAGCAAAGAGCCAAAGAGAGAACAACTCCTGGGGAGCATCTACTGTACACAAAGTAATCATGTCACGGGGTTTGGAGCTGGCTCAGGTGGGAGCAGAGCCTGGGGAGGGGCAGAGGAGCTGAGTCTGAGGCGACTCTGGCTAAGTTGGCATCTCTGAGGGTCGGGTGCAGTAAGAATTCACACTCACGCCCAGCCGCAGCAGCAGAGGTGCTGGTAGGAGAGGAAAGAGCATTGGATAACGATACGTGACTAGGGCTAGAAATATTGGTTACATCCTGGGTCTGGCTTGTGACGGAGGACTGTCTCCTGAGAGCCCCCTGAAAGGAAGTGCCACTCTTGAAAGTATTGACTACTTCGATCTGTAACGGAGGAAAGAACGAGACAAGTTGCTTAAAGTATGGATACAGTTGCATAACTGACAGGAATAATCATGAAAAACAACAAATCAACCGTGCACGCGCTTCTACTCCCGTTGGAAACGAGGTGCCCCTTTCCAGGGTTTTTAGAAATTATTCAAATTTTCTGGCTGGATAAAATGAGGCAGCTCCGTAGGAGGCGGGGGAGCTGCATCACTTTAAACAAGTAGAAGATTTGAAATAACAGGTTTTTTAAAGTTTAAACCATTTTATTTAGAGGTAAATAAAATCAGCTGGAATACCTGATGTAACTAATCTCCACTCTTTTTTTCCTACTGAGATTCAAATTATGCTGTTATGTATCTCCAGGGGGAGAAAAATTCAGTCACTCAATTGGAATTTGGGGGATGGGGTCAGGGATGACACTCAACCAAAACAGAAAAATTTTAAAATTCAATATAAGACTCTATTTTTCTACAAACCCAGGGCTGTCAGTACACTAGTTTGATAAAATAATTATTCCACTATTTTATCTGACTTTTTCTGTAATGAAAATTTGTAAGAATTTAGCATAGTGATAAAGAATGTTGGGGTTTTGTAACTGGAGATTTAAAAGTGTTAATATTTTATCTTTATACAGAGCGCTTAAAAGCACACAGAAAATGATGTGGAACTGGATTGACTACTGCAGCAAAAACATCACAATTTTCCACTTATTTTCATATGCCTGCTGTATTCCCTGTTTGACAGACCCAGACTGAGCACCTTCCTTTTACTCCCCACCACAGAGGATGAGTTAAAAACAGAGCTGAGTATTTGAAGGCATCCTTTGGCACCAGTATAAACCCATTAAAAGCAGGCTCTGGGTACAGAGAGAAAGCCAGGAGTAAATCCCACAAATCCCTACACCCCAAAATGTCCTCTGCGCTGCATGGGTGCAACCACAACTGCAGAACATCCACGGGAGGAATTCAAACAAATACTTGTGTGAAGCAACCCACTGTTACCAGACCACACAACCCACATCTCTGGAGATTCCCAGCCTAGAAAGTGGTAAATTGGTGGCATTTTTATCAATTTAAACAGCACAAATCTTGGTGCAAACCCTCCTGAATTTTCCAAGTGGGAAGCACTAGAATGAATTTATGATTTTCTGCTGTGGTCAGATTTAGGACTAAATGAATGTGTAGGGCTGCATCATTAATAATATGGATATTTTCCCTCAATTAATCTTGTCTTTGGCCATCATTGTTTATTTTCCTGCTTGTTTTTATGGGAATAATCAACCACAGACAGCTGGAAAAGGGATCCCAGGTTACTGTTGTGCAATTATCTCAGTGAATTTTCCTCCACAAAGCCCAGGTTTGTTCTGTCTGAGCCCTGGTACCATTTCTCTGTGCACTCCCAGGACTGGGCAGTGTTCAGCAGTCCCCACAACGTTGGAGAGCTTTGTTTTTGGCAGCAGAATTACATGTCCAGTGCAAATCTCACAGTGAATCAAAGGTAAATCACAGTAAATAAAATGTGAGGTGAGTTTGCACATGGGGCAGGGCACGAGGGGATCGTCAGCTCAGGCTCATGGAAACACCACATGGCTCAAAGCACTGGTGACGTGGCACATTAAATACTCACCTGGAATGCTCTACAAAAGTAGAATTAAATACAGATCTTGGGTTCTCAGGGTCTAACCCAGGGGACAGAGCACTCTTCAAGAGAGACCATTCAAAAAAGACTCTAAAGACTCTCACTGAGGCATGAAATGAGTATTTCTGTGATAAATCCTGAGATGTGCAAAAGCCTTCCTAACAAACTGAGAGCCTTTGGTACAAGAATGAAAAGATGAGGGAAGATCTGTATTTAATGGTTTCTTCAGAGAAGAAGAATTACAGCCATGTAATTTGCTTTTCTCCTGAAGAAATGAACTCCAGCTGTTCATGGATATAATTCCTGGTGGGAGGATGACAACCTCCCCAGAATCCTAAAAGCTGAACATACAGGGCTGTGCTCTGCCTGAAGCCAAGAAAGAAGAGATAAACTTGGCCCAAAAGTTTGTCTTCTCCAAGCAGAAAATAACAAAGAAGAAAAGTCCTCATGGAAATAAATAGTGCATTTTGAATTAAGATGGAACCTTTCCATGACAAAGGAATGCATTTATTTAGAACAATTCAAGCTGCTAAAGAGGAAAAAGGAAACAAAAGCTCATAAGTTAAAAAAATTCCAACACAATATAGGATTCAATCATGTTTTGATTATAGGCCTTCAGGTAGAGGAAAAATACTGTCCTACAGTATTTTTGAAGCTTATCCATAAGGTTGATATTTTTGAAGCTTATCCATAAGGTTGATATTTTTCACACCTGTCTCGTTTTTCTCTATGTTCTATACTCTAGAAGATCCAATTTTTTTGTGTGCAGAGCAAATAAAAATATCAGTGATTAGCAATTAAAAAAAAAATTTAAAATCTGATAGTAGCAGAATAGTCCTTAGAATAGTAGGCAGAACAGGTACTTCTTCCTGATTTTTAACATGGAACAGATTTTCAGAAGCATTTCTGTTGTCATTTATGTAAGTAGAACCCAGGTCTCATTCCTCTAATCTCTAAGCAGGATATTAATTTAAAGAAAAAAAAAGAAAAAAAAACAAACAAAACCCCAAAACTAAAAAAAAAACCCCACCTTTCTGTAAGAAATAAAACAGTTTCCATTCCACTTACATGGGGCTACCACAATGTTTTCTATATTGAAAGCTACGTGGAAACCATAAAATGAGGTCCTGGTTTTTCATCCAACTTCAGAACCTCTTCCAGGAGTGACTTTCACTGCTGGAAGGTTTGAATTGGTTCAAAAGAAAAGTTTTCATATTTTCTACATGACAAATAAAGGATGAAAAATGCAGTGCAGCACCTCTCTGTGTCTTTTTTATCATCTGAAGAGAAACAATCTTTAAGTAGCAGTTACCCTGTCACCTGTATTTTTTTCAGCTTTTTCTTTTATTTTCAGCACATTCCAGGCAGTTGTTTCCCACCTGGGGCAGATAAAACAAACTGAATTTCAGGATGAATGAAGCAGAAGAGGAAAGAGTCAGGCTGGGTGTGTAAAATTCTGATAAACATAAGAAGTTTTTGAATCTCCTCACTTCAGAACGTTTCCATTCTCAGATATGAAGGAACTGGAGAATCTTTCAATAGACAATTAAAAGAGGTGAGATGCGTATTTTTTCTCTGTTTTTTTACTCAGATTATGAAGTCTGGCCTGAAGGTGAACTTGGTGAACTTCCCAAAGGCTGTTAGACCTGCCAAGAGGGTGTGATCAGTCTTGTCTTCCTTCTGAATGAAGAATTTCTCAGAACGGCAACAAAAACTTGGAAAAGCATGGAGAAAACTGTTGGAAAGTCCTGTCTCTATGCAATTTCAGACCCCTTTTAGATCCTCCTCAAACTTGCATATCTATGATAAGCCATTTGTGAAGCTTCACCCCTTAGTGTTCATCTGAGAGAGCCTTCCAGGAAGGAAACCCTTCCATTCAGAGAAGGGGAGCACACATCCATCCAGAGATTCCCTATTGTGTATTTTGTTCCAAATGAACAAAAGGAAGCCAGAAAGAGCATCATAAGTCGATAGCCAGTCTCTGGCTCAGTTATGTGCATTTTTCATACATCTTCTCATTGTATGAAATGAAAAAAAATTAATTCCAAAAAATTAATTTAAATTTATGTGTGTTTTTTATAGAAACAGAAAATTCCCAGTGGAAATCCCTCCTCTGGTGTCTTGGGTTGAACTCTCTGTTTGAGAGAGGATGTAGATGAAAAAAATCTCTTTAACACTGCAAAATCCCTTTGACTGTGTTGTCAGCTTGGATGAGTTTAAAAGGGAGCACTCCAAGAAGAGTTGATTGTCTGAAAACAGCACCCAGCCTGTTGTAGTTCTTTATTTCAGCAGTGAAGGCTTTGCTGGGAGTTGGGGCCGCCTGTCCAAGAGAGACTGAAGAGAAAATAAGGGCAAATAACCCAATTTACAGAACAAGTGTGGAACCTGGTGTTGTTAGAATTGAATGACCAATCTGGTCCTGAGCCCAGAGTTTCATCCTGGTCTGCCATCCCCAGAGATATAAAATGAGGGGATGCTCTACCTTCTTCCTCCACATCTCCAGGAGTGCATTAAACAACAGAGGATTCCTGCAAATCCTGCCAGGGTTGCTGAAGATATTCCAGTAATTTCCAGGAGCTCTCCTTTTGCTGACCTCCTGAGAAATGTGTTATAAGGGAATAAATCCACCTGGATGGGCCCCCTCCAGCAGGGATCAAATTTGACCTAAGTCCATCCCTCTCCACTGCACACCTGGGCACTGCTTTGGAATCTGTTGGCCCATTTTCTTTCTTTTTGTCTTTTTTTTTTCTCATTCCACAGATGTGAAATGGATGCAAAAAAAAAAAAAAATCAAAGTCATTGAGTAAATAAAATGACAAGAAAAATCACGGAGGTCTCTTGGCAGAGAGGAGGGAGACATCCTACTAGAGGTGCTTCTACAACTAAGAGCAGAAAGGAAAACAAGATGGATGTTAGCAAAGAGACATAATTCATGTTCATTTGGGTTTAAGTAGTGGAAAAGAATCATTTATCTGTGAATTAAGTGGACAAAGAGATGCAGAACTAAAAGCTACCTCTCAGACTAGAAAGAGAACTGGAAGGATGTCATTTGCTTTGTGTTGCTTGAAGTTGTTTACACTCACCCCAACCAGAAAGACATCCTGACAGAAGTGCCAACAGGCAACACTCCTCCTACAGCCACCAGGGAGAAAAGAATGCACATTTAGAGGTCATCTTTCCCCGAAGATCACCAGTACCTGGGCACTTTTTATCACAACTGAAATTTGAATTTTCTCTAGTGATGAGTGCTCTTGACTCAATGGAGTCAAGACACACAAGCTCAGAGCTGAAGATCCGTATTTAATCACTTACCACAGAACCCTGGGAATTCCCCAGCTCTTAATCTCTATACATTGTATGCTCTGCAGATGCAGCCAAGAGACCTCACTGCCCTAATGTGACTTCTTTCCATAATTTTTTTTCTAAATTCATGGCTGCATCTTCCCCCCTCCCAAAAAAAAAGGTTCAGTTTGTAGATGTGAAAGAGCAGACTATGCTGTTTATCTTGGATGGAGATGAAAACCCCAAATCTTCTGAGAGAAAAATCTTCTTTAGAAGATTCTTTTAAGAAAAAAAAAAAAAAGATCATTTTCTTAATAATTCACCTCTTTTTCTTGTCAGGCTCATGTAAAACACGCACATCTGATGTGGTGATATCTGTTCTCTGCTGCAAGCTGGCAGAAATACTTGATCTTAGAAAGATCAAGCAGAGCACACCTGAGTGCAATGAAACACTTCACTGCAATGGAAAAGGCAAAATACTTCACATGATTTTCTTCAGCACTCCAGGACAAATTTCACAGCTCCTTAACCTGCACTATATTTAGCACCATGATTCAGTGCAAAGGTCTGGTATATTAAAAAATGCCGTGGATTTTTGTGTTTAGCAAAAGTTGGGGAGAGATATTTCTTAGGAATCATTCCTAATAGCCAACTCTTACACCTCAATATTTAATGGCTGCTTAATTCCTACTAAAATCCAGAACCACATTTTTCATTACCTAATGGGAAATAAAATCAATCCCTTTTAATCGTGATCAATGCGTGGCAGTGCCAGAACTGATTTTTTTAAAAATCAAATTTACATCATACTTCAGACTCAATTTCAATTATTCTGTTAGTGCAGCAATGGCAGCAACAATGTATTTTTTTTTTTTGAGCAAATCAAGCAATACATTTTAGAAAGCTTTCATAACATTCTGCGAGCTGACGTTGGCCAAGCAGCACAATTTTATGAGCTGTCATCACTCTAGGAGAAAAAGAACATCCAGTCACGGTATTCCCAAATCACAGATCCCTGGTTTGGCATTTGATCATTTTATATCTTTTCAGTTTATCTCTTCTGCTGTACACACCCCCTTTGCTCAGTTTCCCTACTTTGTTTTTCATGTTTTTCCTTCAGAGCAATTAACCAGTGCCATCCTCCACACACACAAACACTCCATGGCTTTCCTGTTAACGTTATCTTGCCTTGATCTCACATTAATCAGTTCTTTGGGTGTTTCTAGACCTTGTGGGCATTTATTTTTAGCATACCTGTGTCTGGATTCTGTTGAGGCCTCGGAACCAGAGGATTTGTCCACGTCGGAGTTCTCTCTCTGCATGATCTATTTCTTCAACATCTTCATTGAGCTCCTCCTCAGGGACCTCCTCCTTCTCAGTGAGCCTCCCTGCCTCCTTTAAAAACTTTAGCCTACTTGTTGGGATGGTTGCAATGACCTAAAATTATAAAAAAGTACTGAAAACATAAGCCTCATTCAGGAGCAACAGTATAACAATCTGCTAATTACAGAAAAGCAATCATATTTTAGTAAGGTCTATAAAGGTGAGCCAAGCCTGTTCCTAACAGCACTTTGCACCTGGACAACTCCATTTTAGTCTCAAAAATATTTAATTTATTGTGTAAACAATTAGCATGACTTGCGCCACTAAACCTCAGTGTGGAGCAGATTTAAGGCTGGGAAAAGTCTTATCAATAAAAGAAATTGAAAATAAAACAAGATGGAAATATTTCAATGTAATTATGTAAAGAAAACTTAAGCAGATAGATAGCTCTGCAATTCAAGTTTGGGTATTTGTATGGCAATGGGAGGTGAAAATTCATTGTATCTCATGCTGATAAATCTTCTCACACTCCCTCGGTTCATGGATTCAGCTTCCCCTTGTTCCAGCAGCTGGAATGCTTTTCTGGCATTTATCAAAATTGAGTTTTCTGAAAGGTGTGGATCTGGTTGTTGGATTTCTCATAGGACTGTCTCTCACTCTGTGTCCTTGCCACAAATAAATTCTGATTAACTTAACCCCTCTTCTCATTCTGCTTGCCCACCCAAGTGGTCCTTGGAAATAACTAATGCAGGAGAATAATCTTTAAAAATTGCAGATACTGTAGCTGGACAATTATCTTAAATCCATTTCAGGGTTACCCTGTTGGGCAGTCATTTTCTCTTTGTTCTGATTCCTTGCATAAAACCAGGAGCAAATCATGGCAATTTGAACAAGACATTACCTGGAGCACACTGAATGCTTAAAGCAAATCTCCTGCAAAGCAAATTTTTAAACCCACTTAGCAAAAACTGCTGCAATTTTCTTTTTTGTCTTCATTTCAGCAGCGAGCAACCACAACTGTGAAGCTCAGATGGATGAAAATGAAGAGAGAACCAAGAGAGCTGCCAGAAAATTGGTGAGGAGAGCTTTGGAAAACTGGAATGGATGCAGTGGAGACACATGGAAATGTTCTGGATATTTTCAGGGTGGAAGCAAATCTTTGAGTTTGCTGAGGGTCTCCTTGAGCTTCACAATCCACAAGGTCAGTTTTATCATAATGTTTTAAAGACAGATTGAAAAAAACCCAAAAAAACCAACAAAATAATCAAACCCAGTTTCTACACTACTATAAAACCTTTTTAAAGGGGGTTGAAAAACAAGATGCAAACCTGGAAAATTAATGGTGTGGCACAAGCAAAGACAGAACAGGAGAGAAAAAGAAAGGGGAAATGCTCATCAATTAAATACTTACTGAAAGTCCTTCAGCCTCCCAGCTTTCAAACTACAATGCCAGCACTCTACAGAGAGAAACTACTGGAAACTCTGGGATCTGATGAAAGTGATGGTGATAAAGGATTTTTAAATGAAAATATTCATAAAAATAACTCTACTGGGTCAGAACTGTGTGTGACAGAACGTTCCTCTCTTGCAGCACCTCAGCCAAGCTGATGAGACTCTGCTCTAATTCTTTCCTTAAAGTTTCCTTAATGGCTTTTTTTATTATTCATTTATTTTCTGTATCTGCTAACACCCACCCAGTTCAGGACACAGACTCGATAGATGCAGATTAAAGAACAAAATATTATTCCCAGAAAAATTATCACAGTTTTAATAAGTTATCAATAATTCTGGGAATGGGATAGGAAATTCTTTAGAAAGTCTTGTTTTTCTGAAGGGATGGGAGCTGTTAGAAAACTGTCCCTCCAAGCACACCAAATTGACTTGCTGGGAACTTCTTAAATTCCTTTCAGAAGTGCCTGCTCTGACACCCAAACTTGGAAATCTTGACTGCCTTTCGTGGCTCACCAGAACAGCAGGTTCAGCACGTGGATTAAAAGAAAAATAAGAATAACAGATTTGGTTTGTGCTGAATTAGAATGAGTCAGAGCAGCAGAGAAAAGGCTGAGACAGAAGAGAAGCATCACTGCTAAAGGAAAAGAATTCTCCCTCACTGAAGAGCTCCCTGAAGAAAGACCTTGCCACAGACTGTAAATCATGTAAATATGGACATAATTGATTGGTTTTAGCATCCTATTTTCTCTTCTTGTCACTAAATATTGACCACAGGAGAGATATTTTCTTCCCTCAGTATTTGCTTTCTTCCCAGTGCTAAAACTGTGGAGGTGTTCCAATACCAGTTTTAATTTAATGTCTAAGGTCTCACAATAAACCTGGGGCAAGTAAAGTGGAAAAAAAAAGCTGATATTAGTATTCGTTCTTGGTGGTTATGTAATAACCATGGATAACAAAATTTAGAGGCCAAAAATCAAAGGCTGTGGGAAATTTTCACAGCTGAATGAAGCAGTTTGGATTCTTCTCTCTCTCCCTGTTTGACTTCCCCTTTCTCCAAAGGTTAGTATACTTTCCAAACAGTAGGAAAAAAACCCCAATAAATCTTTCCTTTCTGAGATTATCAAACTGATTTTAGGTCTTCCTCCTGCAAGGCCTTAAGTCAAATCCCAACCTCAAGTAATAATTACAGCAGAATCATTTAATAGTGATGATATGCATTAAAATGCAGATATGCATTAAAAGCTGTTCTGATTCTGAGCTTTTTCTAAGGAAAACTGAGGCCAAACTTTCAAAAAAAGTTGGGTTTTTGCCCCCAGAAGAGAACAAATAATCAGAATTGAAAGCAAGCATTTATTCACTTCAATTCCAGTAGAACCACAGAAGAATTAAATTGCAGAGGGCAATTTCTTGACTCTTCATAGAGGCAAACTGTAGATCTACAAATCTCTTTACATCTGAGAGAAAAAAATGTAACTTCATATTTTCTTTACTGCACAAGGTGGCAACAATTTAAATACCTTTTTAGTGCATTCAGAGGTGAAAAATTATTATTATTATTATTATTATTATGAACTTGGCAACCTGTGTTTGCACATAAAAGAGCAATGTAGAATGTTAACAATACTGATTGTGTGTGTGTATATCACTTCCAGAGAGTTATTCCAAATTTATTTAATGTGATCTCATTGACATTTTTTCTTCATCAACGTATAATTCTATATTAGCCAATGATGACAGAGGATATGGCAGAAATTGAAAAGGAGATGTTAATTTAACTGCTATTTTCTACAACTATTAAATGCAAAAAAATTCTCTTTTTCCTTCACACACAGAATTAGATGGATGGAGAATCACAGCAGAAATATTTTAAAGGCACTGGAATTTTTCCTATGACAGTAGCCAGAATGACAATTCCAGTAGGGGAATGAGTTGGTTGACCTAGAACTGGAACTTCATTTCAGCTCCAAAACTTTGCCACATCCTACAGGAGGAATTCTATTCCAGGAAAGGTCACAATGCATTTGCCTTTGCTGCATTTTTTTGTGACTAAAAGACAAGTTGTGACTCAACACCCTTCACAAAAAAGCCTAACTGAAGATGCCCCTGGTGACTGCACACCCTCCTAGAAAGGAAAGATTTGAAAATTAATAAAAAACCCCAAAGGAACAGAGGGATAAATTATCCTTACTAATAAATCTCTCCTTGAAGCTCTCAGAGAGCTCCTTGGGTTTCAGTGAGGGCTGCACTGGGCACTGAGAAAGGAAATCACAGGAATATCCACAATATCACACCTCTGAATGTGCAGCTCCTGAATGCTTACCTGACCCCACACCAGCTCTCCTAAGCCAATAAATACACACCACATCCACTGGTCCAGCTGCAGGGGAGAACAGCTGAATGGTTTTCCTCCAAACTGGACAATTACTATCTATAAAGAGAAGCATGAGGGAAAAGGGGTCAATTTTTTTTCAGGGGGAAAAGGCAACAAAACAAAAACAAACACAGCCAGACAAAAAAATAAAAGAAATAAAAATAATAATTAAAAAAAAAACAACCTGCATAATTTTGATCCCAAAAAAACCCATCAAACCCCACAAACTTCTGCATCCCAAATTAAAAGTGTGGAAAACAAACAGAAGAAATAGCAGTTCAGACTGGAGTTCCTCAGCCTCATATTTAACAGTGGTCAGATATGAATAGTCAGGAAAAAAGGGAACAGGACAGTCCCTGTGTGCTCTCCCAGCTCCTGGTTTATGGACCCTGATCCAGTTCATTTTGGAATGTCCATTGCAAGAGAGGCTCCTCCCTCTGAGTAACATTTTATTGTGTATTTACAGATGTGCTTCATGGAGGGACAGAGGGGACAGAAAACTCTAGATCTGTTGGAGGAAGGGGGTGGGAGAACCCCACACTTTCAGCAGGATAACAACACACAGAGTGAGCAGACTGAGAAGGTTTTGCTAACTGCAAATCTGGTATTATTGATATTTCTTTTTAATATTGCTGCTGCAAAATCAGGGACCTGAAATGGCATCCAGAGGTTTAAATTGTCCAAGTTTTAAACTCATGATTTTGAATTAGATGTTAAAAAGCATCACTGTGAAGTTCTGCTCCCATCACTGCTGCCCTTCCTCCAATATTCAGTTTATTGAGGAGTTTCCCTTTTCAAATCTCTGTAGCCCAAGCTCAAACTGCTCTTTCCTCCTCCTTCCTCCTCCCAGGAAAAGGTGCCAATGCTGAGCTGCCACTGCAGAGCTGAGCAATAACGACAAGATAAAAATAGATTTCTAAGTGATAATATCAAACACTATCAAGTACAGGATGGATGCCAGCAAAAGAATGGATGCAGGGGCAGAAGGATGAATTCCTATAGAAGAAAAATTTGGGGAAAATGTGTATTATTGTGATCATGTTCACTTGTGATGGGACAGCAAACTCAGGAGAGGAACATGAGGAATCACAATCCAGGGGCATCGTTGCTGGGAATACTGAGCAGCATTGGACAGTGGCATTGAACAGAAGAACAGCTCAGCATCAGCTGTTTGAAGGTATATTTGTCTTTTCAAGGAGTAATAAATAATTGTAAAATGCTTTGCTGGTATGCTATTAAACAATTTCTTCTGTAAAAACCAGTTACAATATCAATGATGGCTGTTATTATTGTACATGCTAAGATTAATTTAAGAATTAACCCAGTTATAAGGATCAAAATTTCTGTTTTATTAGCATGGCTACATAACGTTTTCCATTATTAACACTTGTGCTGATTGAGAAAATACAACCAACCAGGTGATTTACTCTTAAATGGGCTTCCTGCAGCACTTAGATTAAAATTAAAGAAAAAAAAAAGAAAACACAGAGAAGAAAACCCCAAACAACTTTGTGTTTGATTTTTTTTGAGTAGGTTTGTGACAATTTGAGTGATGATTTGTGATGAACAGTAAGTGATTCTTGGCCAGAGCTTTACCTGAATAGCGAAGGTGCCCAGGACAATAGTGCAAAAAATGGGGTTTCTGAAGATGCCGTCAAAGACGTTCCTCTCGCCGTGGATCTTGCGGGCGTTGATCTCGTTGAAAAGCTGCATCATGACAAAGGTGTTGAAGATGATGGTGTAGTGCTCGGAAGGAGGAGAGTGAAGAGGGGCGTTCCTCCCACTGTCAATCTTAAACATTTTCTCACCTAGGCATAAGACAAAAATAAAAGTTTTCTCCAGAATGAATCAAACCAATTTATATTCCACTCGTATTCTTCAGCCTTCGCTTGCTCTGCTTTTTCTAGATAAAACCTTTCTTGGACCAATGAGCAAAACATATCTCCACTGAGGAAGAAGCTGTTCAAATGCTGACTTTTATCTAACAATACCTAACTCCTATCTGACAACACCTACACAATGTTGTCAGTCCTTCTTACCTACCCAAGTAGGAATTACTCTAAGCACTCAATTCTTTCAGGTGCAAAAAAATCTTAAGGTCATTGCAAGAGTGTTTGAATCTTCTACAGTGGTTAGAAGACACTCCTCTTCATCAGGTTTTACCCGTTTACTAATCCAGTAACTTCTGCCAGGCATTGAAGGATATCAGTCAAAAAAGACACAGACATTCCTGGTTTTAAAGAGATTTGGGGCTGAGCAGCAGCAGGCACTCCTGTTTAGTTTGATAATTTGGATTTCACTCATAGATCTGACCAATTTTAAAGCAAGATACAACTCATAATGAGTAACTAAAAATGTGGTAAGCTTTGAAAAAATAAAGTTAAGATTTATTTTTTTTTTTATAACACAGCCTGACAGGACCAGACAGTGAATTCTGGATTTCTGATGTCTCAAAGACATTTACGTTTTGTATGTTCAAACACAATGTATTTCTAAAAATAAAAAATAGAAAAAATTGATGTGCTGGTCTCTGAAGAAACCTCCTACAAAAGAAAGGAAGTATTATTTGACCAAAATAGAAATAATTCTCATTAATTCAAAATTTAATTATGGAGGTACTGAGTTTTGCACATCATGTCACTGCAAAGCTGAGCCTTGTGGAGTTTAGAAAGGAAAAGATTATTTCCAAGGCTTATCAGAAAATTGTCTGGGATGTGTCCTTCAAAGTATGCAGGAGTTTTCCAAAGACACACAGGAGCAATTAGAATAGGGGGGGAAAGCCTGGTTTGCTTTTCATCTGGTTCAGTATAAAGTATTTTAAACCATAAAATTCATCAAAAAGCCATTCTAACTCCCCATAAAGTTCACAGAAGTTCTTGTTCCAAGATGCATATCACATGAATTACCAAGAGTTTCTTCACCCGTTTTAGAGAAACTGAAATTCCAATTTCCTAATGCAGGCATTCTCAAAATTCCCTGTAAATCTAACAACGTTAGAGACCACCTCTCTTCAGAAACCTGGCAATATTTTTGGTTTAACTCCATTATGAACAGATCATTGCCTCCTCTGAGCATCCCAGATAAGCTGCCAGATGGCCATAAAGTGGGCAAGGCTTTCAGAATGGAGCTCAAAAACCTCCTAAAATAATAAATTTACATTTGCAGCTTCTCTGGAAGTCTGTGTATAAGGAAAAAAAAAAAGAAAAGACAACACATGTGATTTAACAGTGACTACGAAGTGACAAGAAGACAATACCCAGCTGAAAAAAAATCATCTGTCCTTTGAGAGGGTTCAGTTATTATTGTGGAGGAACAGAATCTATTATTAGCTCCTACTATTCCCTGCAGCAAGAAACATTTCTCCTCCTTCCCTCCCCTCTCCAAAATACAACCTATAAAAAGCATCCATTGCCAGCAAGGCCTGAAGAAGAATCCAGTAATGCAATAAATTAGACTTTTCGCCCCCTTTTAATATCCATTCCAGAAATTAAATGTCAAAGCAGAGTGTTATTTGTATCACTTAACACTGATTACTTATTTTCCATACCACTTAATAAAAAGCCCATCCAACCCCCCATTAAGTTCACAGAAGTTCTTGTTCCAAGATGCATATCACATGAATTACCAAGAGTTTCTTCACCCGTTTTAGAGAAACTGAAATTCCAATTTCCTAATGCAGGCATTCTCAAAATTCCCTGTAAATCTAACAACGTTAGAGACCACCTCTCTTCAGAAACCTGGCAATATTTTTGGTTTAACTCCATTATGAACAGATCATTGCCTCCTCTGAGCATCCCAGATAAGCTGCCAGATGGCCATAAAGTGGGCAAGGCTTTCAGAATGGAGCTCAAAAACCTCCTAAAATAATAAATTTACATTTGCAGCTTCTCTGGAAGTCTGTGTATAAGGAAAAAAAAAAACCTGAAAGACAACACATGTGATTTAACAGCGACTACAAAGTGACAAGAAGACAATACCCAGCTGAAAAAAAATCATCTGTCCTTTGAGAGGGTTCAGTTATTATTGTGGAGGAACAGAATCTATTATTAGCTCCTACTATTCCCTGCAGCAAGAAACATTTCTCCTCCTTCCCTCCCCTCTCCAAAATACAACCTATAAAAAGCATCCATTGCCAGCAAGGCCTGAAGAAGAATCCAGTAATGCAATAAATTAGACTTTTCGCCCCCTTTTAATATCCATTCCAGAAATTAAATGTCAAAGCAGAGTGTTATTTGTATCACTTAACACTGATTACTTATTTTCCATACCACTTAAGATCAACATTATTTCTGGACTGTGCACAACACTTTGCTCTTGGTAAAATGGATCTTGATTTTTATTGTGGTTTGTTTTGTGGGGTTTCTAAAATTTGTTTTTATGTCCCTACTCACCACAACAAGCCTCACAATGAAATCTCAGTATAGAAGCAGCAGGATGGACTCTCCTATTACAGCATAACCTTCTGTGCTGTGTTTGGATACAAACTTTTACCAAAGCCCAAACCTGTATTTTACGAGGGGAAAAAAGCTCAATGAGGCCATTCCCAAGGTAACAATATATGGAAAGTGACCACAACATGCACCTTCTGTGCTTCCCATCCCATCAACAAGGATTCATAGGATCACAGAGTGACTGGGTTGGAAGAGACCTTCAAGATCATTGAGTCCAGTGCAGTCCTAACACCTCAACTAAATCCTGGCACCAGTCTCTTTTTAAACACATCTGGGGATGGTGACTCCACCACCTCCCGGGACAGATCATTCCAGAACTGTATCACTCTTTCTGTAAAAAACTTTTTCCTAATATCCAAAAAAAAGTTTCAAGATAACAAAGGCAGGCAATAAGCGCGCATTAACTCGTTACATTTAAAGCATTTTGACACTTCAGCCATACAACCCAGCTGCTCGTGTGCTGAGCACCGAGTCTGGGCAGCTTCTCACCGACAAAGAGCAGGGTGAAGATGAGGGTGAGCTGGTAGACGGCGTGGCCCAGGATGTTTTTCATCATGGTGCGGGAGATGAGCGGCTTGTTGCGGCCGTAGGGTTTGCGCAGCAGCAGCGCCTCGGTCGGCGGCTCCGTGGCCAGCGCCAGCGAGGCGAACGTGTCCATGATCAGGTTCACCCACAGCATCTGCACGGCCTTCAGGGGAGAGTCCTGAGGGGAAAAATCAGGAAGGTTTGTATTTCCCAGGAAAAGCCTGGCTGGGGGTTCATTTTTCTCAAGGGATTCAGAAGTTCCCACACTGAGGACCCTTCTTGCGCTTCTGGGACCCTTCTTCCATTCCTTCTGCAGGACCAGGAGCACAATGGTCTGAGCAGAGAGAAATTATCTACCTGCAGGCATTTAATCAACACCATTTGCAACCACAAAACTCATACCAAGCATGACAGTAACTCCTTCTAACTCCTATTACAATGCTCTCCGTTCCTTCATGCATCATTGCTTGAATTTTCAGCTGAATTTAGATAATACAACTAGAGAATCCAAGTTTCTCTTGTGGAGGAAAAATTATATTGAAACAGATTAAAAAGTAACATTTCCTTTATACTGTCTTTTTTTTTCTGAGACAGCTTGAAATTATTAAAAATTTATGGAACAATTATGGTGACATCGTGATACATTACACTTAAATAAGATCATTAACAGTAGTGACATAATAATAACAAAAGCCTGATATTTTGATAAAAATCATCTGAAACTTATTAAATGATATCAAATGTGCAAAATCAAGACAACCTATTCTTTTATTACTAAAAGAAAAGTATATTTGTCACTATAGAAATGGAATGAAAAACCCCAAATCCTGGTATTTAATGCAGGCTGTGGCTTTGGAAGCAGCTCTCCAGTCACTAGAAGGAGCTCTTTCCTCACACTATCCCATAACGTCTGTGGTCATAATACACATGACTTTAGTTCATGTTTAAAAACCCCCAAATTAACTAAAATAAAGCAAAGTTACACAGATCTAAGGAGGATGCTGGACAACCCTTAACGAAGTTTTGATGTGTAACTCACTGGGGCAGCTGTGAAGAGAGAGATATGTTTCAAGGAGCAAGGGGAGGAAAACCAAAAAAACCCAAACTCCTGTGCCTTTAGGCTGTATAAAACAGGCAGCATTAGCAAGGTCTGCTTCCTGTTCCAAACAGATCATTTTTATGAGGGAAAAAAGAATCACCAAAGTAATAAGGCATCAACATGACAAATTTCATCACGAAATTGAGTTACTCTGCTCGGTGAAAGCTGGGAGAGGGAGCACTATTTTTATGTATTTCATTACCATGGTGCTGCAGCAACGAAGCCAAAACAATGTAGAGGACAGCATACAAACCAAAGCAAAGCCAACAAAACTCCCTGAGAATTCTGCCTGTTTCTTCAAAGGGTTAAATGTTAATTTTTAATGAAATACCATAAAAGAACACGCATTCAGTATCCCAAGGACTGATAGAAAACAAGGGTAAGTGCTTTGGTCTCTTGAACATCTGGTTTAGATTTGTTTCTCTCCCTTGAGATAAAATATTATTTCCCCTAAAAACACATTTTTAACACATTTACACTGAATTTGTGGCATTTGATTTATTACAAAAAAACCCAAAACTTTTGACTTATTCAAAGGGATGGAGAAAAGCAACCTCCTGTTTCTCAATCTTACAGGTTGGTTCATCACAGCAAGGAGGACAATTAGCATTTATAGATTCTTGACCTCTTGGTTATGAGTTGCATTAACTGGGTTTATCTGGAGAGCTCAGCTCACTCATTTGAAATGCAGCTGCAGAAACAGGAAATGTCTTTGTCTTTAGAGATGGCTAAAAAACTAAAGGTGATCAGGACAAACTTCATCCCAAATCAAGACTTCATTCATTTTTATTAACACTGATGGCTCCAACAAAGAGAGCACTTGCAGTAAAAAGCAGTTTGTGGCTGGAGCTCAAAGACCCTCGATGGGACACAGGTAAAAAGGAAAGCATCTTTTCTGCTGAAGAATTTTCCTTATCATGTTCTTGCCTGTCTCCTTAATAAGTTTGAGCAACCTTCTCTGCTTTGATCTGTTACAAAAACTCAATTTCCACTTCACACGCTGAATTCTCTGTCAATAAAACCAAATTTCCCTGTTAGATTTAATAGATGAATTCATATATTGAGGTGTCAATCAGAACCTGCCATATTCCCAGCAGAATGGGGAAGGCAAGGTCTGTCTTTAGAGATGGCTAAAAAACTAAAGGTGATCAGGACAAACTTCATCCCAAATCAAGACTTCATTCATTTTTATTAACACTGATGAGGCCCTAACAAAGAGCACTTGCAGTAAAAAGCAGTTTGTGGCTGGAGCTCAAAGACCCTCGATGGGACACAGGTAAAAAGGAAAGCATCTTTTCTGCTGAAGAATTTTCCTTATCATGTTCTTGCCTGTCTCCTTAATAAGTTTGAGCAACCTTCTCTGGTTTGATCTGTTACAAAAACTCAATTTCCACTTCACACGCTGAATTCTCTGTCAATAAAACCAAATTTCCCTGTTAGATTTAATAGATGGAGTCAGAGATTCAGGTGTCTATCAGAGCCTGCCATATTCCCAGCAGAACAGGAAAGGCAGGGTATTTCAGTCTCTAAATCACACAACTGTAATTGGCAGTCATCAGTTTTGGCAACAACATGTTCTCACCATTTCACACTGCCAATCACCTTGGGTGGCTGTGGTGCCCCTAATAATTATCTATTATTGGCAGTGCTACACTGCTCAGTGGAGTGTGAGAGCTCATTCCAGGCTGAAGCCAAAACATTAAATACACATTAGTCTGGGCAGGCAGTGGAATGAAATTTCCACTGTAACTCTATCTGATTTCTGATTAGTTGGTGGAAACTGAGGGAAATACATATCAGCTAAGGAGCTTAGGCTTCCACTGCTGATTTTAGTCACTTATGGAAGTGGGATGCAAATCAACCTTCTTTTCTTTGTGTTTTAGCCACTAACTGACCGGCCAATAATTCTTAATTCCTTCTCTGAAAACTTTGGGGATGTGAACCACCCAAAATCACCACTTATTCATCAAATTCCTTTCACTTGACCTTGGAATAGGTTAGCCTTGGCCTAGAGGTAAAAGGAAAATGTCCCTTAAATCAAGTGATGTTACACTTCATCTTGGAAACACTTAAAAGTACAAATTGCCAAAGGCTGGAAATAAACTACAAATCTTTTGTGACATGCAGAGCCTCACAAATTTTAGAGCTTGTTACTTTTGATTTAGATGACAAGCTGCAAGGGAACAAAAAGGTATTTTCACCCTTACCTCTTTACTCCTGTTTGCCACAGAACACATGCAGGGATTCGTTAAAATGAGCATTTCTGGGAGTTACCTTTCTATACATTAATGCAATAAAAGTCCCTGTGCTGCTAGATCACACTGTCTGCTAATTGTATGGAAGTGGCATCCTCAATTCCATTCCCATGCCTTGCCAAAACAAAGCTAAACAGCACAGACTTTGATTTTATATTACAGCTTTTTCAAGTTTGCCAGTGCTATTATTTTAGAATTTGCCAAGTACAGTTCTGCAGTAAAACATTATAACCACGTAAATTACTCCCTTTTACATGTAAGTATAGATCATCCTCATTTTTTTGAACAAGATCTGTAAAAACAATCAGTGATTCATGCAGCAGTTCATTGCTACAGTGCCTTTTAATTAACATTTAATTTTCCAAACATAATGTCCTATGGAGTCACTGTTTTCAGCTCCTAATGTCTGCTAAAACACTAAGTCTCTCTCAAAGTGCAAGAATAATAATTTGAATGTAAAATGTTAAAACACAGCCTTTGTCTTCCCTTTTTTCAGTGCAGTCCTTTTGAAGAGTTACAATTGCCTCAACAGTTGGAGCCACAGACTGAACCTGGCACGGAGAGAAACCCTCTTGCTTCATGGCTCCAGTAAAAAACTGTTTCCATTTGACTGAGCTGCATTTTAAAATCTTCATTTTGTTCATAGCCAGATCACTGTGGACAGCTCCAAGCGTAATGAGCTGGTATCCTCTGGGTGCTGTGTGGTTTTTGGGGACAGGGAGCGGGGTGAGCCCATACAGGGCTCTATAGGACACCCAGAGATGTGGAGCAGTGACTCACTGCAAGCACAAAACTCACAAGAATCGTAGGCAGAGCTCCAAGAACCACCCTCACTGCATCAATCAGGGGCTCTGCAAAACTGTTTTTCAGAGAATGAAGTCAGAATATAAAAGTTTGTAGCTCATAAATCCACTGGGAAAAACAAACAATGGGTTTCAGCTGAGGCAGTGGCTGCAGGAGAGAAAGGACAATTCTACGCAAATTGTCAAGACCACCACACCCTGACCACACTAAAGGTGTGCAGTGGGCACCACAGGGAAGGCAGCAAGAGGGAACTGAGTTAGATTAATTAAAAATAAGGTGAATGAGCCCAGCTCAGTGGCACTGAGCCACACAAACCTCTCTGGGAGTAACCAGAGGTGTGAACTCCTCTGGGGTCCGTGCACACACAGACACTGAGCTAAAACCACCCCTGCAGCCCAGGCTGAGGGCTCCTGAGCCAGCTTCCCACCAGAGACTTCTCCAAGCTCTGCTTTCCTGGATGACCCAGATCTCGGAGCGCCTTACGTAATTACAGACTCACAACACACAAGTTCATTATTAGCTGAAAATTCAGATCTTGGGGCTTATAGATTGAGCAGCTGTAAACTGAAACAGGGCCCGTGTAAGTGAGATCCCTTGGAGGGATGGTTGTGGCAGCAGCTGTGCTAAGCTTGTCAGCAGGTGACACTGGATCTGTAATTCTTATGCTGCTTAGAATATGGTTGCTGTCACCTTAACATGACTTCATGCTGGGAACCAGGGGAGACAAGAGAAACAACCATTTGCAGTGGTCCTGTGCATAACAAGTTCTTTGACAGCCCACTGTTTGTCCTGCATAAGCTTTATCTGCCACTGGAGCAGTACAGAGACATTTTGTACACATCACTATCTACTGAAACAGCAAACCAGGACAAAACAAAAACTGTAAATATAGCAGATATTCTCTAACAGCAGCATCTTCCTGAAGCAGGCATTGGGTAGATGAAAAATAAAATTATATTTGCTTAAAATTAACAGAATTAAACTAAACAGCAGTTCCCTGAAGTGGAATTGGCAAGGACCTTCACTTCATTAATCTACTTGAGGAAAAAAGCAGCAGATTATTAAAATGGACACTAATGGTCCCAGGTTCTGCCTAATGTTTTTCTTAAGCCTCTCCATGGGCTTCCCAAGGTGCCCTGGACCAAAGAAATCATCTCCTGCGTGGGCAATGCACTCTCTGGATGCCCCTTGGAGGGCTGGCTTCCCTCCCACCACACTCACACAGTCATTAATTAATTCATTAATACAGAATTGCTGTGCTTTCACTTGCAGTCCTGCAGGGAGATGACCACATCCTCATATTTACATGTACACCAGAGCAAGTGCAGATCAAGACTGAATAAAATTAAGCCCATTATGTTGCAAAGCACAAGCCAAGTATTAAAAAAAGATTAGTCCAAGCAAAGATTTTATTATCTTTGTACTTCCTTTAAGCACAAGCCAAAAAGACTAGGTGAGTGTGCTGGTTCCAAACTGCAGAACAGATTACTTGAGAGGTGGCAGGAGGAAGAATAGAACAAATGTTATTACCTACAGAGAATTTTTCTCATTCTAGATATGAAATGTCACCAAAAGAACAGCCTGTGTAATGTTCATGAATCTCAATCTTAATGATGGACTGAAATGATAGTCTGTGTGTCAGAGAAAGCCAAACTGATCCCCTAAATCAAAGGAAAACTCAGTCCAGTGAAGACTTTCTTTGTGTTCATTTTGAAGGTCACAGGGGCTGTGCTGCCTTTTGGAAACTATAGATTTGAGCTCTGTTTGTTTGTTTGCTTGTTAAGGACTAAAACATTTCAGTCAAAATCTTTCAGTCAGACCTGTGCAGAGTTCTGCAGATTTGGATGTACATGTGTGCACCTAGACTGTTGCAGGCAGGATTTTTTTGGGAGAGTCCTGCACTTTGTGCTGGAGCTATTTTCATAGCAACCAGAGGGTACAGTATGTTCCCAAGTGCAATTTTTAGCAAAGCTTTCAAGCCAAACAGAATGTCCTTTGGCTGGCTGGAGTCAAAGCCTAACACAATAATGTGCATTTGTGAGGCAAAATCCTTCTTGAATGAGACAGAACCGGGAGCAGCTCGAGATTATTCACACTGAGTGTAAACTGTGGCAAAGGACAGAACTGCTGCCTTTCTGCTTCCATTTCCACTTCAGCTTCCCCCACACCTTTCCTTTGGGTTTGCACCTTTACTGCCAAATTAAGGAATTGCACACAAATCTGCAAAGCAACCCAGGAGTTCCAGGAGGTGTCCCCTGAAACCTTTGAGCAGGGACAACAGGCCCAGGGTTGGTCTCACAGACCTGGGGGCAAGAGAAATGCACTGGACCGGATCCAAATCCTTCTAGAAGCCAAAGGAATGATTCAGAGGATGAAAAAAGCTCCAGAATTAAAAAGGGGATTATGCTTGTAATGATAATGCACTTCACATCCACTTAGACTTGATTTAAAATAGTTCTTGCACTGATCCAGCAATGTTTAACCTCCTCAGGGATAAAAAATTATTTGGTTACCAAATAGAATGAGTTTCCCTTTGTGCTTCCACACAAAAAAATGAAGACATACTGGGCATTGACCAAGAAATTTTACCTTAAATGTTTCTAGTCAGATACTGATTGTCAATAAAATCAGTTCCAGTGATGGTGCTGCTATCAGCACCTTGTTCTGGCTGCTTTTGTACCAATTGTAAAAACCTCCCAGAGTTTCAGTCCTCATTTCTGGGTCACCAGCAACAATCATTTCACAGCCGGGCATTTCCTCAATATGCTGGCAAATGTTTCCAAAGGAAAATTCATCCAACTTTGCTGCAACACCACAAATTTTGTCCCTCAGCACAGGCTCAGTGGTGACCAGAAGGGACCTCCAAGGCCCCTGGATGTCAGCCAGGGCACAGGAGAAGTTTGACCTCATGGGTTTGTTAAGGTACCTGGGTTTCTGGTTGCAAGGATCAGTTCCATGATTCCAATGTAAGTTTAGCCTGGAGCAGAGCTGATGATTTATTCATTGCTTTGCTCAGGTGTGCCTGGGCTGAAATGGACCTGCTGAAACAGGTATGGGCATCTGGGTGATGCACCATGAGGGAAGCATCAGCTTTCCCGCAGTGCATCCCAGTCCAGGGGGACATTTTGTGACAGCACTTGTCTGCAGCATCTAAAATATACTTTATTTTAGGGACTGACAGTATGAAAAACAACATTTTGTTATTTCCTCATTAAAACAAAAACCTTACACTGTACTGCATATATCCTGTTTAATCTCTAGAGGGAAAAAAATGCAATTTTATTGCCAAAATAATTATAATTTGAGAAAAAAAAAATGTTTGCTTTGAGATATGCTTCTTGTAAATGACCTGGATGTGTTGCATCTGCACCAGGATTGCAATGAAGGATTAATGGATTGCAAGAAAGAGAGGTCTAAGTCCAACTCTATGTGTCATTTAATTGGTTTGTCATCTGCATCTGGAATTAAAAATAACTGCCTGAAAGCAACAAAATAATTTTATCAGTCAAAAAGATTGGGGTTACTTCCGTGGGTCAGCACTGCTGTCTTGAAAATAACCTCATTCCACAATGCATAAAAAAATATGTATTTATTAGTGAAGTATTCTGAGAGGAAAAGGCAAATTCACATAACCTGCTCCTTTCCCAACCCATGGTGTTTACTGTTTGACCATCACAGGCTCAGGGATGACAACACTGAGGGAAGCAAAAATGCTCCTAAAAGTGGGTTTCTTTGGGAAAAAAAAAATTATTAATCCAGCTTGACATCAGCAGCTCTTTACCCCTCAGCAGCCTGATCCTGGGAATTCTCAGGAGAATTTACAAAGGTTTTGATGCAATGACAATTTTTTGTCTTTTCTTTTTATACCTTTTATGTATCCTCAGTGCCCTTAGCATGCATACTTGTAATTCCTTAAGTCTGAAAACTTAACATAGTCCTGGTATCCCATTAAGCCAGAAAACCAAACGTCCTAAAGGCCTCACAGTTAGAGGCCAGAAAGCCCAACATTATCCTGAAAAAACAAGGTCTCCTCTTAAATATATACTGTAAACTAAGATTAAGTCCAGCCAGGAATAAATACGTCAAGATAAAAAGATGCCACTATTGTATTTGTAGGGACTCTCATGGTAGGGAGGAATGATGTATCTGACTCCATGTTTTCAGAAGGCTAATTTATTACTTTGTAATACTATATTATATTAAAGAATACTATACTACACTATACTAAAGAATACAGAAAGGATACTTACAGAATGCTAAAAAGATAATAATGAAAACTCCTAACTCTTTCCAGAGTCCTGACACAGCTTGGCCCTGATTGGCCAAAGAGTGAAAACAACTCACAGCAGAGTCCAATCAGACAATCACCTGTGGGTAAACAATCTCCAAACTCATTCCACATGCGCACAGCACAGAAAAAGCAAATGAGATAAGAATTGTTTTCCTTTTCCTCTGAGGCCCCTCAGTTTCCCAGGAGAAAAATCCTGGGCAAAGGGATTTTTCCAGAGAATGTGAATGCCACATACCACACTATTAATTCAAGCATCTCATTGAGGCATCTTTGTTAGATATGCTAATTTGCAAGGTCTATAAAATGGCATACATGATCTATCGTGTGTAGGCATTTCAGCATGCTCCACCTTGGTGAAGTGTTACACCACAAAAATCCTTACTAAATACCAAGACAAAAACCCTTTAACCCTTAACCATGCCTAGCTCTTCATTTTAGGACCAAGGATAAGGCATCAGTTTATTTGCTGTGTGCCAAGCAGGAATCAAATGCAAGGCCCCATCTACTGGGAGCGTGGATCGCGGCGGGATCGTGACAGGATCCCAGGAGGATTTCAGCAGGATCCCATCAAGATTTCAGCAGAATCCCAGCAGGGATTGCTCACCTGGGTGATGCAGGCGCCAGTGAAGGCCACGATGACGGCCACGATGTTGACGGTGAGCTGGAACTGCAGGAACTTGGAGATGCTGTCGTAGACGTTGCGGCCCCACATGACGGCCTTGACGATGCTGGTGAAGTTGTCATCTGTCAGGATGATGTCCGAGGCCTCCTTGGCCACATCTGTGCCCGCAATGCCCTGGGGAAAGGGGTTGGGAATGAGATTCCCTGCTGGACAGCACAAATCTCCATAGTCAAAGCTTTTTATGTTTCCTGGAATTTCACTAATTCGGCCAGGTTTTGATGTGAATTAGGCTGCAGAAAAGGGAATTGACAGAGAGCAGAGGAGTTCATGTGGTAATGGGTCTGAGTGTTTTATCAGCTTAAAGACTGCTGATCATCTGAACTATTTTTGTCATTGATGATGGTTTTTTATTATCCATGAACAGAACTGGTAACAAAAATAAGAATTATATGTCTTTATATAGTCAGAGTACGCATGGAAGACACCTTTCCAATTAGTGGTGGGTTTTACCACAGCAAAAGAGAACTCCAGTGTTGTGAAGAAAAAGTTCATTTTTCTGTATGGGCACAGGATTCTGCATAAAGCCAATAATTAATTAGACAAAATCCTGAAGAAGTATCAAAACAAGCAATGCCAGTGAATCCAAGTGAATTAAAGGATTCTGAGTCAACATAACTCATTCCCACCAATATATTCCTTCACTGACAAGTATTAACTAAGCAACTTCACATTCAATGAATGGAAAAGCCCTTACAGCAAATTCATAATGGCACAAACATCAAGATTATACCATTGCAAAGCCAACATCAGCTTTTTTAAGTGCTGGTCCATCGTTGGTTCCATCCCCAGTCACAGCTACCACCTGCCTCTGTTCCACCTGTGTGCTGTCAATAATACCTGCAAAAAATGTATGTATGGGTGTGTGTTTACAGACATTTATGGGCAATAATTAGCAAGATAAAACATCCCTGTAAAAAAGCAGGGTCTCTGTAATACAGATTGGATAACGCCACACAGTTTTACAGAGATTAAAAGGCAGATCTTTAAGGAAAATAACGATGAAAGCTGTGGCATCACCACCATCCACTACTAAACATCACCATTAGGATTTACATGGAAAGTTCTGATCCTGCATCATCAACACATCAATAAAACCTGCTCAGGCTTCAAAGGCAATGAGAGCAGCTCATTATGTCCTTCTGGCAGATTCCTGCTATTTAAAGTTTTGTGTCACAGCCCAGCACTGATCAAACATTGATGGAAAGGATTTGCCAAAAACTTAAGTTCATGTTTAGGGCTCTCCTGAACTGGGACCTAGCTGTAATATCACCTTAACTAAGAGGCCTTCTTAACCTAGAGATAACAAAAGCCATTGATGAATTTTATTCAGCTGGAGAATTTTAGCAGCCATGTTCAATTTTGCAAAACAATGATTAAGGAGATACAAACTAATTCTTTAAATTCTGGAACCAAACATTTTAATAAATAGATAGAATAAAATAATTTCTACTTTCATTTTGAGATCATTTGAGAGAAATAAAAACCACTTTTCACTTGGTGAATCAAGTTTTTCACACAACAAGGCTGCAGGGAATTATTTTCCACTTATGCAGAAAGTCAGGAAAATAATGAAGAATTTTTCAGAGGCTACAGAAGCAGCCCAGTTCTTTATAGGATGAAGATCATTTACCACTCATGTTTCCATTTCCATGTCAGGGTTCATTTGAGTACGAGTCCGGAACACAGGATTGTTGTGTAGGATACAAGAACACCTTTCCATATTGATAACTTACGGGAGGAAAATGACAGAATTCCTTTTGATAACACATTTTGCACAAAGTCGTTACCTCCAAAAACAATTATCCAAACCTACCCAGTGTGAAAAGCCTTCACTCTGCTCTGAAAAAAAAAATATCCTTCCCATATCAGATAACCAAGGAGAAATAGGAAATTGCAGATTACAGAGCAATAGCTGCCTCTTGGCAAGGTTCAGGCTTATCAGGCACCAGAAGATTGCAGTGCCCTGTGCAAGCAGTTAGTGCCCAGTATTTTTCAGAGTTATGAAAATGAGAAAAAAAAGCCCTATTCACTTTCTGCTGGTAGTATGATCTCAGAAAAATAGCAATTACTCTGATAAGATCTCACAATTAGAGTTTTCAGTTTGTTGGGGTGATTTGCCTTTGGTATTACTAAACAAACAGGAACATCATCTGTCACTACTGTTAAAAGCATTTACTTTGTCTTGTTATTAACACATCCTTTGATGTTAAATTAATAGTTTAAGCTTCTGAAAAAAAAAGCCATTAAAATCTCTGGCTCATTAAGGTATTAACTGCTCCAAAGAGGTCGATACTATCTGCTCACAACTGGGCTCCAAGTGGGAGCACAACCCAAATCAAGTTGAAGAGGCTCAAACAAATGATCTCCTAATAGAGATAAATGGATATAAATAGTGACTGTGCTGATGACTGTGCCACCAACTGCCCTCCCTCAGCCAGCTCCTGGGTGCTGCCAAGTCATTCACAAGGTTTAGGAGACATTTTTATCCCAAAATCCAAACTATGCAGCCAGGATGAGCCCAGAGCACAGAGCTGAATGCAGCCATGGAAAACCAGACATGAAAAGGTCTCAGGTATCATCAGCACCTGAGCCCCAGACCTTCCTGCAGTGCCACAGGAAATATGTGGAATTCTGGGGATGGATTTCAGTGCTACCCATGGAAGAGAGAAAGACTTTGCAAAGCTCCCATCTGTATGTCAGACAAATTTCTAAAATGGAGCATTATTTGGGATTCAGAGGATTTATCACAGCTCTGCCAACACTCCCTGATTCCTGCCTACTCTCTTTAATCTGTTCCTCCTCCCTGCTTCCTCCCATTGCTGCATGTTTGCCTTCTTCCCAGCACGTGCCTCTTTGCAAACACATTAAAGTTTGTTTTTAATATTCTGTTAACGACTGTGATAAGGTTTCACCTCAAGAATTCTCTTCAGTACTGAGAAATGTGCACAGATAAAACTCACAGTGTGAGGAGACCAAAGAGAAGAAGGATGCCCAGGAAGGGCTCTCCCTCTGAGCTGTGGGGATTAATCTCTGATGTGATCAGGGAAAAATGTGACTGAGGGCATGAGCTGACAGGCTGCCAGTAAAGAGAACATTCCCTGGCCTTTGCACTCAGTCCAAGTGGCTGAAAAGAAGCTCCAGTAATAATCAATCATGTCTAACAACCAGGAATTTTCTTCCAACTATACAGCTTTACTCCAGTTAAATGCTTACATACAGAATTTTAATAAAAACAGGTTTTCATGGGGAATTCTTCTGCTCTCAGCAAAGCTTCCTGCCAAAACAGCCTTTGCTCTTTCACTGGCCTCTTCCCTCATGTTGAGCTGTTTGGCCATGACTTTCTTCTGTCAGAAGGAATTTCATTCAACAGCCCCAGGAGCACACCTCGAGCAGAACATGACAGTGTGCTCCACACATGGATCCCACTGATGTGGCAGGAATTTGGGCAGGAAATTTGGGCAGGAATTTGTCCTGTGGCTTGCATAAGACACAAGTTTGTCAGAGCAAGCAGCTTGTGTCAGATGAGGGCAAAGATCAGATTTAAAACAACCACGCAGAGCTGTCAAGAAGGACTCTGAATGCATAAGCCTGCCACAAAAAGTACAAAACACAAGATACAAAACTGAAATATATCCTACATCTCCCACCTTCCTCCCATCTAACACTAAGCAAGCATTAAATCAAATCCATTCAGGATAATAACTCAGGGAATATCAGCCAACAATGTCTCCTCTGCAGCTGTGGCTCAGCTCAAACCCATCACAGCCAGCCCCAGCTTCTCCCTTTGTCACAGGACAAGTGTTGCTCTACTTAAACAACCCTTGCTCATCACCCTTAGAGTTGCATCAGTTAGAAACTCCTGGGAGAAAAAAAAAATCCTGGTTTAGAGATTTCTTTCTGCCTCTACTGCTTAAAACAGACAGAAAAATTCATCTCCAGTTGAGGATTTCAGAGCTGAAGCCCAGTTCAGGGTTAGAGAGGCAGCAAAGCTGATCCTCCCTCAGGATCACACAGATTTGTGTTTCTTTGACAAGCTAAACATAGGTACAGCCACGTATTTTCGTAAACACATCCTCTTCAGGTTAGTTTTTAATGCTTCCAAACTTCTGGAAGCTCCCTGTTAACGTAACAACAATTTGCGAAGTCTGTCTGAAGGATAAAGGTCAAATTTATTTCAGTTACATGCTTGGGTACCTGCCTGGATAGAAGTTTAAAGGTTTTTTATATAAAAATGTTCTATATGGCATTACAGACAGCATTGGAAATTAAGTGAAAATTCCTCCCCAAAGTTCACAATATCAATTAATACCATTTTCTGTATTTTGATTATTCTACCCATCTCACAGCTTTCCACATTAATGAGGTTATACACATACCACCATGCCATGAAAGAATAGTTGAAATATTTGAGTAATTAATGGTAATTGCTAAAAATCTTTTCTTCCTAAAGTTCCTCTTCTGTTTGATAACAAATTAGCCCTACTTGAGAATAGCTATTTTTAATATCATAAAAAATAATTCCAGTCTAATTTAAATATATTGGAAGGTGCCACTTCTTTAATTGGTTATCTGAGTATTTTTTTATCTTTTCTCTTCCTTCTGATGATATTTCTCATCAGTGTTAAACAGTTGTTTCCCACAGTATTTTTAAAAGATAAACTGACAATTTTGAATTATTTCAGCCATAACACTGTAACTTCACATCAGTACAAATTATATCTGATTTTATTTGTTATATTTTGAAATGGAGTTTAAAATATGAAATTTTAATTTTTATAAATAACAATATGAAATATGAAATTTTTAAAATATGAAAAGGTGTCTTAAAACCCATCCCAAACTGCATTTCAGTGAGACTGAGATTTTGGTTTCACTGAAGCAGTTTGTGATGATAAACCATTCTGATGGGTGTTTTTCCAATCTACCTCTACTTCAAAGCCATAAATATTTGACTGCAAGTGTCTGCCCAAGCTGAAATGCTGAACCATGTCTTTCTCTGGTCCCTGAGCAGTACTGAAAACAAAAGTGAAAAATAAAAATGATCCTTTTGCGGGGTGGGATTGTGCTATGTTAAGGGGAAAAAAGATTCCCTCCAGCAGCTGTATGTCATTAAAAATTAAATATAAAAAAAGTTTATTTTCTGATGTGTGTTTTTAGCCTAGAGCAGATAGAATACATCAAAGGGGAGAAAATCCTCTCAATCCCTCAAGTGTCTGAGAAAAACATAACATTTTAATAAGAGGCCCAAAACTAGTGAACATTTAAATAGTTTCTTGTAACTTTTAATGGCCCTTGGAGTATTACCAGCCAAAAAATTCCATCATGGTTTCCACAGACTTGTTCTTGAACTTTGTTAAGACACTTAATTGCTCTCTCGACCTTGTCACATCTTTAAAACATTAATTGTGGTACTTGCATGTGACATTCAGTAGGAGTAAATATCTTTTGGGCTCTCAAAGTGCTTATGCTACAAACCATCAACAATTTGCTGTTCCTTTTTTCTCCAGCTCTCTATTGATTTCAATTTCCCTGGCAAAGGTTTCCTGCTCCTCTTGAGGGAAAATCCTGAATGATTCAGACGAGCACTCCTGAGGGACTTGGTTAATCCACTTAATGAAACACAAATTATTGTGTTTCTGAAACAAATCAGCTGTTGGGCTGAACAAGGGCTGTTCTCTGAGAGCAGGATCCTGGAACACAGGGTTTGAGATGCACTGGTGAGGAGACTTCAGTTGACCTTGGGCAGGTCTAACAATGACCTGTGGAGAAAAAAATGCTCTCCAAACCTTTCCAATCCTGAAGAAACCCCTGCTGGGAAACTGTTTTGGAGCACACCTCCCCCAGAAATGTGTATTATTTATTAATTAATTGTTACGTTGTTAATATAGATACCGTCATACTAATAAATCGTGTACATTATAAGATATACATATAAAAGGGTGGGATGGAGATGATATATTTTGACTCCAGCTGCCCCATCCAGCACCATGTCAGAGTTCCCTGAAATGATCCATTTCCACCTGGTCTCAAGCCCGAAGGACCCACCTGATCCAGTCTTCAAATTCAAAATGAAACTTCTGCTCTAGAGTCATTTAGGCATTTTTAAAAATTGCATGATGCTTAAAAGCCTTTGCAATCAGTCATGTATGGAATCGTAGAAACAAAACCTAAAGGATTTCCTACCTAAATGTGGATTGCTATTGGAGTAGTCAACAGCTGAAAACAGGTATGTGATCAGCTGGATCTTAGCCTGAATTTTAGCCTCTCCAAGAATTGCTAAAAGGGGCTCTCCAGACTTTCCAGGGTCTTAGCAAAGCATCCCAGCTCTTTCTTCATCAGGAAACAGCAACCTGCTGTCAGGGCTTCTACCTGATCATGGCCAAAAACGATGTTATTCCTGCTCAGAAACTGCCTGATTTCACCAGCCGTGAAGCGTGAGCCTCCAAGTCAATGGAATAAGATGTCAAGTCATCAAGAGAATGAAGGAAATTGCAAACCAAACCATCTTTAAAGGGAGCATTCCATCTGCAGACAGTGTGGGGAAAGAATGGAGTTTGTATGGTGCACTTCCTACAGGGCAGATTGTAAAAGTACAGGAATCTAAAGGAAGCCAATGCAAATCACCCAGTTAGATTAACCTATAGGAAACATGGAATTGGCTGAAAATCTCCATATCCACTGGGCAGCTCCCAGCTCCACCATCCCAATAACTGCTGCTGTGACAGGAAAAGGTTTTTCCCTCTTGGAATACTCTTTAAGATAACTGTGGGAGAAGAGATGCACTGGACTGACTGGATTCACTCTGAATGAGATTGCTCTTGCTTTCCTCATAAAGCAGTGCAGGCAAAGACAAATAATCTATGTCCTCTCTTATTTATATCTTGTTTCCCAGCAATATTTTCTGTCTGCCCACCAAATGCACATTTTCCCTTCCCAGCTCGAGCCTCATTCCAATTAAAAGTCACAAGGCAAATATGAGATTGCCTAAATCCACTTGCCAGGCATCTTATTGCTATTTCTTTTATTCCTGCCAAGGAGTTTCCTATTATTTTCCATGTCAAGGCTGAGGTAGAACACAAACAAAAGAGTGCAAGAAAACTTCCTTGTGTTAAAGATGACAACCCAGGTGGATTTGTAACAGTGAAATCAAAGCAGATGATGTGCTTCAACACCTTTATCATTGATTTCCACCCCCCCACAAGCAGTTTGCACCCACCTTTCACCAAAGTGTGTTTGTCCGTGGGGGAAGAGCGAGCAAGCACCCGGAGCTTTGGCCAGATTTTGTCAATCCGCTCCTGCTCAATCTGCAGGGAGGGAACACAAAAAAAGAGCCCAAACAGTAAAACCCCCAGCCTGTGATGAGCAGAGTTTATGTTACTGTGTCAGAAAATTCCCCTCATTGCTCAAACCTGCAGCTTTTCTCCAAAGCATAGAAAAATTCCAGCAGTGATCCATGTTTCAAGTGAAGACAAGGCCAGTACTAACAGGGCTCAGCTGCTGGCTAACACAGGTAAATTTTTCCACAATACCTAACCAGCCTTTCTTATCATCTCTATGGATAATTCCACTCAGAATCACCACTCTAGATAAAGAATACTGGAGTTTCTCAAAGCTGATCAAATCTGTTCACAAGTTTGTTGTTCTACTCCACAGGAGAACCCAAATCCTTCATTTAGTACCAATAATGGCAAGATTTTCCTGTGCAGCAACAGGAACAAAGCCAAACTTGTTTCAGTTACTAACATTCCCAAGATTCCACCCATCCATGAAGGGAGAAAATGACTGTGTCCATTCATTTATGATGGACTTAAGAGCCAGCACAGATTTTTCTGTTTTAGAACAGTGTGTGAGCTCCATCTTTGATGAGGAGTTAAATTTCTTCCAAAGGATAGATTCTTTTTATGCAAATCATTGCTGTGAGTACATTAGAGAAAGTGAAATAAATTAAAGAAATGAGAGGAGCTGGTTCTCAGTACAGATTGTATTTTAGGAGAAAAATTGCTGTTGAGTTCCTTCTCCTTCTTGCCATAAACCTGCTTTAATGGTCTTCGTTTTGATTTCTTGTGGAGTAGTGCAGTGGTTCTAAAAACTGCAGAATTAGGCCTGCACTAAACTGATCTTGGAAGAGCAAAGACTGGAATTTCACCACTGCTTTGAATTACAAATAATTAGTGGGAGAAAAAGTAGGAATTTTTCCAAGAGGTCTTTACTGTTATGAGGCGCACAGCAGTGCAGGAGAATATTTTGGTGTTTTCACCGGGTTTTATTTACCTCTCCTTTCTCATTTCGGATCCTCCTGTTGAACTCCTTCCCCTCGAGACAGAGGAAGTCCTCTCCGGGGTGGATGATGCCACATTTGATGGCGATGGCACGCGCAGTGTTGATGTTGTCCCCGGTGACCATGCGCACGGTGATCCCGGCTCGCTGGCACTTCCGGATGGCTTCTGGCACCTGCAGAAGATGCCTTAACATTTTAGCTTTTGTATTTTTCAATTCCTGTACTGTAACTCTAAACTCCATATTGAGTGCTAGTTAACTGTCTTCATATTTTGGTCAGATGAAATTATTGATTACACATAGGTACTGCCATACAAAGAAATTGTGCACATTTTAAGATATACAACAATTCCTCTCTGTGTCTGGAACTCAAGGACACCTCACTGCCTCAGGCCCCAAAAAGTATAAACTAAAGTGAATTGGGAGAGCAAACTGGGGTAAATGACTTCATTACCTGCAGCTGGAATTGGAGCATTAACCCCTGATATGCGAATGTCCCAAACTGATAATTGTGTGAAAAACTCGTGCCCATCGCCCACCTTGGGTGCAGCCTCTGGAGGCTGTGGCTGCCCAAGCTGTGCCTGCTGAAGGCTTTCATAAATCCCCACTTTATTCTCCTGACCTTGCCTGGCCTCTGCTCTGGGGGCCCTTCCAAGGCATCACAAAAGCAAGGCAAGGGCAAAGAAAACTCCTGGATCAGAGGTAAAACACAAGGCAGGTGTTCCCATCCAGAAAAATTTCAGGCTAAGAAAGGCCTGAAGCAGGAAGAGGAATCAGAAGTGTTTTATCGTTGCTTGACTGTTGTGGAGTTGGGGTCCCTCCACCAGCAAGGCAAATCTTGTACAAGAAGTAAAAAAAAAATCTTTTAGATCAGTTCCTTCAACTTTCTCCTGGCTTGAATAAAAATGAGTGCTCTGCAGCTTTTTTGACTTTTAGCAAACTGAACATAACTACTCAGCAGGTGATGAATGGACAATACAAACATTCTGTACAGAAAATGGCTTTACTTCTGATCCAAGCCTTCCTTTCAACAAGTTTTGAAAAGTTATTGTGATTAATTCTTACTTATCAACAGGTATTGATATTTCTAAATACAGGTGTTTAAAATATATCAATTTCTAAATACAGGTGTTTAAAATTAATATATTACACATTTCAAAATCATTAAAATGAAGCCTGATTTTACTTATGCCTTTTCCTGCATGAGCTAAACTTCTGCTGCACAGGAAATGTATCAGGGAGAGAGATATATTCACGATATGACAGGGACTGTGAGATTAATGTAGGGGCTCCATTCTGACTTGGCATCATATACATATTATTTTAAAAAAATCAGGAATTAAAATAAAAGATTGATTCCTAATAATTAAATAAAGCTGGTTTAATGCAGTTACTTTGGTAAATTAAGGCTATAGAAAGGTTCCATGTCTACAGCTCAGTTTCAGATGGGGAAAAAAAATTCTGTTCCCTTAAACTACATCGAAATTAATTATAATTTCTAAGTAAATATCACTAACCAATTAATTCAGTCTCATCACATTTTTGCATTATTTTGCATTATTGTTATGAAAGCATTATTTCTTCAAGAGAAAACAGCAATATTATTTAAAGTGAGAGAATAAGGAATGTGTTTAACATATACAGAACAGCCTGGATGTCATTCTTCAGCACAGCACCACTTGTCTAAATTTCATTTTTACCTACAAGAGTCTAGAGCACCCCAGGATTCATCATGAAGGCTGAAGCCCTTCACAGAGCTACAGGGAAGTGAACTGCCCTACTCAGAAGATGGAAATGTACAATTATTAAAAAACATTTTAGAACCCCACAACTATTTAAGAAAGGGTATCAAAATGGATGTTACTGTCTGTGTTCAGTGCACCTTGCTGATCACACCCTCCAGCACAGATATAAATGTGTTGTGCAGCTCAATGCCAGTTTGAGAGGATTCATCTCATCCATTAGTGCAGAAAATGCTGAGAAAAGGAAACAGCACCTCAAACATTACACTGATAATTTTATGCATTTCTAGATATTTTCATTTCCTCTGCAGCCACAAGTAGGGGGACACAGATGAGGGTTTTTATGACAACCCTTGCCCTGAGCCTGTGTGGCAAACCTTGGGCTATAAGGGATTTCCTGGGGCCAGGAAGGCACTGAAAACCCTAAACCACTCCACCATACCATAGATAATGGTTCTCCCAAGCTGGAAATAATTTCACACCATGTTTGTGAATATTTATTAAAGGCATTTTGTGGAGTTCTTGTTTTCCAAAATGCCTCCCTAACCCAGCACCTTGTGAGGACCAGAGCGGCACTTTTCCCAGGATTTTCAGGAAAACCCCTCCACCCTGAGTGTGTCCACAGGACGTGCTGCTTGCAGGAATCTGTCAACACAGATCACAAAATCAAGGGCAGAATTCAGGGACAGAGCTTTATCTTCCCATTTCCTCACCACTAACTGGGAATATTTTCCCCACAAATTGTAAACTCTGGAAAAATTATTTCCACCTGAAGCCTTTTAGTGATGTGAAATAGGTTTCTACAGGGGAATATATGATCAGGTCCAGTCTGTTCCTTAAGCAAATGACCCCTGATCTCCCCAGTTTCCCCATTCATAATCCTGCCTAAATCCCATTTGTCAATTGGAAATGCTTTTGGTACCCACTTGGAGCTGTGGTGACCCTCATGCACAGGACAGGACAGATTTAGATGGAAATCTGGAAAACCAGCCCAATGGATGGACCGTGAAGGAGAAAAATAAATTACAGTGCAAGCAGCAAAAAAGGGTTATTCCCATGAAGGGTCAGTCCCATTGAACAAGGTCAGGGGAGGACAGCCCCAGTTGCAAACATGCCTCAAACTCACATCTAACTGGAGAAATCATCCTGTTTTCCTCTTCTGTCATTTTCTGGACAGCTGGTGGGTGGTATCTGATTTAATAGTGTGTACAGTAATTACAGTTAAAATATTGTTCATATTTTTTTTATTGCTGCAAGGGAGAAAGAGTGTTGGCAGACTGAGTGGGCAGAGGAAGCAGATATTTTCCATCAGTTTTGCAGAGCTTAAGTACACATTTCACAATTTTTTTGGTTTATTTTCCCTCTGCAAAGCAAAATTTCCAATGCAAGCACGCATGCACCAAGTATCCAACACAGGAATATCTTTCCCAATCAGGTGACAAATAAATAGGAGATATTTGGAAGGGATTTACGTTCATCTCCCAGAAATAACAGACTGGAGGCGTTTTCTGGCAGATCAGTGTGAGCCAGTTCAGGCTCATTAAAATCAAGCCAGAAAGAGTGTCAGGATCAACAGAGAATCTCTGCAGGAGAAGGGCATCACTCTGTTTGTTATCTTCCTGTGTATTTATCAAAGAAAAATAAAAAACACGCCCACAAAATATAAATATCAAGCAAGTACTTCAGTGCTTGCTAAATCCAGCAGCTGCTGATTAAGCTGGTGTCTGAATTAACCTGGGAATATGGAAAAGCCATGGGTGGCCATGGTGGGCATTCCAGGGAAAAACTCAATAGTTGCTGGACATCAGTGTTAAATAACTAATTTAAATTGTTTTTTTTTAGTGTGTGGGGGAGGTGTGAGTGCCAGAGAGCTCCCTCAGTATTCCAAGAATATCCGTGGAAGCAGGAGGGAGGAAGGAGTCCTCCAAAACAGCTGGTGTTCCCATGTGGGATCACTCCTGGGTGCACAGGAGCTGTGTCCCACAGGATCCATGGCACAGCCCGACACCCTCTCAGGGAAAAGGAGAATCCTGATTCTTCCCCAGAAAACACAGGAATGTAAATGAAGGGAAGGTAAAGGCTGTCAGGGCTGGGATATTACTTTTGGAATTCCCTGATTTATCACTTCCATCCAAATAAATCCAGACACCCGCTAATATTGAGAATATTGATAAAATAGCACTTTTAGTAAGAATTCTAATTTTTGTGTTCTTTTTTTTTTCCCCCTACAGAAAGCACTTTGAAAATGCATAAGCTCCTGTGGGGGGTCAACTTAATGAGCAGATTTCATTTTGGCAAAATATTCCCTATAACTGCACAATATCTTGCTATTTGCATCAGCAATGGGGATTTCACACATGCACATTATGATATTCCAACCAAGCCAGATATTCCAAACTTACAGAGTTTTCTGAACTTTATGTTTGTCTCCTGGCTCAGGGTTTATTGGTTCATTTATTTCCCCTAAGGTATTGCTTCTTATAATGTGCAAAGTAGTAATAATTTAAATATTGGTTTAAATATTTTCATGATGTTATTGCCACTTCAAAACAGTCAAAAGGGACAAGGTAGAAAAAAACAAAACCCAAGTCTCAAATCCCAAATGTCCAAAATTTGCTAAAATTCTGAAATTACAAACATTTTATCATGTGTCTTGCACTAAAGTAGAAATCTGCCTGTGTATTCTGGTGTTAACCTATGAGAAATTCAATACAATATTCAAGTGTTTATTTAGAAATAAGATGTTTTCCTGCCTTCATCTCTTTGATTCTTTACATAGAAGTCAGATCTGCCCTCTATTTTTAGCAGAATTATTCGCTTTTACCTCAAGCTCCAAAAAATTATTCCCTGCAAGATAAGAGCAGCTCTCTTACAAAACACCCTCCTCCCTCTTAACAATCACATGAAAGGAGAGTTTGCAGCTATTTTCCATAATAACTGCAAATCCCACTGCTCCCCAATCCCTCAGTCTGTCACACCACACGGAACCTGACTTAAAGCTGTTTTCTAATGTGGATCATGATTTAATTTAGGAGGGGAGAGGATTGATTCACAGTTCCAGTGGCCACTGACAAAATATTTCTGAAAATATCTATATTTTCTGCAAAATATTTTCTGCAAAATATCTGTATATTTGAGATGGAGCATTAAAGGAGCACTGCAGACAGAACTTCTAAAGGACATTTTCCAACATTTTGAAAGCCTTGCAATGTCAGGCGTGGGGACAGATGGATTAGCAGCAGGAGACCATCTGATGACAGATAAAGTGGATGCTGTTTATCTGCTCTTTGTGGAGATAAGGAGTTTATCATCCAGTTGTCACCTACACAAGATTTACTTTTTATTTTAACCTTCATATTGAGGGAAAAACCCAGTAAAATCCATTCTGAGGCAAGGCACCGTTGTGCAGTTGGTACCTGGGTTTGTGTCGTGCTAGTTCCAAAGTTACTGTCATCATTTTCAAACCCTAACATGGAATTAATAATTCTCCATTAATTATCAAGCACCAAAGAGAGAGATCAGAATTCTCCAACTCGACCCATTGTATTTCTGCAGGAATATAATTTAGAAGTGTAGAAGCAGGGGTGTGCTTCCCATGTGCACACCTACTACTGATTTATTCGAGTGAGTTGATCTGAAATTTGTACAAGCCAAGTGAATGTGATATCCATGACAACTGCAGACTTTCCTTCTTCAAATACAACATTAAAAACAAGTTTTCCTGAGTAGTCACCAGGTACAATATTAAGTAAAGTGACAACTATTACAATAAATGGAAAAAACCTCCAGTTTCTCTGGAAACTGTCATTATAATCATGGCAATTTTAATCACTGCACTTGTCTTCCCTTCTTTCAGAGTTGTACATCACTGCATTGCTTAAAGGAAAATTCTTTAATGTGTGGGAGCATTACAAAACCTCTGCTGATCATCTCAGTTCTGCAGTGCAAAAAGCCCTATATTACTTTATTTAAATATAGTTGAATTTTATCATGTTATTTGGCTTTTTTATTGATAAAACCCATTTCTAAAGCTGATTTTCAGCTTCTTTTAAAGAGCTAATTAAAAAAAAAGGGATAAAACCTTTAAGAAACCTGCCATTCAGATCATGTCCAGCTTTACATAAGATAAAAATTGGACGTACCTCTGGCCTTACTGGGTCTTCAATGCCAACGACACAGATGCAAGTCAGGTCGGATAAGATGTCGTTCTCGTTGTCCCAGTCAGGCTCGGGGCTGCTGGGGAAGTCTCTGAAGGCCACACAGATGGTTCTCAGCCCATCACAGGCCATGGGCTCAATCACTTTCTTCACCATCTCGTCCCTGTCGCGGGGCCTGAAGATGCGCGGTTCCCCAGCCGCGTTGAGGATCCTGGAACACCTGGTTTGGGCAGGGAAAAGAGAGTAAAAACTGAGTGCAATGCCTTAGCATTTTAGCTTGTGTGTTTTCCATGTATTTGTACTCCTGCAGTTCTTTAGTGTAGAACTTCAAACTCCCATTTGCAGCTTTCCCATTTTGGGCAGACACAACAATTCCTCTCCAGGCCTGGCAGTCAAGGACACCTCACTGCCTCAGGCCCCAGAGATGGGAACAAAAGGGACTTGGGGGAGCAAACTTGGGGTAAATGACTTCATTACCTGGGGCTGGAATTGGCAGATTCATCCCCAATGTGCAAATGGACCAAACTTATAAAAGTATAAAAACCCATGACCCATCATTCATTTTGGGTGTAGGCCCTAGGGGGATTCATCTGTCCAAAATGCACCTGAAGACCCTTCAATAAATAGAACTGCTTTTCATTCCCTTAATTCTGACTGGCTTCTGTTTTTAGGTAGCCCTAAAAACGCATCAAGTGTGCATCTGCATGTCTGTCAAAGTATTTCCTGTATAAGCTCATTTCAGTCAATTATTTCCTCTTCTGATGTCAGGTTTTAAGTTTCTAATGTAAATTTCTAGAAGATTCTCTACTGAAATATCAGAGAGAATTTGTAACTTATTGCACAGACACCAAGAGCCCTTCATGCATTACTTTCTCAATAATCAATGAGCTGGCAGCTTACAGTGAAGCTGAAAAGTGCTTATTTTCCAAATGGGTTGAACGTAAAGAATCCATTTGTAAATTACCTAAAGCAGACCCAATTCTTTGGTAAGGGAAACAAGCCAATTTCCCAGAAGCACTTAAAAAAATTAAAATAAAATAATAGCAGCTCATGCTGCTAAGGTATGTCACATTCCTAGTGCAGGCAGCAAAGTCCAAACACCACAATTCCCATGTTTTAGTGTCAGCATGCTTTGAATTTTGGAAAAATGAGGCCAGGGATGCAATGCACTCACTTCTTGAGAACAATCTCGGAGGCTCCTTTGCTGTACATGCGGAAGCTGCCGTCTGGCATTTTAATGACCGTGCTCATGGACTTCCTCACGGAGTTGAAGGTGTAAACCTTGTAGAGCTTCTCCTCAGGGATGAGGCTGCGGACGGGCTCGTAATCCTGCTTCAGATCCAGGACAAACCCCAAGAGCCCACACTCCGTCTTGTTGCCCACCTGGCGAGGCAGCCCGCCCTCTTTTTCTGGTGGCTGGAGACAGAAGTGAAAAAAAAAACTGGGGATTAATTTCTCTAATTTCTCTGACTTCACAATTCCTAATTTAATATCTGAGCTGTGCAGCCACGAGTTTTTCAGTTTTTAAAAGTGAGGTAAAAATTCCATGGAGCTCCAACAGACCTGAAGTATCTCCTCACAAGGAGAAACATTTCTCTAGACAATATTTGCCACATTTGGTCTCTTGCATTTCTTTTTTTCTTAATATAGCCATTGGCAGCTTGTGGTGGTTGGGCAATCCATGAAAAAGGAAGTAACTTTCCTTAGGCTGAAAACCAAGCAATTTTCACTTGTCACAAACAGAGGATATCTCTTGCTTAGCATTCCATTGGTTTTCACAGCTTAAAAAGTGAGTTAAAGAAAGCTCTATCTTTTTTTTTTTTCCTGTGAGGCATTTTTAGTATAAAAATAAATCTCTATCCAACTATAACAACAAATCTCAGTGAAAAAAAATCTATAAAATAATAGTCCTGTATCTAAATGTACCCGTTTCTAGAATTACTTTAGTCTGCCACTTCAGACAAATAAATTCTATGTATGTTAGAGAAAATGGAGTAGGCTGAACACTGTGCAACTTCTACCAATTCTTAGTCCTTCTGAAGGAGAGAAGGAAGGACAAGGAAGACTTTAAATTCCCTTTCAAAACAGAAATAAACACTTTTTTACAAACTTTCTTGGGAGTGTTGTAAACCCCTAACAAAATATTCCTGTGCCAGACCCCAGACTTCAAGTGGCCAATGTGTGAACTATAAACCATTGGTAACTTATATTTTTTTTTATGCTCAGTAGAATTAAAAAGTGTTCCTTAAGCCAGGGCTAAACTTCCCTTATGGGAATAAAAACAGGAAATCATTTCACAGCTTTAGTTTGCACTGAAAACAGATTTTGTTTTGGCTCAAGCCATGACTGTAAGTCACCATTTTCAATGTGAGTTAAATGTTTACCTCACATTTTGCAGAAATAGGACTGCAGGACTGTATTCAGAATCCTTGTTTAATTCCACTTTCAAATCCAGTTTACTTCAGCAATGGGATTCCTAATAGACGGAATTTCCTACACTGTCCCTCACTGGGATGAGGGCACACAAAGAGAATGCTTAAAGCTGCAAATCAGCCATCCTACTGCATTTGAATTCTTCCAAGAAGTATGGCCACAAAAAGGGGAAAGGGAGCCTTTTAAGTGAGCATTAGTAATTAATTATCCCAGTAAACAACCAATTGCAGCTGGTTTAAAAAATGAAGGTCAGATAGATAACAGACTGGTCTAGAACTGAAGCACACAATATTAATTTTTCCAAAAGAATCATTTCCCTACCAGCAGGAAGACTGATACCTGGTGACAGGTAGATTAATGTCTTTTTTGAGAAGCAGCTACAAAAAACAACACAGAATAACCCAGAAATCTCTGTCTGAAAGAGATTTATCTGTCCAAAAAGGATAGTAACATCTTTCTTTTATGTGAACCATCATTTTTACTGACTAATATGGGTCACTCTGGTGTTGCTGTGACATTTTAACATCACTCCAGGGTCACTGTAAAACACTGACATTCAGCAAAAATGCCAGTGAGATACATTAATTTTATTACCTGTTATAACAACTTGTCCTTCTGTAACCTCATTACACTGTGATGTAACTTCCCTCTGGATTCTCAAATTCATTTAAGAATCCCTAATTCAAAATGGAAGTGCTCATAGTCAGGTGTATCTGGAATCCAGTGGAGTAAAAAAATACCTTTTAAAATCCAGTTTTGTTTACTTAAATAAGCTTTGTTTTCCTGGCATTGCAGGCACAGGGTTCCTGAAATCCGCCAGAAACTTCAGGTTTCTCAAAGCAACAGAGGAAAGCCAACTTCAGTGCCTGGGTAGTGATGGGTGCCAGGGAAGATCCATTCCTCTGGGCATATTAAATCCAACTCCTCTCATTTTAGATCTAAATCCTCATTTATTCTTCTCTTTGCCACTGAACGCAATGAAAATTGTCATTGAATTAAATGTGAATGTGGCCAGGCCACTGGAACTCTCCTGGACCCCAAAGAAAGCCAAAGTTTTCCATCAAAGTCAGCCAGTTCTAGAAAATAATTAATTTATAGATATGATTTCATCATGCCGTGATGCCAATGGAAATGAAGAAAACAAAAACCTGCCCACACTCTCAACATAAAAACCCAACCATCAGAGTCCTTCCAAAATCACCTTTATTTCAACAAAAAGTAGATCACACTCCCCTGTTCTTACTGCAGCCTAAAAATAGATTTCTTTCAGGGAACATCTTTTGAATGCAAATACGTAAGCAAGGGGGGGAAAAAAATCCTCATGAAAAGAAAAGGAACAGACACTTCGGAAAGGTTTCAGAATCTAACAAGTGGCCACCTCCCTGCAGAGCAGCTGCTGTCTCCATATTCTTTGTGCATTACATTAGGGGCAAGCATATGGTGCTGAGAGCTGGCACGGAGCACTTCCTTCCCTGCACTGTTCCAGCTCAAAATCTATATGCCAGGAGCAGCCTCCTTGCAGATTGTTCTTGACAATCCCTTGGAGAAGCTGCTGCCTCTGAAACTTCCTGCTGGGCTGGAGCTAAATTTATTTCTCACTGAATTCTGCGGTTCATGGCACCTGGAAAACAAGGACAGCCCGATGGGGTTACTCTGGAAGGATTCGTTGGGAGCAGCTTCAGTGACCCCTCAGAGGATGGAACTCATGCCTTAGGATTTTAGCTTGTGTGTTTTCCATCTCTTTGTACCCCTGCAGTTCTTTAGTGTAGAACTCCAAACCCCACACACAGGGGCAGCTGCAGCTTTCCCAGTTTGGGCAGACACAACAATTCCTCTCCAGGCCTGGCAATCAAGGACACCTCACGATGGGAACAAAAGGGACTTGGGGGAGCAAACCTGGGGTCAATGACTTCATTACCTGGAGCTGGAATGGGCAGATGAACCCCCAATGTGCAAACGGACCAAACTTATAAAAATGTAAAAACCCCTCATCCGTGGTTGATTTTTGGGTGTAGGCCCTGGGGGATTTCATCTGCCTGAAATGTACCTGAAGGCCCTTCAATAAACAGAACTGCTTTTTCTTCCCTTAGTTTTGTCTGGCCTCTGTTTTTAGGTAGTCCCAAAAAGGCATCATAACCCTTGGAAGAGGGCAGAGGGAAAGGCTTTGAGCTGAGATTTACCACAGGGAGCTCCAGCAAGGACCTTCTGCTCCCCACAGGTCACCTGCGTAAAACCCCTGATCCATGGTTGATTTTTGGGTGTAGGCCCTGGGGGATTTCATCTGCCTGAAATGTACCTGAAGGCCCCTCAATAAATATAACTGCTTTTTCTTCCCTTAGTTTTGTCTGGCTTCTGTTTTTAGGTAGTCCCAAAAAGGCATCATAACCCTTGGAAGAGGGCAGAGGGAAAGGCTTTGAGCTGAGACTTACCACAGGGAGCTCCAGCAAAGACCTTCTGCTCCCCACAGGACACCTGCAATCTGTTCCATCACCTGCTTGGAAGGGACTGAGCCAGGATCTTCCCCCAGTCATGACCCTTGCAAAATTTTTTCAAACATCTCTCCCGAGCATTTGGATTATTTACCCACAACATTTCAATTGCAAACAGCTACTCACATGCAGAAGAACCCCCAGACAGATGTTTAAACAGCCCTGGTTACACCCAGCAGATCAAAATAGGTTTCTAGGTCAAACTACAGCTGCATTACCAGGGCTTAAAAATACCAATGCAAAGCCAGTATTGACCTGATACTGAGTTTGGATTACAAAGGGAATTTTCAGAATTGTTGCACTGGAAAATAATTGACTAATAAAAGGTTTTAAGAAGAAAGATAACATTCTGTGCATAATTTAAAGATGTGCTCCAACTTGTAAAATTAGATTAGAAAATAATTTCCGTTTTTGTCCTAACTCTTTACTAAACCTCCTTTTTCTCACTGCCCCTTCTCTGCAGGAAGACCAAGAAGTCCTTCTACATTAAAATGTGAGGATTTTCCATATTATCTGAAGTCCTAATTTGTTGTATGTAACTCTTCTGTGTTCTACGGATTGAACTACTCCTTTAGAATAACAATGACATTAAATATTCTAATTTATTAACATGAAAAATGAGCTTTGCTAGAATACCATATCACTATTGAGTGTTCTACTTCAACCCAGCATCTCAACAGGAAAACAGAGGAAAACAAAAACATTTTAAAATGAAATTGCAAAAGATTTCCATTTCATACTCTAATTACTCAAACAAAAGAAAATGGATCAGGATGCACAGGAATTTTTCTCAGTATAATTAAACATGTTGTATATAAAATTTAAAATAACCAACAAGGATGAATGCTGTTCAAACCACGTGATATTTTTATTTTTGAATTCCTGATACTGCCAAAAGTAGTACTAAAGAACTGTGGTCCTATCCCTTGCTACATAATTTTAATCAATACTTTAAGGTAAGACAACTAAAGCAAGAATAAAACATCACAATTTATAACCAAATGTTCCAGCTTTTTGCGGTTACAGCTTCCTTCAACTGACTTCAAGCTAAAACAACAGAGATTTTGCCTGTTTATCTTAGAGAAAAGCTGCAAAATGAAAGGGGTGAGTCTTTTTTAGCCAAGGATTTGCTTGACTAAATAAAGTTTCCCATTACAAAATGGGAAATGGTTCCAGAAGCTCTGCTGGCAAGAGGATGGCAGTGAAATACCAGCCCTCAGCTGGTTTAGAATCTGTGTTTAGAATTTCTCTGGGATTGTGGAGCCAGAGCAATGGTTTAACCCCAGCTAGAAACCAAAAACGGAGCCTCTTTGCTCACTACCCCTTCCCCCTGAGATGGCATGGGGAGAAAAATCAGAAATACATCAATCCCTGGACTGAGATAAGAGCAGATTCCCTACAAACACCTGGCAGCAGCTGTGCACCCTTAAAATCCTGTGAATTTATTTCCACAAGGTCTCTATGTAGGAATAAAATCAGCTTTTCTGTCTGTGTATACTGGGATCCTTGCAACCTCGAGGGCAGACCTGGAATAATAGCATTTATTGACAATTTGTCCTTGCACAGTTTGGAAGTTTCTGTGAGGTTTCTGTGGTAATGGTGAACAAGTTGCCTGTGTTTTACACAGAGCAGGATGATTTGTGGTACCACACAGCTGCTTCCCAGCTCAGAACCAGCACTGCAAGGTGCAGGGCTGCTGAAATTCAGTTAAAATAAAGTCAAAAGTCAGCTTGAATTGGGGTCAGCAGAAGGGATTGGAGAAGAGCAGTTAGGAACTTGGGGCTGGTTGTGTAACCTCCCTGGCACCAGGAGACCCAGACTGCAGGACTTCCACACTGTCCTGAGCTCCCTCACTGCATTTAAAGCCCAACACTTCAGTCTTTGAAGCTTTGGTGTTTTTTTCCTACTCTTTTGCTCAGTGCTGAGTAGCTTCACATCAGTGTTCCCATTCACTTATATTTATGTTCACTTATATTCATATTCACTTACATTCACCTGTTCGTCACAAAGTAAATTGATCTCCTTTTAACCTTCAAAAGATCAAAAATATTTTTACACTGAGCTGATACAGATCTCTCCCTTCACAATTCCCAAGAACTAGAGGTCAACAACCCTTAAGGAAAGTGAGCTTCTGAATCCCTGACTTTGACAAGTTTGCACCATTTTTTGGGTCCAATGATTGCACATCCAGAATTCAAAGACCTATGGCTGATACATTTGGAAATTAACTTGAAACCAGACAACAAAAAATGCTTGGAAACCCTTTAGCAGATGCTTTACATGCCCTTCTACCTGAGATTGGATATATTTTCCAAATATTATTGGATTTGTTACATGTGGTACATAATGGTGTTACACAATGCTTGCACAGAAGAGAGAAAAATATTAAATGTTTTTAGAAGTGATAATACAGCTTCTCTAAAATAAAATCATTATAGGCTTAACCAGCAACTTTGATTGTGAAGAGCTTCTGACCAAGAGGCAAAAAAAAGAGACAACTTTCATCTCTAACAGTGCCACAAATTTTCAGAGAGAAAGAATAAACAGAAGGTGATGGGAGAAGGAAAAGTGGTTTCTGCTAATTCCCACTCTATTGCCAGTTCTCTCCTTTTTTTCCTGAGGTATCTCCTGCATGAGCACACAGGAGGACATGGAGCTGTTGTAACATGAGGAAGTTTAAACTAAAAATTGGAGGGAAGAACAGGATCAAGAGAAAAAATTGGGTTTTACTGATGGTATCAGTAATCCAGCACATCAGCAGCATTCCCAGGCATCAAGCAGGACTGAAGCAAAGGAGAATGCAGAGAGGTAAATCATAAATAATCACCTAAAGAAATAAATAGCTAAAATTTCCCCAGGGCTGCCCTTTATTGATGTGTCCCCCATATTTCTAGTCAAAACCACAATAAAGTGGGATATAGAAGCTAATTCCTTCTGCTTTCCATCACCCACAAAACCCCAAGATCCACAGCAGTTCCATCTCTTGGAGAAAATGGCACAAACAAATCACCTCAAGTTTTCACTATTTCCTTTAGGCACCAGCAGCCACCACCAAAGGCCTCTCAAAACCAAGGCCATTTATTCCAAACCCTGGCTGGCAGGTAAGGAATTGCCAGCTCATCCCACATCTAGACAACCAAAAATGAAAGCACAATGAGACACCCACAGGGGACCTAAAATCTGAAGACTAGAATCAAAAATGTAAACAAGATTATTTCATAATAACAAAGTTCTACATTAAGAGGTTGCACTAGTGTCAGAGTTTTGGTTCAGTATTTGATGTTTTTTGGGTAGAATGTATTAGTACTGAATGGTTATAATTGATTTGTAGTCAAATATATTGTAGCAAAATAGTTAATATTGTAGGTATTAATATATATAGGCATAATTATATATAGGTATAATTATAATATTAGTATTACAGGTATGTTGGATATTGGTGTAGATGTTGTTATAATTTTTATGTGGTTTGGTTGAGTGATTGGAATTTAGTAGTACTTATAGGTGTTTTAATAGGAATTGGAGGAGCTATATTGTGTTTGCAAAGTGAATTTATGATTACTGTTATATTTATGAAGGGAAGATAGTGATTGTTTTGTTTTTTTGTGGTGTAAAGATTTATAGTATGGGGGAGAGATATATTGTTTTAGTGGGGAATAAAAACAGAAGTGAGTTTTTGATGGGAACTACAGTGGCATGCATCAACTGTGAAAGATGTATTGTAGCAGGACCACGGGGGGAAAAAATATAGGTGATTGGTATTAGAAAAAAAAAACAACAATGTGTGGCAAAAGCTAATAGGCTGAAAAACATTTATAAAGGATTGTAACCAGGAAATGGGTTGGTTCTGGTGGAAGAGCATTGAGTTTTATATCTCTTGTGTCTCACTCTTCATCGAGACTGATAACGGAATAAAATCTTTTTAAATGCCTCTCAGTTACTCCATCTCTAGGAAAACCAACACTAGTGGCTGGTGAGGCTCCTGAATTACCCCAAGTTTAATATCCCTCATGGTTATCAAAACTATTTAAATATCAGGTCTGCCAAAACTGCCTAGAAAAAGGGTAGCAGGAATTTTTGTCTGGTTCCTGTATCATTTTTAGAACGGGTTCATGTGTGATGGAATTATCCAGGTCTAACTGGCACCACCAGCTCTCCCACGACAGCTGGAGGCTATTCAAAGGCTTCCTGCCTCAGATTAGCTGGGATGCAGGGAAATTATTTCATTTTGGGGAGGATAATTATTGAATGGTTTTCCCTATTATCTGAAAACGATGCCCAAACCAAGGCAACATTTTGCACCACATCATTCTCCTGCTGCTGCTCGAGGTGGGGACAAGTCTGGTCAGCTATAAATTGATATAAAAATGGTGCATTTCAGCATCTTGCCTGCAACTCCAGCAAGGCAATGCTCCCCTGAGAGAGGGCCAGCTGGAATTACGCAATGGATCAGGGTGACATTTCCCAGCAGCAAAGCTGAGGAGCAGCGCTGATGTGGCTCAGTGAATATGGACTCGTGCTCCTTTCAGCTCACAGAACAGGGACAGGGAAAAAAAGCATACAGCCCATGAATTCCCCCACGAGTGGCTCTGGAAGAAGGGGCAATCAGGCATGAAGAGCAGAATGAGAGGCTGGTGTGACAGTCCATGCTCCCCCTCGCTTTGAATCTCACCTATTTTTGCATTCACAAAGAGTTTTTTAATAAAAATCCCTCAATTTTAATAGCAAATAATTTAGTTGTCCTTTTAATTTGAAGGATGTATCTGCCTTTGATTCACTTAAAAAAAGGCAAAAAAATACTTCTACAAACATGAAAGTTGTTTATTCTTCTTACTGATTTAAGATGGATATGTCAGGTTTGTACACAATTTTTGAAAAAATGGAGATTTGCTCAGGGCTGTGTCCAGTGGGATTCTAAATATCTGCAGAGAATGAGACTCCACAACTTCCATGTGCAACTTGTGCCAATGTTTGACCACCCTCACCTCTAACTCAGATGAAAATTACTATTTCTTTCAACCTCACAACCAGATAAACAGAGGGATAGCTCTAGCATAAGTAGTTAACAAAGCTAAATTTAACCATATTTATGGATGCAACTAATTTAATTTGGAGCAGAGCAAGGTTTTCTGATTTCAAACTATAAATAAAACAACAGATAACTTTTAAAAATTAAGAATATCTATTCATAAGGTCCTGCACATGTAATTTAACAACACCTATGCTAAGGAACCAAACACTGACAGAGATGTTCCACTTATACATCACAGTTCAGCAGTGACTCCATAACCTGAAGATATTAATTATTCCTCTCCATCTCCTAACCCTTTCTCGTTCTCCATTTGAACTTTTTCCTTTTGCAATAAATTGTCTACATTTCAAGACTTAAAACAGAAGGCTGGAAGTCTTTTAATTTAAACCCCAAAACTAATTATGAAAAATCTCTTCATTCCAAATGACAATAATTCGTGGCTGGGTTTAAGCAGGGGTACATTAATGCACCACACCACAGTGCAAAGAATGAACTCTGCCTTGTTATGACACTACTGATCAATTCTTAGTTATGATTAGGATCCTCCAGCCTTGGTTTCCAGATGAGATTAAACTGAATTTTACTGACACAGATTTTTCTCCACATTTCCCTCACAGGAGTCTTGGCATATTTATTGCACTCTAGGATATTATTCATCTGTATTATTTAGGGACCTTCCTATTGTTATTGATGAAATCCATTCCTACACTCCTTTAAAAGGTGCCATTTCATGACAATTTAGCCCTGAATTTGGAATATTGCCTATTCCCTTTCCAGACATGGCCACTAAAAACCTGCACTCTTGTCCTTTTGTGCAGCCCCAGGGAACTGGCAATGGTTGGATTTATTCTGGCACCATCCCAGCTTTAAGTGCAATAAGAACTGTTGACAAGAAACCTGTATAATCAAAGTAATTAGACACAGCAATTGTTATAAACTTACTTTAATCAACAACTAATTTACTTTAAATATAGTCTAAGTACAAGGATTCTGTTTGAGTTTGCTATAAAGAAAGCCTCAGCACTTCTCCTGTTACCAATATCAGCAGAACCCATACAAGAGTGACAAAAAGGACAATTTCTGAACCAAACTACTAAAAGTTAGGAGCAGATTAAGAGATTTTATAAATTTCTAATGAATTCTTCAATACCTTTGGCAAACACTCCCCAAACTGTCATGAGCAACAACCAAGCTGAGCATCTTTCATTTCAAAAGAGAAATTGCACTTAATGGCAGGACTGCAATTCATGGCACCCAAGAGCTGCTATCTTGGGTTAGATCTGTTAAACTCGGGTTTTACTGCCTTTTGGTCCTAGACTGGCTCTGTGAGAGCTGCAGACAGAGCAAACAGGACAGAAACTGCCTGGGGTGGAGCCCATCACGTAGGAAAACTCCAGTTTCAAGGCAATGCCCCTAGTTCAAAAAGCATATTTCCAAATTAGACCCAACACTGGGATTTATTTAAGGCCAACATTAAAAGCCTTCAAGCAACTGCCTTAGTGCTGAAACCTCACCTCTCAGGTTTAAGGAAGCACAGATACATTTTCTTCAGTCTAAGCAGCACCTGTACATTTGGAAAATGTCCTTGGAGCCACTCTGCTACATGCTTAAATCATTTATCAGCAGATTTTTCCCTGACATCTCAATCCTTTCTTCCATCTAGCCAATAGTAATATTCAATGATTCTGACCACATGATCCTCATATCTCATCACCTTTTATTAACTATTTAACTCTTTTAATCAAAATTAATCACATTTTTTAAAAACACCTCCACTGGTAGACTGAGTTGCCTCTCATGCCTGTTTTTGCCTGGCCATCCTGCATGAATTTTAGCCACAAAATGTGAAAGCCACCACCTAGTCCATGGTGATGGAATTCCATCTACATATATCCATTCTCATTTCTATTTGTATTGTCTCCTCTATGTTTCTTTCAGCTAATTAGAAGTGGAAAAACCAATCAACCTGACATCCCCTTGCACAAAAATCCACCAAAACCCAATCCCACCATCTGAAAAATATGAACTGTGGTAATAATCATAATGTACAAGAATTTAATCATGCATTAAATGACAGAAAATGCATGACCTTTACAGATGTGTATCAAAAACCTGAATTTTCATAAAAGAAAGAGAATTTACAAGTGGCTGATCTGTCCATCCAGTTTTCACATGCAGAAAACTTATCAATACTCTGGGGATTGTCTGTTTTTCTATTAATAGAACCAGATGGGGAAATAAATTTCTAGAAGGACCAAACCAAAGCAAAGATTAATCTTAATACTTGCTGCCTTTCTGGTGGCACCACAGCTACCAACAACTCGTACAGTTGAAGGAGCTAAATTTAGTGAGTGCAAAGCAAATCTAGCCACATGAAAAAGGAAGTTTTTTCACTTGATTGAAGCTCCTGATTATAGCCCATCATAATTACAGATCTCTGTTAATAGGACTCATTTCCAGAGTAAGGAGAAGGGTTCTTCAAGCACCCATCTCCAAAGGAGTCTAAAAGCACCAAGAGCAGATATTTCACTGCTGATACAAAATGTGCTCCTCTTTACCAGCACGTATCAGCTGCAACTATTTTTAAATTGGTTTGGGTCTGTTCCATTTGGGGTTTGGGAGGCAAATGGATGAGCTCAAGTGGATATAATCTGTCAGAGCAATGCTTAGCTAACCTATTTTCTCAGAGGGATTTTTTTGCATGATTGGTGGGATAATGTTTGGGATGCATTCTAAATTCAGTCCTCTGGCCAGGCCCTCTCCTTGTCAGGACACCAGGAATGATGCCTTGGCTGGGCAGAGCTGCAGACGGAGGCTGCAGCCAATTTGTGCCTGATTATTCATTCAGGAGGAAACGGGACAGCAGTGATGGAGAGCTGGAACATCCTGTTCTTCTTTAGAGAAAAAATTCTCCCAGAAAAATCTTGTTTCTCACCTCTTCCAAATGCACAGCCCCTATCACACCAGCACGGAGCACTGCCAGCCTTTGGAGTGAGGGGAAATGGAAGGGGATGGAAAAAATGGAAACGACAGAAAAATGAAAATGGCATTAAAAACCTGCAGTGGAGCTGTTTAACATGCTCAAGGCTTTGCTCTGGTGCTATGGCAAATGAGCCACATCTTCTGCCCAACTCTCATCCAGAATTTCACAAGGACAAGGTGTCCCAATGTCCCCACAAGGACTCACCAGGAGCCAGGCACTCTCTACTGCTCTGTGTTTGCACCTGCACAGGTAAGGCAGGCTCACAGATTTATTCCATTTACCCCATTCCATTTATTTAAGGCAGGCTCACAGATTATTCCATTTACCCCATTCCATTTATTTAAGGCAGGCTCACATTGCTTATTCCATTTATCTTATTTTTTTATAATTTCTAGAAGGTTCTTTTCCATGCCAGGTGTCTGCACAGCAGCTCTGTCATTTTTGTCAGTGATGCTAAGGACTAGATGGCTTTGACTCAGTTAAAAGAATCGTTATAAAATTTGAAAGTTTCCTGTTTCATCTGCAAGGTTCCAGCCTTGGGAAAAGGATTCTGTGGGACACGTGTCCTGCCGGTTCCCTGTCAGTCCCATGCCCCTGGGAATCCGGATCCATCACAACCACATGCCTTTGGGAAGCCAGAGCCCTTCCTGGATTCCTGGTGACAATTCTTCAGGTTTCCACACATCCGAGAGGTTTTGCTGCCCCAAAAGTGCCTCTAAGAGCAGAAAGGCCCAGGATTGTTGGACACCTTCCCACACCCACAAATAACCCAGACATAAAATTGGTTGTATCCCAAAGGAGCCAAGAGCTTAACAAACAAGAAGAGAAAACTGGAAACTTGACAGAAAAATGGGATCTACCTGCAGGAGAGAGCAGGAACTGAAAATTGAAGCACAGACTTTACTTATCATACATTTAATACTGATTCTCTAAATAATCTGTGACTCAAAAATATAATTTTGCTTACATTAAAAGCAAATTAATAGATCTTGTGAAGTGCAAGGTCAGTCACAAAGAATAGCAATGAAAGTCAATTTAGTCTTGTTCAAGTCTGCAAATAACTCCTGCCACTTATTGCTCTGAAACCAACACACTTCCTGTCAGACTTTATTCCTGATCAACTGTACTTCAGATCTTGTACCATTTGCAGTTTCTTGGTGATTGTTGACTGGTTTTTTCCCCAGAGGAATAAACCACATTGAAGCTCTGAGAGTAAAAAAAAACAACCCCATACTAAAACTGCGTTGTATAGAAAACATATATTTACACAATATAAATGTGAAAGGAAATTAATTTCCTATTTCATTACAAGGTGATTCACCCACCACATTGATTTCTAATCATCCTGTTTGTGTACCTTATAAAATCACCACCATTTTCTGTGAAATTGGTATTAAATCATCACATTGGAAGGCATTATCTTCCTAATCCTATGACTGAGAGCACAAAGAAAACTCACATTAAAACAAAATGTGCCTGAAGTAATTGGTTTACACCAACTCATGTGAAAACAAAAGCTCCCATCAGGAAAACATGCTCCCTGAGAATATTCCCTGAAAAGTGCTAACAGCACAGCCCCACCAGCACATCAATCAGCTCCAAGGTGTGATGGCTTCACCTCAGCAGGGTGACAGAGGAGGAAAAGGAGCCCAACACTCTCCAATCATTCATTGTGCCAACATATTAAACAAAAAAAAAAAAGAGTCCTAAAATTCTCAGCCAAGAAGCAGTATTTATAAACCCTGATGAAAACACAATGGAGCACCTTGCAGGAAACACTGATTTTTAAAGCCTGCACTTTTGGGAGGAGCTGGAGTTATCCCCACAAGTGAATTTTCTCAAGCCAGGACAAGATTTGTGCAGAATAAGAACATGAACATAAGATAAATAACATAAAGGAAAATTCTATGCAAGGCAATAGGAAAAATATTTGTTGCATCACAGCAAGTTCTAAATCTAATTTACTGATTTGCATACCAGCAAGAAGGAAAAAAAACCCAAAATGTACAAAATTATATTATAATAACAAAGAGCTTCCAAGTGATTTCAGACTGATTAAAAGCTTGCAGTGAATATTGATTCCTACAGCAATTGGTGGAATCTGCAATTACCAAACTGAAGGAGAAGGAGGCCAGGATGAAGGAGGTGTTTATTACCATGGGCTCTGTCACTTGAGGAAATGGGACAAATCAAAGAGGTGAAATGCCATGAAAATAAAGAAATAGAATTTAAACTTTTAGCTGGCATGGGAATAACTTGTCAAGCAGGACCCTTTATTTATCCACCTCCTTTTCCTCTGGCCATTTGTTGCTGGGGCAGCACAGAAACCCCTTTCCTTGGCAGGAAACAAGGAAGAAGGGAGGCAGCTGCTGGTGCCCAGTGCAGCCACAGTTCCAGCTCACTGGGAGGGGACGAGATCTGTCCCAGCACATTTATCCCACATTTATTCTCTGCCTCCAACACCTGTGTCCCTCTGCAGGGAATCCACCTTTCCTCTGGCAATCAGGGCACCAAATCCCACCAAGTCCCACAGACTTGGGTACATGGCGGAGGGAGAAGATGGCCCTGTTCCCATCCCTGCCCCCAAATCCCCTCTTCTGCTCCCAGATCCTCCTCATCTTCTCCCAAATCCCCTCTTCTTCTTCCAGATCCCCTCTCCAGCTCCCAAATCCCCATCCCTGCTCCCAAATTCCCCTCATCTACTCCCAAAGTCCCCTCTTCTGCTCCCAGATGCTTCTCTTCTTCTCCCAAATCCCCTCTTCTTCTTCCAAATTCCTTCTTCTTCCAAATCCCCTCTTCTGCTCCCAAATCCCCATTCCTGCATTCAAATCCCGTCTTCTGCTCCAAAATCCCCTCTTCTGCCCCAAATCCCCTCTTTCTTGGCAGCTGACTCCATTCCACCCCTCACAACTCCCAAAAAAAGGAGATTTCATTCAAACCCAGCTTTTTTTGGCAAGCCAAGCCCCTGGTGCCGCTGGCAGGAGGAGCAGGGTGGGATGAGGGGCTGTCCCAGGCTTTGCACAGCCCAGCCTTGCCTAATCACAGTTATTTCAATTATGAAGTCAGCTGCTAATTTAGGGAGAAAAGCTGTTTTTGTACCTCTCATTCTACACAACTCCAATGGCAAGTGATGTGTGAAGATCATTACTTTCTGCTAATTACCACCCCTAGAAGCACAGACAATTAACTGCATCATCCATTATCCCTAATAATTATTATTTACACAGTAAATAAGATGGACACTATAGGTTGGGGTTTTTTCCCTGCCTAATTTATCCTGAGAAAATGCTTACCAAGGGCTTTAGAGAAAGTTTGAAATATGTTGGGGGGGATTTTTTGGGTGATGTCTTGCTTATATTTAGAAAGATTCTCTGGCCTGCATTGTCTGTTCCCATCCATAATTTATAGCTGCTTACACAGTTGTGTAACACTGGGAACAAAATACAAAAAAAAAAAAAATCTGATTAAATATAAATTTACCTAAAGTAGGAATTGTTTTCCCAAGGAAATAAAACCTCTTACAAAATATACAGATTTTTGATAATCAGTTCAATCAATTTGCAACCATATCAACTAATTTTTTTCATTTTAAATGGCTTAAATGCACCATTTAGCTGGAGATACAGACAACATTTTAACCCTGTCACCTGAGCTCTTCAAAAAGAAGATTTTCACAAATTTCCAGTCCAAACGAATGTGCTGAAAGCAGCCAATAAATGACTTGCAGCGCTATCCAGAAGCTGTTTGATTCCTGGGATGCCTTTCCTGATCTAAAGCCACCCTGAAAATCACACAGGGTATCAGAGGCAGAAAAAGAAGTCCAAAACATTAAAATCATTCATTGTCCCAATATATTTTGTTTTAAAAAAAAATAAATAAATTAATGCTCGGACAACAAGAAGCAATATTTATAAATCCAGATGAAAACACTATGGAGCATCTTGCAGGAAACAGTGATTTTTTTAATCACTTAAATTTAAATTTAAGTGATTTCAAAATCACTGTTTCCTGCAAGTTTTTAAAAGTGATTTTTAAAGCCCCATAAGTGAACCTGATTTTCTGCTAAGCAGATTTTCCTCTGCGTTTCTCCTGGTATCCCATGTTTAGTAATTTATTGTACCCCTAGGGCTGCAGGATCCAAACTGTAAAACTTGGAGCAGTTCCATGAGTTGCCCCAGATTCCCTTGGTGTTTTTTTTCAGACAGGGAATGAAATGAGGATCCTTGAATTTCTCCACCAGTTCCTCCCAGTACATTTTTCTGAGCCATTTTCTGGATGGTTTGTTTACACAAGGAGCGGATTTTAGGACTCCAAGTGTGTTCCACGTTGCAGGAAGGTGACTGCAGCCTGTTTCTCCTCCCTCACCCAAAACCAAGGGTACCAACGAGCTGGTCCAGTGCCATTAGAAGGGCCAAGATGAAAAAACTAATATTTCTTACTGTTTACTGATTTCCTGTATTATTATGTGAGGATAAAACCTTGGACAGACGTATCCTTCCATAAAATACCTGTCAAACAGCACTTCTCCTCCTCACCAGCCTTAAAACACAAATTATGAAATTGTGACAGGGTGTCTGAAGGGAGAATTTACTTTTGAGCATTGCCTGAGGAAAGCAAGCAGAGATAAACAAACATTCTGAAGGATGGTCACTGCTGAATTGTCACCACAATTCCCCCAAGCCTTTCTGTACCAACACTGGCACTGCAAAGCTCCCTGTGGACAGAGCTTGGATTTGTGGAGCACATGGTGCAGAAAAGCAGAGAAAAGCACACTGTAAACAGAGGAGCACAATGAGGAGAACTGCTGCAAACTCTTCTGCTGCCAATTCAGAATTTCCTTTCCTTTCCTTTCCTCCCCTTTTCCTTTCCTCCCCTTTCCTTTTTCCTTCCCTTCCTCTCCATTCCTTTTTTCCTTCATTTTTTCCTTCCCTTCCTTTTTTCCCTTTCCTTTTTCCTTCCCTTCCCTCTTCCCTTCCTTTTTCCTTCCCTTTTTCCTTCACTTTTCCCTTCCCTCCCCTTTCCTTACCAGTTCTCCCTTTCCCCCCTCAATTCACCCTCCCTGCAATTCTGTTTTTCCTTTTCCCATCAACTCTTCTGCTCCCACAGCTCTGGCCAGGCAGGTCAGCCTGGACTGGCCACTTGACCCCCTGATAAATAAATAACTGTTTTTTTCCAAACACTTCCAATCAACAGCTGGAGCTGCCACTTGTGCCTTGATGTCAGTGGCAGAAGGAAAAAACAGAATTTAGGCCATGCCAGAGACTCTATTGTCATTTAAATGATCATAAATGAAAGCTTTGCTCAATCTATCCTTACTAATTTTTTTTTTTACCACTTTTGTGCCCATTTCTGTCCTCATATATTTTGTCTGGAGGGGTTTTTAAAGTATTTATTTTGATTTATTTTTAAAAGTATTTATTTTGATTTATTTTTAAAGTATTTGTTTATTTTATTTATTTTTAGGTATTCATTTTACTTTAAGTATTTATCATTTTTAGAAGCAATGGGGGAACTGAACTGGATGAAATAAGAGATGGCTTGAACCTTTATGTGCAGCAAAAAATAAATAGGAAAATCATCTGTACTTTAACACAAGAAACAAAGGGCTTGAGAATAGGTTTTAAGCAAACCCTACCTGTGAGTAAAAATATCCTTGCAATTCCATATGCCAAAATAACTCAAAAAGGCAGTTTGGAGGTCAAAAGCTGTTTTCTTATGGTTCTCCTTGGAATAAAAAGGGGAATTCTAGTGACACATAATGGCAATTTCATTTAGCAGAGAGCCCCTGGCAGACAGCTCTGCTGCTGTAGCCTCAGGCCACAGAAATTCCCTGATTTTCTGCTGATAGGTGTGGCCTAATCTGATCTGATGTGTTTGATCTTTTTTAAAAATGAAATTTAAAAATCCCTTTCCTAAGCACTCAGGGTCTCCGTCTTCCTTTCTATTTGCAAAGCAAAACTTAAAATAAATGCAGAAATATATTTATATGTGTGTGTAAATATAAATATAAATATAAATATACATATAAATATCAATATAAATATAAACATATATATATATATATATGTACGTAGATAAAGGAAAGTCAGATAAGATTAGGGAGCCACAAGCAACCACTGTCTAAAAAGTGATATTTCAATTCTCCTTCCCATCACTAACAACTTTACACATTAATGTGGGGGAAATGTATGGAAAAATCCATAAATATACTTGTTGCACCTCAAGTTTTCAAATTGTTTGGTAGGAAACTTCCAAATATCCATATTCTCCAAAAAAGTTTAAAGTTGGTTTTGGTTTTTTTTTCCAGAAGACCTTACTATATTGAAATTGTTGGAATTATGAATGGTAAAAGGAAATGCCAGGAATTTTCTGTTGGCTAAATAATATAAATATGTAATTATTAGGACAATTTTTTATCTCATTAAACAAATTTTAAAAAGTCAAGATAATTCAAGTATTTGATGAGTAAAATTCAGTCTTTGAATAAAAAACTAAATAAATCTCAAAGAAAGAAGCATATTTTGCACTTTGCACACCTTCTCAAAGGCTGTTCCTGACAGGAACATTGTGTCTCCCAGCAATCAGAGAGCTGTTCTTGCTTGGCATGCAAATATATTCTCCCAAATAAAAAGAACTTTCACCTGGCTACCACATCCACGTTCCCAATACCAGCAATAGATTTGCATCAGTCCTTTCAAAGCAGCAAGATTGTGCTAAAACCTTATTTTTCCTCCTTTCACCATTTAACTTTTGTAGAAAGTCATTGCTTCTTATTGCTTTTATATATTATGAGTGTCTGATATATTATCATCTACCTGCTCTGCCTTTCAGCTGCAATAAAATTGTCTCTACTCTTTGTGTTTTATTTTATTTTCCCCTTTAGGTTTTATCCAACAATGACCCTTTTTGTCCCCAAAGCTTTCCCAGCTCACATTCACTACTTGATTAATATTTACTAACATATTGATCAACATATTTTTATTATATTTCCTCTGGGGAAAGGGAGAGAAGAGGAAGGGAGTGAATGTTTTTCACTTTCCTGTGACCTGTCTTCCTTTGGTTCAAGTTTTGCCACCACATCCTGCCACACTCTGTGCAAATGCACCAAATCACAGCCAGAACAGCCCTAAAAATTCAGATAATCAACCAGCACAGGCAAAAGGAGCCTTTTATCCCTCACACCCATCAAGCAGCAAATGGAAAGTCGGTGTTAGATCCTCAGACTAACAGCTCCAGCTGGGACTTTTCCACTGGTGCTGAAAATCCCTCAGCTAAACCCTAATTGTGGTGTCTTCTTAATCAGGCACATCACACCCAGCCAGGAAATTAAAAGAAGAAATTCCTTTCTAATTAAAACTGGAATTATGAAAGCGGGAGCTGCACAGGAAAGTTGAAAACAGTGGTTTTGGAGTCTCTGTTTCATCACTGCTCCTTGGCATCCAAAATCAATCCTGCCCCAAGTGCAATCAAAGCATTCCCAAAATGCAGATTTTGCTCTCAGAGTCTTTGCAGTCCCCACCAGAGCTCACAGGAAGAAATGCACAAAGCCTGAATTTATTTCCATATGGAAACAGGAATATTGAACACAAAGGTTTGCTGGAGAACAGCTTCACACAAATAGCAGAAAAGTTGTTCTGAAGCTGAAGGGATGCAAAATCAGTTCACCCAGCAACTTAATCTTGGAAAGCAGTAAAAAGAGCTATATTTAATGATGCTATTGTTCAGTTGGAATAATTTGTGTTTAATTTCTCAGGGAAATTCAAATCTTTTATGCCAAGCACTGATATTATTCCCTTTTTATATTTTTATCAATGGTTCAGTTGCCCCTTAATCAAAAGACAATGCAAGAGGGAATATTTCTCATTCAGCAGAGCATCTTGACTAATTTTATGGTCCCATATGTGATCCCTCTGAACAGAAGTTCACACAAAGAGCAATTTACAGCACACACGTAGCTGGAGAGCTAAAAATAGAATATGCAAAACTCAGTCTTGGCAACAGAACTCTTCCAATGCCCTTTGGGTTTCAGCTGATATTCACAATTTGATTAAACATGCTCCAAGAGCGAGTGCACGAGCATGCATTCTACATTAGCAGGAAGGAAAAGAATTCTGTCTATTTATCCTGGAAACAACTCCCTCAGGTGTTTTTTACTGTATTTATTTGGGATGCAAAATGGGCTATGGAACAATATCTTGTATCTTAAAGGTCAGCTTGTTATAAACTGTGAATAAAATGAAATCCCCTGAGATTGAAGCTGTGGTTCTTATGGAGTCCATATTGCAAAGCTTTAGCTCATAAGATCTAAAAGATCTCCATTAATTTTAAACAGATAAGTTCAGGCAGTCACTGATCTGCATCCAGAGGATTTCACCCCTTTATCAGTTTAGAATCTGTCTCTGTGCAAAGCTAAAAAATCACTGAAATGCTGAAATATTGACTCTTTTTAATAGGCACATAGAACTAATTAAAATAAGAAGCAATGAAGCCAAGTCAGAGAAAAAAAAAATTTATATTGAGACCATTTTAGAACTAGTATTGACCAGAAATATTTCAGTAAACCACATGAAAAAGACAGATTATTGAACTTAATATTGAAATGTGGAAAGTCTCATGATTTCCCATTTACTCTGGGATTCAGAGGGGTCAACTGCCGTGGAAGCTGAGCAGAAACACTTTGATCTCAAAATGAACAGCAAAATATAAAACTCTGTATAAGCCTTTGCCAGTCACACCTGACTGAAGAACCAACCCCCTGCCTGCCCTGCTGCTCCCTGGGAAGGAGGAAAATTCTTCTGGCACTGGGAATGTTCTCCCAAAGCCTTCCCAAAGTCAAACTCTGTGCCTTGTCCTGATCCTGGCTGTTCAGGGTGTTTTATTCTCTTTCTCCAGGAGGAGCACCTGAGCTGACTTAGGCTGTAACAATATTTAAATAACCAAGGTGTATTTTCCACTCCCCAGCAATCAAATATTACATTTGTGAGAGCAGGAATTACCCAGCAAAAGCAAACTGTTCTTGCTGGTTTGGAAATGCACAAATGAAATTTAAGGAGCTGCTGCCATAAAATATCCACTCTGAGTTATCACATATGATTTGTTTTCTCTGATTGCATTTTAAGAAACCACTTTTAAAACAAACATCAAGTGCATGTCTGCCTTTATTCTGCAGCTCAGCATACCTATAAAAAGGACAATACATGTATTCATAAACTCGAAAGAAAAAAAATCTATTTGTTCAGCAACATTAACATTCAGCTTGACCTTTCAAAGAACAAATCTATTGGAATTGCAAAAATTTTCAGTCTCTTAATTAGGTCTGTACAAAAGAATCAGATGAAATCAAATGCCACAAGCAAACAGGATATTTTCCATTCTGGCCTCCTGTACAGAGTGAATAAAATACTTCAGGAGGTAACTCACCTGAAACCATTATGAATAAAAGTCATTAACCTCACTGATTTAACCAACTCAATTTGTCATCTTTGAGCATTACTTGAAATTTCTTAGACACAAAAAAAAACATTTTACACATATGAAGACTCAGTGGAAACCAGATGTGTTACCAACACATTTATCTTCCCAAATTTATCTGCATCAAAATTGGACTACCCCAATCTAATGACAGCCGAAGTTTTTTAAATGTCTCGTGGCCATGCACTCTTAAATAAATCCATGTCGTTGAAAAAAACCAATAAAATATACAGTTTTTAAAGCACCTGTTCTCATTTTGAGGACTTCAACAGTACTTAATTCTTCATAATCAACAACAAGATTTTAAAGAATTAACATTTCTCAAAAAAAAAAAAAAAAAAAAAAACCCACCAAACAATTACACCTCCTTCTGTTGATGCCTCAGGTTTTGGCTTTTATATTTTTCACAATCTGTGCTGCTTTAGTGTGGGGGTCTGAGCTTCACATCAGGGGATGGTGAGCTCTGTGCACAGAGCAGGGAGACAAAACAATTCCTGCTCCAGCTGGGCACCAAGGACAAATGATCCAAATCTCAGCCCCAAGAGCACAAACCCCGCTGCCCAAGGTGCATCCATGGAGGAGATCCTTTTAATAAATCCCTACTTTATTCTTTAACTCCACCTAGTCTCTGTTCTAGCTCAACCTTCCCAAGGCATCACTGCTAGGCCACACTTAACAGCCCCCCCAAAAAAGGCACCTACTCACCAGAATTTTTGTCGTGTAAGCACTGTTGATGGCAATCGCATTGACCAGCAGCTCCATGGTTTTGGCAGGGATGGAGTCGGGGTCGGGGATCTCCTTGTAGTGGACGTCGCCCACGTAGGCCTGCACCACGGTCATGCGGTTGGTGGTCAGCGTGCCCGTCTTGTCCGAGCAGATGGCCGTGGCGTTGCCCATGGTCTCGCAGGCGTCCAGGTGCCGCACCAGGTTGTTGTCCCTCATCATTTTCTGAGGGGAAAACCCACCAAAACCCAAGTAAGAAATCCTTTGATGTCAGCTTTGACAGGGTTTTAGTAATAAAAAGGAAAGCAGCCCATGGTTAGTCCTGCTGGTGAGAATGTGATGTTCTCTAGAGCAGAGCTTTGGTCCAATAACCCAAATTCCCAGTTATCAACAAAGCTGTGCCTATCCCTGAGGTAATTTTGCCTTTGATAAACTAAAAGAGTTGCATCACTTCCCTGCAGTAGGTTTGCATTTTAAGGAATAGCTAGAACAGGTTGTTGTCCCTCATCATTTTCTGAGGGGAAAACCCACCAAAACCCAAGTAAGAAGCCCTTCAATGCTGGCTTTTGAGGTTTTTAGTCACAAAAAGGAAAGCAGCCCAAGGTTAGTCCTGCTGGTGAGAACTTGAAATTCCCTAAAGCAGAGCTTTGGTGGGGGCCAATAACCTCAAACCCCAGTTACAGACAGCAAAGCTGTGCCTATCCCTGAGGTAGTTTTGCCTTTGATAAACTTTTAAAAGAGTTGCATCATTTTCCTGCAGTAGGTTTGCATTTTAAGGAATAGCTAGAACAGCAAAGATGAACTAAAGGAACTAGAGATTTTTAATTATTGTTATAGCAAACATTTGGGATTTTTTTCTTAACACTGCTTGGAACGCCAGGACATTATCTGGCAGCACACAGATGGACCACACGTTTTGGAGGAAAAGCAAAAGAGAAAGGGTATCAGAGGAAGGACATCAGGAAAATGAGAAAAACATTTTCAAAGCAGCTACATTCTTCATTAGCAAAGCCCTATCTTTCCAACTTCCTCCTTTTTCCTCATAATTGTGATATTTGACTACACAGAAGCCAAAAGAGTCCTTCCTAAACTTCCCAAGTTAATTTGTTTACATGCTAAATGGAAATCAACTTTACACCATCTTCATCTAAGATTCCCAGAATGTTTAAATCATCTAATTAAATTGCTCAAATAATCCTGAAGTCCAGGATGTTAATCCTCTTTAATTTCCTAATAGAACCATTTACATTGACTTCAAAGAACTGCAACTGCATTTAAGAAAAGTACATGAAAGCTTCAGTGAAACTCTTAATTTCTTTGAGAAGCTCCAATTTCTCTGAGAAGTGTTCCTGAAAACTTCAAATCCTTGTCAAAACTTTGTATAGTTGCACAAGAAAATTTGAATACAAAATTATTCTATATCAAAAGACTGGACTATTTTCAGAGTACATTCTGCTCAATAAATTCCTGGTTCCTTGCAAATTAAGTAGGTATTTCTACTGCTTGATATTCCTGCACTGTACAGTTTTAAGGAGTGTGCTGGAAGATGTATTTGCATTTTTGTTAGAAATACTTTCAATATAAGTGTTCTTTAAAGCAATTTCATGAATATTTTGAGCACATAATTTTCAGACCATTTTTCATCCCATCTGATAAAACTTGAGGACCAACTCAGTGGTGAACTCAAGCAAACAGCACTTTTCTCCCTGGATTATTTTGAATGTCTCTTACCTTTACAGAATAAGCCAGAGAAATAGTGACAGCAAGTGGGAGTCCCTCAGGAACAGCAACCACGAGCACAGTAACACCAATAATGAAGAATTTAACAAAATACTGAACGTAGACAGGAGTGCACTCAGGCAACCACTGCTTCTTGTTGACCACAAAGGTGTCAATGGCAAAATACAGTACCAAGATGATGACAGTGATGGCAGACATCACCAGACCTGGGAGGAGAAATCACCAGTTACCATAAACCCAAACAGCGCTGAGAACACAAGCAATTAGAAATTGGGATTTGATAGGAAATTCTTTCTTTGTGATGTTTTTCACCAGTACCAATAACAAGGATAAACTGTACACTGAAGAAAAAACATTGCCGAAATATATTTACAGTGCACAAGGAATTCTAGGGAATTCATTTTTAAGCCTTTACAACTTCCCAGGCAGTGCAGGAGTTCTGCTGTCACTTAAGCTAAGCTTATTCAATTTAGCACATTACTTTGCCTGGTACAACATTTATCTGTCCTTTTAACCCCCACCTTTTACAAATTACTTGTCTATCTATATTTAAACACCTTTCTTCTAAGTAAGTATATCTTTAGAGGCTTAAGGAAAGGAGCCTCCCATGTTGCTGAATAAAATAGTGTAGAAAAGTCCTACGGGTGATTCTGAGTGAATATAAAGAGGAAATAATGCAGAATTATCCACAGGACAGTTTTTCACTGGGTTTCTTTAAAATGTGGCTAATACTGGTGTCCCCCAACCTGTCCCTTTTCAAGGGAACATCTGCAGAGTGTGTATTTTCATGAGCAGAGGTTCCAAAAAGACAGAGCCTCCAATAAATATTTCACAGAATTGACAATATGTCCCAAACATTCCATCTACTCTCCCAATGGCACAGACTGCTGGGATAGCACTCCTGCTCCACAGTTTTGTCCCTGGGTTTGAGTACACAAATAAAATTTCCATTATAGCCTGAGCTTGGCCTTGCTCTGACAGTCCTGTCTGTTGGGTTTGTGTGAAGGAGTTAAGCCTGCATTTTGGAATAAATTAATTTCTCCCTAATGAGATCATAGAGTAGAAGGAGAATGCTGTGAAATTCATGTCTTGACTGCAGTTCTTAAAAATTTGGTAAAGCTGAAGGATGCTAAGGTTGACAGGAAACAGATGAGTCAGGGAGATCACTCTGTGCCAGAGGATAAAGGAAAAACCGTTAAAATATTGTACAGGCAAATACTCCTGACAAGGCAAGGCATCCCCATAAGTTGCTCAACACCAAAGAAAAACCAAATGAGACGATGATTAATTAATTTAATTCCTGTTCTTTGCCACATTCTGGTCAGAAATCCCTACACAATTACTTCAAGAGTGAGGTTCACGTGCCAGAGCAGAAGTCAAAATGATTAATTAATTTAATTCCCGTTCCTTGCCACATTCTGGTCAGAATTACTTCAAGAGTGAGGTTCACGTGCCAGAGCAGAAGTCAAGGCAGTGCTGAAAGATATTTAATCCAAGGAATTAATCATCAGGGGGAACAAAGGAGAGAGGCTGGAGGAATATGAATGGGGGCAAGGCATGAAATTAGATATCAGGGATGATAATCCTGGATTTGGTCACACTCTGCTCAGGCAAAGGGAAATGGCATCGTGGGGTTATGTGATGAACTCCTGTGATGAACTCACAGAGGGATGGGAAGGGAAAAACCAGTCTGGGGGAGAAGGCTGAGGGACATGGAACAGAAGTAAAGGGATCTTGTAGGGCCTCCACCAAGGAGCTGAGATCAAAATCTCTTTATTACCATGATAAAAGCAAACCTAAAGAACTTTAGGCCCTTATGGAAGATTTCCACTCTCTGCCCACATGTTGGAGAAGTGCTGCTTCCAACACCAGGGGCCAGATGGTTCTGGATACACGAGTCCAAAGATGTGTCATGCTTGGGGAGAAGGCAGGAATGTGGATATTTGGGGAGAACAGAATGATTTCAGAATCCATGAGAGGGAAATACTGTGTGAGTGATATTTTGAGATGGTATTAGAGATTCTGAAACTGTGTACTCCCAAGTTCTGAGGGGAGAGGAAATTAAATACGTAATTACTGCACTTGGGAATATTAACTCTTGAGAAAAACTGCATTTCATTTTGATTCAAATATTCATTACAATCCAAGTTGCCCAAAGCTCCTTGGCAGTCAAAGCTGATTTTTAGGAGAATAAAAGATCTTCAGCACCACATACTCTCCTTAGAACAGCTTGGTGATTACCCATTTCCAAATGTTGCAGTAAAAAAGGGCCTGTCCCTTTTCAGAACCATTTGCTTTGCAGCTCTTTGCCCCCAGTGACCCAGCGGGCTTTGGTGACCCAGCCATACCTGCTTTGCCAATCTGCACTGCCAGCTTGGTCAGCTTTCCCTGCAGGACAGATTTTTCTTTCTTGTGCATGTTGGATTTCTTCTTGTCCTTGTCGTCTCCCTCTCCCCCTTCTGCGCTCTTCAGCGGCTGCATCTCCATGGCAGCAGCCCCGTCCTGCTGCTTGGCTGATAATGCAGAACACAACTGTTACTCCAGAGCTTTATCCCTTCCTTCTCCGTGCTCATCCTCTCTGAACCCAGCCAGCATCGCAGGGGCTGCCTGGGACAATTCCTGCCAGGGACACCCTTGGCTCCCTGGAGAGCCAGCAGGGCTCTGCAGGACACAGCTGTGCCAGCACACCCCTCAGGACACGTGGGGATTTGGGCTGGAAAACCCTGATGGGTATTTTTCCCTCATTTTTACCCCCACTTGTGATGCTCTGGGCCATACACATATATGCCACTGAATGCCTTGCAGGTGACTTGGCAGGTGACAGCACCAGCACTGCAGGATTGCCTGGAACAGCAGAGCTCAGGCGCTTTGACAGATCCACATTCCTCTGGATTTTGGGATGCCTCTTAGAGTGCAATGCATATTTCCAATGCAAATATTTTGAAGGCAATGTGGTTGCACAGGTGGCCCATGTGTCACTTCTCTGGGCTGCAGGGGCACCTCAGTGACCAGGGGACCACACTCTGCCATCCACCATTCCAGAAAATCCCTCAGTTAGAAAGTTTCCTCAGCATTCCATGATCAAGGTACTCAGCCCTCGGGTCTGATGGTGGTGGCATCACCATTGCCCCACAAAACCTACACACAGTTTCAGGGCTGAACCCTCCTTTCCTGACAGAATGCCAGCAGAAGGAAACTTTATTTTTACGTGTTTCTGAAAGGCAATGACATTGCAGTGGATATATGTGCATGTGTCTGGTTTGTACTGAGCACAATAAATAAAATAGGATGAGATGAAACAGCTTTGCTTTCATGAAGAGATTGTACAAGACTGTGCTTGTTTGACCTGGAAATCTAATTTATCTATCTAGCCTGAATGCTTATTATTTAATAGCATTTTATTTGGTACTTCTGTACCATGAACCCCTGAGTTCCTCTATCCAGTTTCTGAGCCATCACCTTTGCAATGTTCAATATTATCTGAGAAGAGAAAATTGTCGTTTAATTTGGTATAACCCAAAGAGTTTTTGATAGCTGTGTCTTATAATAAAATGGGAACCATGACTTTGCTTCAGAGAAAGCAAAATATTGATTCCAATTTCTTCCTGACATTGTATATTAAATAAGAAACATCTAGGACTCTCAATCTTCGTGTTGTTTATCCTCATAAAAGGCTTTTGCACTGCTAGATAACACCTTGGCTTTAAGGTTTCCTTTTTTTTATTGCTTTGCTTTTCCCCTGCAAATGAAGAGATGTCCAGACAATGCCATCAGACACCAGAGATGATGAGACATAAAAAAACTGGGCTGGAAAATCACTAACAATACATAGGACAGGAAAAATTGCACAACTTGCACAACTTGCACAGGAAAAATTAACTCAAATGAGCTTTGTGAGATGAAAGCAACATCTAGAAACGGTCCCTTTAAAATACTCCTCTCCTAAACCTCTGCAGCTTGTGGAGGTTACAATCTCTTTGGTTGGGGTTGGCTGTTTGGGGTTTTTTCAGACATTCTGCATGAACAATTAGGGCCAGTTTCACACACAGGCACAGACCACAGGTTCTCACTGTACTTTGGGACAGGGTTGAGCTACATGCTAACAATACAATCCACAACCTCCTGAATAGCAAAGAAGATTACCTTTGTTCTGGTTGTTCTCCATATTCCCATCCTGCATCTTGCCTAAATGATGAAAAATTCCAACAGACAACAGACAGTAAACAACCTTCAGCTGAGACAGAACACGAAAATGGGGATTCATATCAATGGGAGACAAAAGCCATGAGCACACCACGGGCACCTGGGCACCATCCCTGCCCTCACACCTGCACTCACAGAGGGGCCAACCCAGCGTGGCACGTCCAAGGAATTCCAGCCAAGCTCAGGGTTGGAACACATTAAATGCTGAATATCAGCACGTATTTTTGAGGAATCTGCATAAATTCAGAAGGGGAAACTAATAAAGTGGATCCGGTGGGAAAATGAATTGGAATAATATTCCTGAGCTGATGTTTCAGAGGGCTGGGACTTCAAAACTCCGGCACGCACCAGTATAGAGTAAGGGTTTCTTAATGTATTCCAGAATTAAATTAATCATGTTACTAAATTGAAAAAGAAATAGAAACAATAGTGTTAATCAATCTAAATGAATAAATAAAAAATGCAAATAAGACAGGATTTTTAAATTACATCTTCCTCACTTGGTTGTACTAATTAACAAATTTCTCCTGGAAATACAAGTGCCAGGTGACCTAAATTCAGATTTATCCTGAACACAGATTTACCATGTGCCTCTTTAATTTCCAGCTTGATATTTTATCCACAAACAATTTTACCACAAAAAGTCCTTATTCCTTTGTGCCTTTTTCAAGTGGAAATGTCATTTGAAAATGTGCATGAGATAAAAATGGCAAAATGCACAAATCACATACAAAACTTTGGTATTCAGAATAAGAGCTAAATATTTTCAAATGGATTCAAAATTTCGTGGTGGGATCCCTTACGAAACTTTCACAGTAATTATATGAATTTATGGAAAAGGCTACAACAAATATTATCTCAGAATGGATTGACAGTGTCTTTTGGTAGCTATGTAAAATGCACAATAAAAAATGATGCTAAGGAAAATTAAGTTAAAACTCCATTACAGGATTGTTGACACATTCTAATAAGAAATGTACCATCAGGATTTATTAAAAAATGTGCCAGCAGGTACATCTTGTTCTTCTGACTGCTATGTGGATTAATTTTTTCACTCTGCTGTGACTAAATCATAACAAAATGGAAAATCTAAGATGCCTCTCTTGCATGTCGGTCTTTGCACCAAGTGGGAGAGCAAAAGCGACCAAGTCAATGTTATATTTGTCAAAAATAGGCCCCAGTGCCACACTGGGAAATTCCAAAGCCCATAAGCAGGGCCTAAAGTCATCTCAGAGCTCAGGTGAATTACGGCAATAAACCACTGACCATCAGCTGCATATTTGTATTTCTAATTCTATTCCTACCCTGGCAATAACAGGACTTAAAAAAATTCAGAATCCACCTTCCAGAGCTTTACACAAGAGAAGAATCCATGAACCTGAGCAAAACCAAGCTCCTTTGCACAGTGAAATTCCCTGTAAAACCTTGGCCCGTGGGGCACAGTTGGACTCAGTACCTGCCTGGTGGCTGTTTTTCTTAGAAGGGCTTTTAATAAAGTTACTGGAAGACACAAAATATCTCTGGAGATTTGGATTCCTGGCTGGAGCATAAAGCCTTCCCTAAGAACTGGAAGGCATTAATTTAGAGCAGGCAGTCTGCTCCATTTCCTGCTCTGGAGATCCTTTTGCAGAATGCAATTCCAAACCTCGGAGTGGCAAAAAAACTGAACAATATCCAACTTTCAAAAAGATAAAAATCACCAACAAAACCCAAATGGGGCTGTCCCAACTTGCAGACACATCACAGAGATTTTCTTTTTTTTTGTAAATTAAAAATGTACTTTTAGGACATATATTTGCTATTTAATTGCATAATTATCATAATAAATTACACCAACAATTGACTGGCTGCCTGAAAATAGCAGTACATAAAATAAACAATAATTAACAACATTTTAAACTCAGGTATTTAAAAAATACTTTCTTAATATTCTTAATCTACTGCATTCAGGTTATTGAGTGGGGGAAGTCGTCAGAAGTAGTTAACAGTTCAGTTATTTAGACAGAATAACAAAGAGAAGGTAATTTGGGTAATCAAGATAAAGAAAAGGAAGCTGTAAACTATTTATATCCTCGCTGCACTTTGGTATAAAATATGAGCAAGGAAATTAAGGCAGAAAGAAAGGTGACAGAATCACCACTGCTGAGAGATCCTTCCTCCTTTCAGGTACAAATACTCCCCCATCCTTCTCTCCTTGGTGCATTATTTAGAATTCTCAAAAGGAGGAGTATTTATTAATATTTTGATAGCATCATGTTAAATAATTCTTTAAAAATGCACTATTTTTTTTTTACATCATTCTGCAAATATTTTCTTCTTTTCTGTTTGGAATAATGGATAAAATAAATTTTGTTTGGGCTGGAGAAATCCATCTGAGTTTTTTATCACTTTTCTAAGCAAGGATGAAAAATCAGAAAGTTTAGAATAGCATTTCTAACATCTGCACTCTGCAGCTGATTTGAAAGTTCTGAATTTAAATATAAATATTTTTCACATGCCTTTGCCTCACTACAATTCCTGTATTTTGGAAAGGACTCGTGGCACCTTTACTGACTAAATTCTTACTATAAAAGTAAAGGACTTCACCAAACAAAAGTCCCAAGAAAAGCCTCCCCTTTACCTGCTGCTGCTCTTGAGAAAGAATCAATGACACAGAATAATAAAGTCCTATCACTATTTTGGAAATTATTTCTAAATTGGAAGAAGTGCTTGGAATCAACCAAAGAAAAGAATGGAATTGTGTTTCAAGTGCTGAGAGGGAACCACTGGATGAAACAGGAAGTTTTAGATAATCCTTCTATGCATTCAATAAATAACTTCACTTACAATTCAGAAATATAAATTATAAATCATAAAATATAAATAATTTTTAATAGAAAAATAGTATTTTTTTTAAGAGTTCAAACTGCAAATTTCTTTGCAGGAGCAGAAGTAGCTCAGTACCTACACTGGGATTAGCTACAGATATAAAATATTCCAGCAGAGATTTCTCTGACTCTGGTAAGCCATTTCTATACCTTTTCTATATTTTCTTAACACACATTTTAGTAGCAAATTCTTGAGCTTACAAATGGCAAAAAAATCCCAACAACCCACCCTGAAAATCCTGATTTAGGAAGGTGGCAGTGCTCTACTGGAAGGAAATCAAATTTGGGGTAATTTGAGCTACTAGAAGGAAATCAAATTTGGGGTAAACAAGCTGTAAACAGTGATTGCTGCTTCCCTGATTTTCATTTTTTCAAGTTACCTTTACTAAATACAATACTTTGGAACAAGATTAATTTTTCTGAACTACTACATTTCTGCAAAATTTTCTGCTCTGTTTATGGCCTTAACTTGCAACCTTTCAAAAACTGAATGTATTGTCCATAGTTCTGACAACCAGATCAGCAACAATTCTCTATTTTGATCTCAACTCCTAATACTCAACATTTATTAGAATTTATAAGAGTTCCTTTGCTACAGTGCATAATACACAGGCTGGGTCACAAAGAAAATTAATGTATCACTACAGGCTCACAGGCTGACAACAAACTCATTCTTTTGTGTCAATTGTTTATTGACAATTAAGAATCAAAATATTTTATCTGAAATTTAATTAGTTGATTTTTCAAGCAACATTTTCTGAGTTTGCTACTTATTCAAGTACATAATTATTAATTCTTATTTTAAGGTATTTTCTACACAAAGGCATTACTTTAGGTAAAATTCTTGTTTCCAGTCATACCTCAGGAAGAATTTTCAGTTTCAAAAAATATTCATTTCATCCAGACCAGAGGAATATGCAGATGAATTTGGGGTCCTTGCTTTTAACTTATCTCTCCTTCCTTTCTCCCCTCCAAACCATATCTACATTTTCAGCATTTAACTCATCATAATCAGCAGTGTTAACTGAGAAATTACCAGAAATCTGGCATTGCCCATTTCCCAGATAATTCCAAAGCACCCAGACCTATGTTTGCCTGTCTGAACTCTCTGAGCAGTTGAATTGTGGAAAGCCTCTCCTGCCCTTGTTGATCAAAGATCAGCAGAATTATTGAACTGCCTCATCTCAGAGGAACTAAAATCCAAAACATCCTTAACTGCACAAAAAAATTAACTCTCCACTGCAAAGCCCTGAGCTTGTATCTCTCAGCTCCAGGATAAACACGGGCAGTAACTGTTGTTCCTGACTGGAGAGAGGATGATGGAAAATCACATCCCTAATTCTGACACTGATCTAATATCCCTTGGAACTCAATTTCCTCATTAAGCTCAGCATTAAGCCCAAACACAACAGGGATTTACCAGGAAGCCCCAGCTCTGAGCAGAGCCCAGGGCTCGCTCTGCACCAGCAAAGAGGGGCTGAGCTCTGCTCCCATCCCTCCTCTGCAGCTGGCAGGAGTGCTGAGCAGCCAGGGGGACTGCAGGGGAGTTTATTCTACACTCACCAAAGTGGAATTACCGCAGAACCATCACAGGATGGTTTGGGTTGGAGCCTTAAAACGCATTCAGTGCCACCCATGCCATGGCAGGGACACCTTCCACTGTCCCAGGGTGCTCCAAGCCCCAGCCTGGCCTGGGACGTATCCAGGGGCAGCTGCTCTGTGTCAGGACCTCAGCACACTCACAGCAATGCAGAATAAAACACAATTCACTCTCTTGTTCTTGGTCTCTAAGGAATCTGGAACCAGGATGATGGAGGTCCCTGCCATGCAAGGAGATGTAGGGATTGTAAATCCTAGTTTTCCAGAATGGGTTTTAAATCTGGTTATATGTTTCTTTTAAATGATTTGAAAATAGGCTTAAAGATTTCCTGTGTCACTGGTTTAAATAAGATCCTACAGCAGTAAATCCTGTTCCTTTTTAAGCACTTGATATTGCAGTCAGAAACCTTCATTCATATGTGAAATGCAACCTGCATGGAAAAAAAATTCTTTCACTAAGATGATGAAAAGTAGAATTACTTTACTCAGTATTTTTGGCTCCGCACAAGAAGGAAAGGTTGCTTGGTAAATAAAGGCTCATGTATCTGATTAGCAGCAAAATACAGCTGATGCCTACACTAATATTGACCCAATCAATCCAATTTAACACTGGAATCCGACTGTGAGGAGAGCCACTGAAATATCTGCATGCTAACAAGTGGGGTCAGGAACCTGTGCTGGGGCACAGTCAAAACTGCAGGAATGGTTTGGTTTGGGTTTAGTTTACACGGGAGGCTCAGGAGAAAGTCACTGAGGGCTCACACAAATATCCACAAAACTTCTCAGTCCCTCTGCTGAAAACAGTAAAAGTTGTTCCTAACACAGTGTTGGTTGAAATGGAAGCAGATCCCTGACCCCATCCCTCTCTCAGAACTGTGTGAGGAATTAGGAGTGAAAAAGAGGAGAAGCAGAGAGAATCCCTTTCTCATGGTGCTCTTCTCCAGATCTATGCTGAATAATGAAACTTTATAATAAAACATCAGGTGAATCTGCCCGAAAGTTTTGGAACTGGCCTGACATAATTGCTTCTTTTAACTGCATTTTGAATGGCAAATAAATCATGATTCCAAGCTCTGCCTCTGCCAGGCTGAATTCTGGGGGAACGAGGCTGCAGCATCCCTGCGGCCCCTCTGCCAAGCTCCTGCAGAGCGTGTGGAGCAGGATCTCTCAGAGTGCAGTCACACAAACACAACATCTGTGCAGGTCAGCGAGGGGAGAGGGAATTTGACACAGTCAGGAGAGAAATCCATCAAATCAGACAAGCCGGGGGTTGTGACGTACCATTGACTAAGCTGGCATTTGCATTATCAGTGGCATTTGCACCTGCTGCACCATCTGTGGCTGGAGGAGGGTGGGAGGAGGGATGGGAAGAATCTACTGAGCAATAATGGATAAAAAAAAAATAAAATAAACAAAAAGCCACAAAAACAAAACAGCAAATAATAAATAAATAATAAATAGATAATAAATAAATAATAAATAAAAATAACAGCAATGTGAACGAATACATGTGACAGAGTGAAAAGCCTTCGTGGCTTTGTTTGCTCCCAAAATCAAAGAGTTTGAAATTAATTAACACAAATTTCCAAAGCAATGTGGCATTGGGAAGGTGTCACAAAGTCAGCTGAAAATTCAAATAATAATAACAGCAACAATAATAATAACAAAAGATAAGTAAATATGAAACACATTTAGCAAAGTTAAAGGAGTCAGTGAGAACAGAATGTACACAGTCTTGTGTGCATTGCTTTAGTCCTTTTATGTCTTATTTTTTGTACTTTTATGTAATTTATGCATTTTTAAAGTGGTTGAAATGTTTCCTTTGGAGTTAATTTACACAGTGCTTGTGTAGCTTTAAAATTTGCATTTTAAAATGTATTATATCTATATCTGAACATACTTCTGCATGGGGCAATGGTACATATTTTATGTTTTAAATAATTTTGCACATTATGATTTATCATCACTGATGCAGCACAGTCTAACAGGGCTCAACCCATGTCTGCCATCACCCAGGTAAAATGCTTATTTATCTGAGTAGAAACATGGAATTTTCTTATATTTTATGTGGAAAAGGCAAATAGAGTCTTGAGGAGAATAATGGATTATTTTAAATCCAGATAATGGACATGAGACATTTCCTGGTTTGTGATGACATGAATGAAGAATCAGAAAAGAAAACCTCTTATTCTTTTCAGTTATTATCCACATATTAGAGAAAATTGGACAAAAAAATCTTTCCTAACAGGAAGGTGAAAAGCTTAAAGAAGGTTTTATCATTTTACTGTGTTTTTTATAGTGAAGTTCAATAAAATTAGTCTCTGCAAACAATAGATAGAATTTATTTTGTTTTGTTTCTGGTGGTTAACTGCCCACAACAGAACGAAGTCCTCCCATGGATCCTGACTGAGGCTCTCAAACTGCTCCAGTCCTTGCCCCACAGGGATTATTTTGTGCTGTACTGGGCTGGTACTGCAGAAGAATGGGCTGATTTTATTTACAAATGGCAAATTGGGAGAAGCAAATAAACAGCTCCCGGGATTTAAAAACACACCCCTGTGCAACTGCATTCAGGAAAATTTCAATTGCAAATTTGATTACTGTGGTGGCAACGACTTAAACTGTTTTGGTGACTCGTGTTTGCTCTTTATTCCGTTTGGATCCCCACCCCAACCAGCACAGCGTGAGCTGCTAACAGCAAATCAAGTATTCCACATTAAATACTTTGCAATTTACTTCTGGAGAACAGCTGATTATTCCAGCTGAACGGGAAGATTTGCAACACCAACAATGCCTGCACACCAAAAGATTTGGCACCAGCAATCTTGTTGATTCGAAATCACTTTATAATTTCAACTTGACTGATTCAAAGATGATTATTTCAATCAGCAGTTCCCCCCTGATTTGCATCTTTGGATGGGGTACAGTTCTTACTCTACCTGGAAGCTGCTGTTCCTCCTCCTGTTTCACACCTGCATGGTGATTTTTAAAGTGTTAATGAACAATAAAAGCACACACCCACAGGGACTGAAAGGGGCAGGATTTCTGAGAACTGCAGGTTTATGTTCCAGAGGTTTTAGTTCGAGCTGGTGCTTCCATCTGCCACCAGCTCTGCCCAGGCATGAGCACAATGCTGCATCAGAGAATGTGGAGGAATTCTCTGTGTTATGGATTCTTTATATTATAGCTGTTTCTACAGAGCCATGTTCAATTAAATTCTGTGTGTGCACCCAAATTCCAACACACCTCTGTAAGAATCTCTGTCTCTGGGTAAGTTACAGCCACGATGTAGATAAAACTCCCTGATTTCTTTTTTCCTGCCTTTCCAGGCTCTTCCCTGTGAAACCTGAGGGTCCTGAGCCGAGCCTAGGGAGGCCAGCCCAGTTAAACCCAGCGCAGGGAGCTCTCCCATCACACAGAGGTGAAGCTGCTCCTCCTCTCCTCCAGACCACACAAAGGCTCTGAACAACAGCAAGAACAAACTCCAAGGTGCTGCTCAAAACTGGTCTGGCATAAAAGAGTTTTGCTTTGTGACATTTCAGTCTTTTCTCCTTTTAATTCTCCTGGAGCCCCCCATGCCTGATGTGCATTTCTGTGCAGAAATGAAATGGTAAATATTTCATTTAGTAAAAAAGGATTTCCTCAAAGCAGCAGAGAGTCAAAGGCAGACACTTGTTGAACATACTCAGAAATGGAAATTGTAGGTCCTGAAAACCATTTGAATTTGGCCCTTCCTATCTCCAGCTTCATATAAAATGATGGAAATAAAAAAAAAAAGGTGGAAGCATATTGCCTCAAAGATAGCAAATAAAATGTTCAGTAAAATTTTAACTGCCTTTTTAAAATTAATAGTGAACACCACTAGAAAGAGCAGAAATGTCTGAAGAACCTGTATGCAGCTTCATATAAAATGATGGAAACCAAAAAAAAAGGTGGAAGCATATTGCCTGAAAGATAGCAAATAAAATGTTCGGTAAAATTTTAACTGCTTTTTTAAATTAATAGTGAACACCACTAGAAAGAGCAGAAATGTCTGAAGAACCTGTATTAATTGGCCCTTAATCATGTCTGAAAGACAACTATTCTTAGGACAGACTTGGAACGAAATTGTGGAAGCAGAACAATTTACAAGACCGTGTGAAGAAAAACTGGCAAGGACAGACATTAAATCATGTTTCTGCTTAGTGTGCAGCCCATAAATTAGCAAATGCTTATGACATCACACTGTAATAAGGTGAAAAGCCCAAAGAGGCTTCTTGATTTCATTAACTGATGCAGGACATGAAAGTAAAACTGTCTGCTAACATTTACTGCTACATTCTTGGCTTTTACTATTCTTAGCTCGACCTTTACACCTGAAGACATTAAAATGCCTCTCAAGTCAGCCACTGACATTAAACAATCCAGGCTAGCAAAGAGCCACAGCTTATCTTTATATTAGTCCTGAAGCTCCAAGACAGATGCCATTTCCATGGCCAAAGGGTTTTTTCCCTGCGGAAAAATATTGAATTGATAGAAAAGCACAAAATCTTAGCAAACTGTAGGTGAGCATGGATTCATGTAGAGAAGCCACAGCAACTGGAGCATGCCCAGGTATTCCCTTGCATTTCAGTATGGACTGGGAGCCTGCAGCTTCACACTGGAAAAACATCTTGTTATCCAATGGATTTATTGGTTAACAGCTTCTGCTGTTTTTCTGTGTGACATGTGATGATAAAAATGTGTCATAAAAAAAAAAAGGCAGTTTGAAAAATCACATTTATTTGTCAAGAGCGAGGAGAGCTCTGGCTGCACAAAGCCCAGGAGCTTTCTCTGGAGCATCCTGGTGTTGGGAGATTTACCTTTCTTGTCTTTCTTCTCCTCCTCTTCTCCCCCAGCTCCCAGCAGAGTGAAGATGATGCCAGTCTGAGAATTCACCCCCACAGCAGTCACCAGCATCCGCCCAGAGCCTTCCATGACATGGGTGCCTGAAAAGAGGCAAGACAGCTTACAGAGAGCTAAACTAAGTGTAAGAAAATTATGCAAGGCCTTTCTGAAGGTACAGAGAGAGATTTGTCACACTTTATAAACCTATATTTAGGGGGATATTCCCACATAACCAAAATAAACCTTGTTCTTCTGAACCAAGAATTAATGCTTAAGCACAAACCTCAGGCTGCACATCCATCACCATCAGATTCTCTTTTTAAAAGAAATGCTATCACTAATGAAGTTTATCCTCTGCAAGAAAACAGTTTCAGCAGGACATCACAAATACACAAATTAGGTAAAAAAAAATAAACCAAAATAAATTCCATTCAAACCTAAAGACCAGAAAACATCTTTAAAAGCCAGCAGAGACTTGGTTGGTTCAGTTGGAAAGGAAAAACGCTGCAACCTTCCTCGGAAATGTATCAGAGCCTCCATTAAGATGTGTCACTATTTCCAAATACCGTTTAATTAAGAACTTGCTATTTGTATCCCTGTGTTTTGTTCTGAGGGAATCTTCTCCTGAACTGGATGACAAAGGTGGATAAAAATATCCTCCAAAAAGAGCCATTGGCTCCTAGGCTCCCAGAGCAGCTTTGGCAGGAAAACAGGCACCCAGCAGAGCCCAGCCTGAGCTCTGCACCCCTGGAGATGGCAGAGCAGCAGGCAGAGGGGATGGGATGGGGTGTGGGGGTATCATTTGTTGGTTTCTCTGGGTCTGGATTGAAGGCACTCCAGACAGTAGTTCATGTTGGGATGAGGTATTTATTATTTCTTATCAGTAGAACAGTCTCACTGCTGTGAGTTCAGCAGCTTTTCATTAGAAGGCACAAAATGGTCAACAATCCCTTGGTACAAGGTCTTTTAAGACTAAACTATCCAATTAAGAGCTGACACCTGGATTATTTTCCCTTTTAACCCAATAACTGATCCCAAAGAGCTGCAATGTGACTTTTCTGCCCAATTACAAAATGCCACCCAAACCCATGGAGAAGAAGGAAGAAGAAGCATGAAGAAGAAACCCAGGACAACACCCTGTGCCCTCCATCCAGCTCCCATCCACAACATACTAAAAATCCCAAAATCTCAATTTCTCACCAAGTGATACACCCACACCACTATCTATAATCCATTTCACACTTTTGTGGATTCCAGTCTATCCTGAAGTCTAGGAAACGTTCTCCCTGAATGAGGTTCAAAGTCAGTGCTGCCCCGGGGGTCAGGGCACCCCAGAGCAGACAGAGAAATATTCCCAGTGCCCTGGGCTTCCACAATGGGACAGATCTTACCTGACAGCAGCATTGGGTCTTTGTCCACGGATTTGCGGACCTGGTCGGACTCTCCAGTCAAGGAGCTCTCGTCGATTTTGAGATCATTTCCTTGAATAAATATCCCATCAGCAGGTAGAAGGTCACCTGTGGTCAGAACAGGGCAATGGAAAACCTCCATGAGACTGCTTTTATAATTGCACAATGATTTTTGTTATAAAATCACAATTAATTGCATGAAAAGGTGAAATGAAAGGAGAAGGGAAGGAATTACTCCTGATTCTGTCCACACGAGCCACAGCACTGCAATCCAGCCAGGAAATGCCTTTTATTGTAAACATGTTCTGCTTCATGCTGTCCCAGAATCCAAATGTATCACATTTAACTCACAATGAATATCTCCATCATGGGGCTTTGGCAGGGAAGTGCTCCTCACATCACCTGGAGGTTTCTCCATCAGACTTCATAGGAATTAACTCCAGCTAATTAACAGCTGAGCTGCCCTTTCCCCTTCCCCCCTTCAGGGAGCCCTTAGGTAAGTCCAGGAGAAATGTGATGGCTGATGGAAGGGGGATATTGCTGGAATTAACAACTCCCTCCAGGGCACACAGAGTTCCTGCAGGAGCCTTTCACTCCACTGGAGCACAGGGCTTTCCCTATGGCATGGAATTAGCAGGCACCTGACCCGAGGGATCAGTCTGAATTTGAAGCAACTCAACCTTTAAGGATCATAGAGGTCCAATTCCCTTCTACACAACATTTAAAAGCATGTTCTCTTGCCCCTAACTGGACAGAAATAAAAATAAATTAATCTGAATAATGTAATCCTCCATGACAGAGAATTACCTTTGTATGAACAAATACAGAAAACTGGAAGGACAAACACAGAAAGCTGGAAGGAACTGGAAAACTGACCAGTCCTTGTCCTGGTCAGTGAAAGCAGTTTACACCAATTCAATTGATTTTTTTGTGCAGCTTTACAGCAGATCTTCACATTCTCCTTTTGCCCTGACAGCTCAGGTGTCACCTCAGCATGGCCAATACTGATTTTCTGCCATATAAACCTGCCCTAACCCTGCCAGGCAAGCCTGCCCATGCTGCTGGGAAGGGCAGCAGAGCACACCAAGGCTCCAAAGGCCGTGCACTCACCATATTTGACCTGTGCAATGTCCCCAACCACGATCTCTGCCACGGGGATCTGGATGACCTGTCCCCCTCGCACCACGGTGAACTTCTGCTCCTGCTCGATGCGGCTCTGGAGGCCGCGGAACTGCTTCTCCTTGCTCCAGTCGTTGAAGGCAGTGACCAGGACAACGCAGATGACAGACAGGAGGATGGCAGCACCTTCAATCCAGCCAGCTTCGGCCTCCCCCTCATCCTCAGCTCCTCCTGTTGCAGTCCCGCACCCTGCAGAGATGTTAAGGATCGGTTTAGGGAAGGTCGGGCATACCACAAGAATTGAAATTTGCTGTGACGTGACAAGGTGAGGGGATGGAGCTGCTTTTCCAAGCACTGCCTGCTAATGAAACATGGCAGAGTGAAGGAAAAGAGCAAATAATATTTTATTTTTTTTCTGTGAAAAAGAGGAAGGAAATAAATCGACAGAAATCTTAGTCCTTTTAATTTTTCTACTGAGCAACCCATCCTTGGTGAACCCAGACTAAACAGATGGAAGGAGAAAGCACCAATTCTGTTATGTGATAGAGGACTCAGAGCTTCACCTGAGCCACCAAAACCTGCAGGATAAGAATAAGAATAAAAGAATAAGAATAATACTGAAGAATAAGAATAAGAATAATACTGAAGAATAAGAATACTACTGAAGAATAAGAATAATACTGAAGGTGACAGGAAGGGCTAAAACAATGAATGACATTAAATAATGCAAAGCAATGGCATTAAATTCACATTAACACACGGCCAGATTAAATTAAACAATTTTAACACCATTTTTTTAAACAATTTTCGACACAATTTCTAACTGTTCTGAACTAAACACACTTACAGGGAGCACTTGTTGAAAAAACACTGGGGTCAACTGAGTTTATCAGCATTTCAATTTGATAATTAATGTATTAAGGAACACTGAGTAAAAACAATTCCCTGATATTAATTCATCAGTCTTTCCTGCAGAGAAATGCAGTGGGATGCTTCTAGAACTGCAAGTACATTATTGCTGCCAAAAGCAAAACAGCATTAAGAGAACCACTCTGTTCTGAACTGTTAATTCTGAATTACTTTATATACATCTGCTAATTATTTATTTCAAAGTTGGATGCAATTAAATTTAAATAGATAATAATCGCCAAAGGAAAGTGCCATAGCTCTCCTTACTGAAAAAGCACCTGGGAGGAATCCTGGACAGCCAAGGGCACATTCCAGAGAAATCCCAACTGGTGGGAGAGAGGAGAACTCAGCCTGGCCTGCAGAGCCTCCTCTCCCGGGGGACCTGGGAAGAATTGCTCCCATTTTCCATGAAGGATGGGACCAGGCAGGAATTTGACACCACTTCTCCACCTCACCCAGGTACCAGGGTGTTCAGCAACTTTGCTTCCACCTCTGACTGAAGTTTAATTTGGTTTATTCATCACCTCTCGCTAGAGAGAATTAACAGCCAGGTTGATTTCTGTTTTTAAATTACAAACTGGAGCATCATAATCCATTAACCAGCTGAGTAATTACACCTGCATGTGAACAATAACAAAACTACCAAAAGTCAGAGGAATAAAGATGAGCCTGAAGAGCTGCTAGGAGAGGAAGAAAATGAAAATAAAGGGAGTTTTTAGCCAAGTTCTCTGCAGTTTACACTGAGTTTCTAAGGGCAGGGCAAAGGCTGCTCCCAAGGGCAGGGGCTCCTCCACTGCTGGCTCACCTGAACCTTCAGCACAAGAACCTCGTTTCTAAGGGCAGGGCAAGGCTGCTCCCAAGGGCAGGGGCTGCCCTGGCAGGGCTGTCCCTCCACTGCTGGCTCACCTGAACCTTCAGCACAAGAACCTCTCTAAACCCACTTTTACAGCACTCAAGGAGGAAATCTGGAAACTTTTTAAAGTTTCAGCTGCTCATCACCAGCCCCAAATGCAACTCAGAAACCAACCCTGCAACTTCCTCCTGCAGCACCATGGGGCTTTGGGAAGGACTAATGAATTTGGCTCTGCTTAACCTTAATAATCTCAATTGGGCTGTGTTGGATTTTCAGATTCCTTTTCCAAATCAGCAGGTTCACTTTTGATTGTTTTAAATGGTTTCCTAGTGGAAGTAATTCTGTTTCAGCAGGTGTAGCACCAGAACTCACTTTCTTTTTTTTTTCATTAGATATGACTTAGAATTAAATATGATTAATATTCTGGTTTTTTAACAGCAAACCTCCTCTTCTATTTCTCACAAAAGAAACATGGCCTGCCTTGCCACAGTGAAACACTGATTTTATTTTATTTTCAGATGACTGAAATTCAGTCCAGCTTGTACAAAATTTAAAAGAGCTGCTGCAGAGTAATATTTCGAAAACCCTTTAGTAAAAAAAAAAAAATCTTGATTAAGCAAAATCAGGTAAAAAAAAATAAATACATTCCTTGACTTGAGCAGTGAGGTTGATTTTGTGTTTGATCTCCACATTCACATAAGAGGCACCACGGAGCATGCAAATAATGCAAGATATTATCATCAACATAAAAGGAATTACCTGTAGCTACCAGGTAGATTAAGTACAATCAAATAAAAGAATTCATTTTTTTAGCTGAAAGATTTGTTTTATTCCAGCTAAGAAAATTGCTTTAAAAATCTTGATTAAGCAAAATCATTCCTTGACTTGAGCAGTGAGGTTGATTTTGTGTTTGATCTCCACATTCACATAAGAGGCACCACGGAGCATGCAAATAATGCAAGATATTATCATCAACATAAAAGGAATTACCTGTAGCTACCAGGTAGATTAAGTACAATCAAATAAAAGAATTCATTTTTTTAGCTGAAAGATTTGTTTTATTCCAGCTAAGAAAATTGCTTGTAACAATGAAAGAAAATCTGAAGGAAACAGATTGAACTTAGATGAAGCTCTTGGAAAGTGTCCCTAAATCTGACAAGCTTCCACACTGAATAAAAAATCATGTTTATGACTTAAAACCCTGAGACAATCCTCCACAACCAAATGAGAACAACAAAATTTAAATGCTTTTAATTTTGTTTTCTGTTCCTTTCATCTGACAATGATAAATTCAGGTGGAGCAGAGGTGTTTGAAGGGAGGAGGGAATTTTAGGAGTAGAGGAATTAATTGCCAGACCTCATCAAAACCTAAAGTCTTTGAGAGGATGGAGGAAATTCTGAATTGATTTTTGAGTTGTTAATTGTTGAGATTCAACATAGCCTCTCTAAAGCCCCAGGGGACCCTCTAGCCCAGGTGAGAAGTCAATCAGACCATCAGAATTTCCCAAAATTTTGCCTTTGCGTTTTACACTCCACAGAAAGGATATGGGATAAAAGTGCTACATAAATAAATGCACATATTCTTTTTCTAGGAATAAATGCTAGCAAAAAAACACCTGCCTGCTTCTTACAAGAGCAAGATTTCTGAGCAGATTTTTTTTTTAAAAAATATGAAAAACAGGATTTTAAAATGCAACCTCTGCCCTTTACAACATGACCCAGCTGTCAGGAAACATTTTCTTGAATTATGTGGTGTTCTTGCTTCCAAACTGTTTTAGATGTGTTCCTTTTGATAGGAAAAAAAAATAAATAAAGGAAACCTGCATCTCCATTGGTTTGAGTCCGTCTAATATTTTCTTATATACTTACAAAAAACAATGGGGTTTTTTATTTTTTTTTCTGCTGTTATGGTTTTCTAGAAATTACAGAAAGACTCACATGGATTTACAGAAAGAAACTTTATGTATTTATAGGGGAAAAAGACACAAACTTCTTAAGTCTATATTTGGATTATCTGTCCTTATTGCAGTGTAAAGTGACCCAGTATTGACCTTGCAGATAAGAGAAAATAAGAATTATTAATAAAATACATTATATTAATATACCTAAGTAGGAAAATTGAGTTTAAAGAAACTAATATTTATTTTAAAAGTTCAAATAAGCTTGAAAAATTCATGTTGAGTTATAAGATTGCTGTTCTGCTTTCACAGAGAGCACGTGGCCTTCAATGTTAAAAAATCTGCCTGAGCTTTTACTGAAATGCACAGAGTGAAAAGCAGCACAAAAGAGTTGCTAACATGCAGATGTGATTTGTGGCAGGGTTTTATTCCAAGACAGCAAAGTGTGATGTTCTCATCTTAAATTACCTTTAACAGAGGCCCTATCTGTCAGAAAGCCCAAATGCAGAGGTAAACAAGTTTAAAACATGGAGCTCTCTTCTCCCACACTTCTGAGGTGTGCCCTGGCCAAAGTCTGACCCTCACAGGACACAAAATGTGCAGGGCTGGAAACTGAGACGCTGAAAACCTGCAAGTCAAGGATGCAAAGGGCTGGGACTCCTTTGGCACAGAAAAAGCAGATGGAGCCCTAAAGTGGATCAACTCATCCAAAAGGAGCTGGAGCTCCCCAGGAGAGGGAGAACCTGGCAGCACAGCCTCAAAGGAGGCTCAGAAACACAAAAGGGAACCAAGGGGACTTTTGTGCCCATAAAATGTCTGAAAGGACATTTCCAGAACCTTGTGGAAGGAGAACAGAACTTTAAAAAGCTTAAAACTGGGCCAGAAATAGATCAGCAAATCTGACGGAGAAGTTTTCTACAGGGGGGAGATGAAAGGAAGGAAAAAACCAATGGAAAGGAGGGTTCAGGAAGGAAAAAATAGGAAAGTTCTGCCAGCCATCACAGGCAGGGAGCCCAGCATCTGGATTTCCATCTCTGCAGGGACTGCGGGGCTCCAAACCTGCCCAGGAGCCTGGAGGGCTGAGCAAACACCCAGGCACTCACCTGGGCTGCCCTTCGAATCAAGAAAATTCAAAACCACACTGAGAAACCTCCTCTGCATGAGCAAAATTTAATTATATGGAAGAATTTAGAAGGAAAAAAATTAAAAAGGGAAGAAAGGCTTAGGCTATTAAAGGGAAAGTTAGAAAAAACTTGGGTGTGCTTGTGGTGAAAAGAAGGAGAGGAGGAGGCACAAGAAGAGGTTAAAGCACTTCAGGAACAGTGAGCAAGAGGCAGCATAAGGTAATAATCTGGTGGCTGCTATTAATCATTTCAATTTAGTGAAAGCTAGCAAGCAAGAAAGGGAATTAATAGAAGTCCACAAAAAGCCAGACAGCATCACCTGACAGCTTGCCAGGCTCATGTCCTGTTGGATCTGGAATGTTTTACACCATTTCAATGCACATTTCTCCTGATATCAACCAAACCTGGGCAGATACAGGAGGAAGCACAAGGGCTCAGTGCAGCTAAAAAGAATATCTGTTTAAAATTTCAAACAGCTATCAGGAGATTCTTTAAGCTGCTTTGAATAACATAATGATTATAATTACAAACTATACGGTCCTGAGCTGCAGCACAGTAATTTTTAAATCAGAAAAAGTACATTTTTAAAAATCTGGGAACATCTGTATTCCTAAATCCCAACCTACAGCACATACCTCTCAGCTACTCATTTCAACCTACACACTGCTATTTTTAAGCTGAGAATACCTTGTGGCATTTAAATGCCCTAGGAAAATCTCCTCACACCCCCAGAGGTAATTTTTTTTAGTCAGTCAAACTGGTTTTGTCACCAGAAAGACACCAGCTCCCCGATAAAAACTTTTTATTGAATCTCTTTCTCTAAAGAGATTTTTTTCCCTCGCTGCAGCTCCAGCACTGATGTTATTAAAGCAAATTGAGCAGCTCGAAGTTACAGCTTTGTCATCAATTCTGCTTCCCAACAGCACCACTGATGATTCTTACTTTACAAACGTATTTAGCTGTGTAAGAGAAGGAACAATAACCCAAAAATTATGTGATAAAACCTATAAATTCCCCTCCTTAACAAGGCTTTTCAAGCTGTAACAAACACTGCAGCGTTGATTTCTGCAGATTCCTCCTTGTGTCGTGTCTTTTGCTACACAAGGAGTCCCAGGAGTGATTGCCACCACCAAATCCTGCTCTGTGTGACGATGCATCAGCAGATGTTGAATCACTTCCCACGAGGGCAGAGCAGCACAGGGCTGGCTCCGAGTCACAGCTCAGCACAGGGGCAGAAATCACTGCCCCTTCAACCATTCCTGCCTTTCCCTCGCTCCCTCCAAGGGGTTTCTCAGCCCTGACAAACATTGCCAGGTCACCTGCAGGACCAGTGCTCTCCAAACCCACAGAGGGGATTTATGAGGGTGACAGAATTACCCCACAAATATCGAGTCAGGCAGTTTGTTCACTCACTGAAAGCCACTTTTGGACATGTCTTTGAAGCCAATATGAGAATTCCTGGCTTTGTGATCCATCAGTTTGTTATGTAAGGGCTCCAGGGGGGCAGGGAGGGGGAAGCAAAGAGCTGCTGTCCCTGTGGGTTTGTTATGTAACTGCCAGCTCCAGAGCTTCCTATTAAATATTTACACTTTTTTTGGCATCTATATGCAAGGCAACAAATCTGGGAGCCCTGTAAGCATAGATATAGATAGATATACACATATAGATATAGATGATATAGATATAGAGATATAGAGATAGATAGAGAGATATAGAGATAGAGATAGAGATAGAGAGATAGATATAGATTATATAGATATAGATAGATTAGATAGATAGACACAGATAGATTATACAGATAGATATAGATATAGCTATAGATTATATAGATATATAGATATAGATATGGATAGATATAGATGTAGATAAAGATATAGATAGATGAGATAGATAGATAGATAGATAGACAGATAGATAGAAATATACACATATATCTATACATAGATATATATATAGGTAGCTAGGTAGGTAGATTGATTGATTGATTCACACATTCTTCAGCCTGACCACAAAAATTCACGAGCACAGGATAGATAAATATATAGATAGATGAGATAGATGAGATAGATGAGAGATAGATAGATAGACAGATAGAAATATACACATATATCTATATATAGATATATATATAGGTAGGTAGGTAGGTAGGTAGGTAGGTAGGTAGGTAGGTAGGTAGATAGATTGATTGATTGATTGATTGATTGATTGATTCACACATTCTTCAGCCTGACCACAAAAATTCACGAGCACAGGAATGATAATTGAAATATTCCCTCCACTTCAGGAGATGGGGTGTGTCAAGCAGGATTCTTCTGCCTGGCATCTCCAAGGAAATTCATTTTGGAGAGATCAGGCAAAGGGATGGGTCATCACTCTACCAAAGGACCAAGCAACTACTTCTACAATGTTTATATTCAATTTTTATTTTCCTTTTTTTGCCAGAGGGAAAATAGAGAAAGGAAAAAAAAAATAAAAGGAATATTCATCACGAGTCCTGGTCTAAGGGAGTGCAAGAGAAAAACCTTGATGCTGGGTTGTTGTAGCTTCACTTATATTGCTCCAAGCTAGAGATGTCAGGTAAATAAAACCTCATATTCTAAAAGTAAAACATGGGCTCCAAATGCAGGAATCATACCTTAAAAAGTTGTTCTGTGTTTATTAACAAGGATTCAAGTGCAGTTATTCAACCACTTGACTTGTAAGGACACGTCCTAGCCAAGTCCTACTTGCAGAATTAATATTTCTGGAGGATCTCTTCCTGGAAAATATGTGATAAGATTTTTTTATGGCCTCCCAAAGTTCTAAATCTCATTCCCTGCTGTCCCCAGCGAAGAGCTGAGCTGAGCCTGGCACCCTGGCAATGTGTGATGAGAATATCCAAAAGTTTTGTCAGAGATCTGCACATCTCTCCTGAAGAGCAGGCACCTGGGGGTCCTCAGATTTTGCAGCCCAACAGAGATTTATGGAAAGCAGATGTAGGTCACTTTGCACTAGGAAATAATTCTTTAATCTGCAGGTCCCACAGATTAAAAAAGTGCACATTTTGCACTCTACAAGTTCTCAATGTGTTGCTACTGACATCAACTGGGGACTAAACTTCTGTCAGGAATCAGCTGACCTGGTGTGGGAACCCCACAGAATGGAGAGTTTGATGCATTGGGCAACACCAGATTGTAATAAAAAAACAATATAAATAAATTTTAAAATGAAAAATAAATAAAAAATGAAAATAAATAAAAACCGATATAAAATAAATTTAAAATAAAAAACTCCACATCACAATAAAAATATCGATTGACTCAAAAAACCACAAGCAGTGCTGGATGAGCAGGACCTCCTTTGTTCTCTCATTCCACAGGTGATGGGTTCGAAACAGAGGAAAGAGAAAGTCATAAAGACAGACAGACTGGCTGGATATCCAGCCAGGAAAGCAGGAAATTAAGAATCAAGGATTTTATAATGGGAGGCTTCAGAAAAGACAATTTCTACTAATAAAATTTCATGCAATCTCAGTCTAGAAGCAGCTCTTTGTAAGCATTTTAGAATTTGGTAAAAATCAAGATAGGTGTATTCTAAAATGACCAGTGGAATATATCTTCATCAAAGCACCTAGAAAAGACCAATTGCAGTCACTTAAATTTCTGCAGCCCAGTAGGAATTTGCAGAAAAAGTGGTTTTACAAAAGAATGCAATAATAAACAACTATAAACAGCCTCACAGGCACTGCTAAACAAACATAAGAAAAATACTTTATACTAAAAAAAGAAAAAATAATTAAATTAGAAAATCATTCTTCTTTAAAATTCTGTAAGTAATTATTATTTGAGGGGTTGAGAGGCTGTGAGTCAAAATTACAGGACAATATATTCCACAGTGCAAGGAAGGCTGTGCTGGGATATTTGTCACATTGACCTTCTCTCAAAAAACAAAGAGCTCTTAGTATGACCTACAATTATTCCATAAAGAACTATATTTAATATTATTTAACTATCTCTGTAGAAACAGTGAAAAAAAAATCAAATATAAAAATGAATTTGTCAGTAACAAGTGATTCTGACAATTCTGACATTTCTCTTGATTTCAGCACGAATATTAATGTCCACAAGGAAAATTCTGGTGCAAGTTGAAGCTTTCTTTGTATTCATGCAGGATATATAAAAATAGAGCTACAAAATTCTCCACATTTAAGTCACTGTTCCAAGAATGCAGAACAGGTGCACATGGTCTTAACCTTAAATAGTTTTAGACTCTTTTTCTCAGGGTTTTTCATGGAAAAAAGCTGGACAACTTCAGCTTAGTTCCATGCGGAATAAAAATACATTGAGAAATCCGGTTCAGCAACCAGCCTTGAAAGCCCCAGAAACTCTACCAGGAAAGTGTTTTAAATTCAGACTTCATCAAAAACCAATTTACAGCAATGAAGAGCACGCAGCACAAACAAGGGATCCCCTTCAGATGAGGTTGTTTAAATGTCATAACTATGAAAAAAATCAATGCAAAACACAAATTCTGTTTGAAAGATGTATGGACTAAATTGAATTAGCAACATGGGGAAGTGTGATCCCCGAGCTCTGGATGGAGCACTAATAAATGTCATTGGTTAATTCAGAGTAAAAAAGGAGGGAAATAAATCCTTTTTTTTTCATGATCACATGTTGCAAGACCACATTTAGAATAGGCTATTGTGCCAATGCAAACAAATCATTAGGAATAAAACCAATTAGAAATTAGAATTTCTGTTAGCTTGATATTAGCAGGGAAGTGGCTGTCCATATGTTGACATTTACTCACTTGGAAAAGTTTAATTAAGTTTGATTTAGAATTCTAACCTTGCTATTAGGAAAAAAAAAAATGGCAGAGGGAACACGCTGCAGCCCCTGGGATATAGTTGTCTTTTTGAACATGAATGGATGAAGGAAAAAATATATATAATATCAGGAAAATCTGCTAAGTTTGGAGCTGCAGCTAAGCAGCCATGTCAGAGATAAAGGTGCAGCTGGGTTCTAAAAACAGGAAGAATGGTCCCATTTCTCATGGAGCAATCCCTGATGACTTCTGATCCCTTAGGATCTTAGCTTTTGTATTTTTCATTTATTTGTAACCCAGCAGTTCTTTAGTGTAGAACTCCAACCCCCACACACCCCTGCAGCTCTTTAGTGCAGAACTCCAAACCCCACACACAGGGGCAGCTGCAGCTTTCCCATTTTGGGCAGACACAACAATTCCTCTCCAGGCCTGGCAATCAAGGACACCTCACTGCCTCAGGCCCCAGAGATGGGAACAAAAGGGACTTGGGGGAGCAAACCTGGGGTCAATGACTTCATTACCTGGAGCTAGAATGGGCAGATGAACCCCCAATGTGCAAATGGACCAAACTTATAAAAGTGTGAAAACCTGTGAGCTGTGTTCCATTTTTGGGTGAAGACTCTGGGGGATTCATCTGCCCAAAATGTACCTGAAGGCCCTTCAAAAAATAAAACTGGTTTTTATTCCCTTAATTCTGTCTGGCCTCTGGTTTTAGGTAGCCCAAAAAGGCATCACTTCCAGCACTTGTGAAGTGCAGCTGGAAGCAGAGGAGGCTCTGAGCACTTCCTCAGCTCCCACTCGGACCACTGAGAGCCCCAGGAAACACAGAAACACGGGCAAATAAAGAAATGTTTCCCTAAAAGCAGCGCTCATCGGGGCACTCAGCTTTAAATAGAGCCCTGCAGAACGTTTCACATTGACAGAGAGCAACAAATAACTGATAAAAGCACGATCAGATGAGAGCTGTCTGTCTTGTGCCTATCCACAGAGCCTCTTCCCTTTCTGTCTGAAGCACGGGGATGAAAAGAGCAAATCACTGAAAAAGGGTTTTTGGGGTGGCATCTGCCTCAGTAATGGATGCTTGTGCTATTCCATCCCTCTCTGACTGTGTTCTGATAGAAATGAAATGTGCTTGCTTCCAAAAATATTCTCCTTTTTTGGTTTTTGATGCTTTGAAACAAGGCGTTCTAAAGGAGAGGATTTAACCGAAATACTACCAAAAAACCTGCAAAAACTAAACTGAAAAAAGGTTGACTTTGCCTGGAAATCTTGACAGATGTTTCACTGGAGTTTCTAAAACCCCAAGGGGAGCAGGGGATGGAGTGGAGGTACCTGACCACACTCACACAACCTGCCCAGGAGCCTGGAGAGCTGAGTAAACACCCAGGCACCCACCTGGGCTGCCCTTCGAATCAAGAAATTCAAAACTGACCTGAGAAACCTCCTCTGCATGAGCAGAATTTAATTATATGGATGAGTTTAGAAGGGAAAAAAAATGGAAGAAAGACATAAGTTATTAAAGGGAAAGTCAGAAAAAACTTGGGTGTGCTTGTGGTGAAAAGGGGAAGAAGGAGAGGAGGAGGCACAAGAAGAGGTTAAAGCACTGCAGGAACAGTGAGCAAGAGGCAGCATGAGGTAATAATCTGGTGTTTGTTATTAATAATTTCAATTTAGTGAAAGCTAGCAAGCATATAAACATTTCTGTAGATGATTGCAGTTACTTTGGTTGTGTTCTGTGCTAGCAGAAACCTCTTCCAAGGTCTGAAACACTTCACACACCCAGACAATTTAGAGAGAAATTGCCAACTTCTTCCACCCTGCAGAGAGAGGTTACTGAGGAAAGGTGACTGATTTAAGTGACTGATTTACCAGGTCCCCAAAGAGTAATTCAGAGTTTTCAGAGGTTCAGAGCTGGAAAGGCACTGATAAAGGAAATTTGCAATTGAGGAGCTTAAACAAAAAAAAAACCCTGCAATCCCAGAAAATTCAATATTGCCCTTGGAGCCAGTCCTGGAGCACCTGAGCCTCTCCTGATGCTGTCCCTGCCTCGCTCAGGCCAAGGAGAAAACCTGGCCAAAGGAGATAGGGAAGATTTGTAGAGCTCAGCCACAAAACCCCCTCATAACCTGCAGTTTTTATTGCTTTCATTCCATTTCTCATCTCCATTCCTTTGTGCTGGAAGCTTTAAGGGGTGAAGAATGAGCTCAGTAAGAGATTAAAATTTTGTCAAAATGTCTTACAGCAGCAGGCATCAAGAAGTTCTCCCAATATTAGCATGCCCCTATAAAAGCAGTTTTACAGTGCACATCTCTGTGCTAAGGAAACCCTGAGCTGTGGGTTTCAGTTTCTTTTCACCCCAAAGGATGGGATGAAATCCCCTCTGATTTCACATCCAAAACCACCTTCAGTGTGAACCCCACTGGGGACAGAGAGGAGATAGGATTTCTGAGACAAATTCTAAACTAAAATGTTCACATGGCTCTGTCCATAGCTGCAGGAAATCAGGATATTCTCCATTTAGAATGTGCATTCTGTATTTTCTACATATTAATTATCCACACTGAACTGAAACAAGAGGAGCAGCATCTCCTGGAGAGAAAAGGCAGAACTTGTGCAGAACAGAAATAAATCAAAATTACTTGCTTAAATGCTACTCTTCTAATAGGAGAGATATATGTGTGTATTTATATATGTACACGAAAATATGCATATATGCAAAGTGCCTTCCTGTTCAAAAAGGTATTTCTGGTTTGTTTCTGTGCTTAAACATATTTTTTCCAGGTAATAATTTTTCATTCTAATTCAAGCCTACCAACAGTGAGGAACTGTTGCACAGGCAGACTTTAGGATGTAGCACGGTTTTTCTCAACTCCAAGTATAAAATAATCCTAGAACCTGATCCAGAAATACTTCATCTTTAAAAAGTCACATCATGAAGATTCTTCAAATTTGAATACTAATTGGTATCTTAGAGCTGCCAAATTAAAAATTATTTTTAAATCACGATGAGATAAGAAAACATTCCATATTCCTGTATTTTATATTATTTAATTTTATTTCATAAGCTATTAACTTTTGGCAATAAAGATGTTTTCAGAGCTTTTGAGTTCCCATTGATTTGAGGGAATTTTGATTTATTTTTTTCAACAAGCAGGTAAATATTTTTAAGGTAATATTTTAGCTCCCTTTGTCAGCTTCAGTGCAATATTTGCATTTTCTGTACTACTGCCATGCTGCTCAAATTTCAAATCCCCAAAGAAAAAGAGGGGGAAGTCTCCACAAACAGCTATTCCCTGGTATTTATAACCAGGCTGTCTTCAAGTACACAAAATATGGCTGGAAATAAAACACCACAAATTGGTCTTTACATCCTTGTAAAACACAAAACACAGCGTTGAGTTTAAATTCTTACGAGAGACATCCTGGTTACACACCAGGCATTAATGTTCCTGCACAGGGACACTCAGATTATCCAGGGAATTCAGAGACTTTCCATCACTGGAATCTTTTAGAGATAACTCTGATAAATGTCAGTCAGGGAGGGTTGAAGTACTGATGGTGCTTGTGAGTGTGGGAGGGACTAAATCCCCTGCAGCATCCCCTCAGGTGGGTTTGCTCATCATCTCCTGCCTTGGGCTGGTGTTGCCAGGCTGGGATTAGCCAGGCCAGGCTGGAGTGCTCTCTGATTTACCCACCCAGCATTCCTCCTGGCATCATTCTTAATTTAGGGAACACTGGGGAGCTCTGGGCAAGCCCAGCCTGGCTGCCCTGCAGGACTGCCCTGCCTCCCTGGCCAGCCCTGGGGTCAGGGCCATGGCCAGGTGAGCCCTGTACCCCCTTGCCCCTCATCCCTGGCTGTCAGCACCCCCAAACCCACAGAGCTGGAGCTCCCCAAACCCACAGATCCAGACAGAACACCACATTTACCCCTCTCCCAGCACCCCCCAGCTGGGAGGGACTGGAGTGGCTGCCGTGGCCCTGCCTGGCCTTGGGCTCTCTCCAGGAGCATCATCCCAAGCCCAGGGGTGCAAAGCCCCAGGAAAGGCTCTGCAGGCTCAGTCTGAGCCCTGCCTGGCCTTGGGGCTCTCTCCAGGAGCATCGTCCCAAGCCCAGGGGTGCAAAGCCCCAGGAAAGGCTCTGCAGGCTCAGTCTGAGCCCTGCCTGGCTCCACTGCCCATAACCCCACAGGAGGCTCCCCATGGCCCCACAGCACAAAGGACTCTCACCCATTCATGCCGTGGACGACCCCCCAACCTGAATCTGTCTCTTCTTTTGAGAGTAACACCAAAGCAAAGATGTTTCAGAAATTCAGCAGTGTCTCCAGGGAAGGATGACCCAAAGGGGCACAATCTCCTCCCCATGAGCTCAGCCTGGTACAAGTACTGGTGACAATGAGGGTTGGGACACACAGCACACACACTCTGACCTGTCCTGCTCTCTGCTCCTGGATACTTAGACCTGGCATTGAAGTAATATTTAGAGCAGGAATTGAAAAAGTAAATTCTTACAAGAACTAGATTTCTTTAGCCAAACAGATTGGGGTAATGTCTCTAGAAGCCATATGCTGCTTCACCTCATCCCCGCTTTGGGAGGAAGGAGGTTAAATGGGGGTTTTGGCAGAACAAGCTGTTTTCAAGAGGGCAAATACTTCTGTTTCTTCTATTTTCCGGGCTGCCAACTGCTTCGTCCCCTTTGTGCTGACAGACTGCTTAGACTGCTTTAAAAAATCCTGGGGGAATCTCATGGTTTCATTTTTATGGAAGGAGAAAAGAATTTGAGTGTGTGCAGCAATGCTCCCTAAAAACTGTTTTGCTAACTCTGACAACAATCTCTGCTTTTGAGATTAATCTATTTTATATGAAAAAAAAATTGCTATTTTCTAATAGCTCAGCTTCTCTTGAGAATGCTCCTCCCTGGGCAGCACAGTAAAACTCTCTGGTGCAGTGGCAGCTGGATCAGTGTGATCTGTTTAGCAGCAAAGATGATGAAGGATTCCTATTAGGACACATCAGCTTTTAAGGCTGTGTGGCTCTTATTCCCCCTGATATCCATGATTTCCCATTGATCTCTTATTGTTCAGTGCCTGGAGAATATTATGTAACATTCTCTGTGCAGACTTACAGAATGAGACAAATCAGAAACTGGAAGATGTTCACTACTTGTTGTTTTCAGCATCTGCATCAAAGTTCTGGGAATATTTTCTGTTCTTGTTGGGGCTTTGTACCAACACAGGCTGTGAAATGGGGTGACATTTAGGCTTCAAAGCACTCCAAAGTATTAAAACAAATTAATTTTGGCTCACTTTCTTCTGAAAAGGCTTCATATTTTCTCCATGTTTAATGGAGAGGACTTGAAGAGAGGACAGATTTTCAGTGTCCGAAAAAATGTTACTGGGAAACATTGGTTAAAGTGCACACACATAAATTGTGGAGTCAGTTTTTCATCTTGATCTTGGCTTCATAACTGAGAAGGCTGGCAAAAGACTTACAGTTGTTTATTTTTGTGTGCTGCTATGATTTTAGGAGGGTTGCAAAATACCATTAACATTGGTCTTACAAAATAGATTTTTGTGCTGCCCACGTCTGTGCATTTTTAATGCAATCTACGTTATCACATGTAAAATGCTCTTTAAAAAAATATTAAGATGTAAAGCTGCCACAAAAGACTAGAGAATTAACTTTAGTTCAGCTGACTCATTTCTGACATTTCTTAGTTTTTCACTCATTAATCAAATTGATTAACTGCATATTAATGTACCTCAGGGTGGCAGATTTTTAGAGACAGGGAGATGCATGCAACGTTTTCCTGTGGAAAATGTCCTGCAATCTTGGATGGGCCCTGCAATACCCTCAGGAAGGAAAGGTCTGGCAAAGGATTTAAGAAATGGGATTGCTTCATTACACATTCAATAGCCCTCCTGAATTGATATGCTAAGGGAAATGGAGGCTGGCCTGAAAAGGTGAAGACAAGGTAAAAAAGTTGATAAATTCTGCATTAAAACATTGAGTTTCTATTCAATTGTGCCTCTCTAGGAAGCAAATGAACCAAATTCCTCAGAGGATGGCACCAGACCTTCATGTGGCTATTTATCTCAGGTTACTTTTAATTCAGTTTAATTAAATTTGCTTCGAGTTCCTCAGCAAACAGTGTTTTCCCTTTTTCAAACCAACTGTTTATTCCCCCGGGCTGTTTAATCCGAGGGGCACAGGAGAATTCCTTGTTCCAACGATCTCTTGAGCCGTGCTCATTTCTACGCCTAAAACAACACAAACACTCAACAGCGGCAAAGCCAAACCCAACAACCCCGACGTGTCCGCCCTTGGCAGGAGCTGAACGCTCTCCCCAGAGGGTTTCACAGCTCCCGGTGCCATTTCCCAGAGCAGATGAGGTGGCAGAGCTCCTGCAGGGCCAATCCTGCCATGCCTGGTGGATCCAAGGGTCGCCTCCTGCCCCGCCGACACCTGCGCGCGGCTCCCGAGCCAAGCCGCGGTTGCTCACGTGAGGTTCTATTTCCAGGTTCCCCCACCAGGCATCTGCTGTGTTTATACAATCTAAGAACAAGATGATTTCATCACAGAGATGGAAGGTTTCTAGAATCCCCAGGAAAAAAAAAAAAGTATAAATATCCACTAGACCCATTTCCTGAGACACGAGGCTTCTTGGAAAGGGAATAGAAGGAGTTTTTTGATCTGGGGCAGTAAGTGTGAGAAAGGAAAATGTTGCTGGGAGAGTGGGAAGAAAATTGTTGGGAATCGGATATGGAAGGAGTGAGAAATTCCAAATATCACCTACCTGAAATTACTAAAATGAGTGCAGTTCTGCCACAACTATTGGAAAAGAAAGTGAAGGGAAGAAAATCACAGTTTAAAAACTGGGGAGAAAAAAGAAGAATTCTATCCTATCTCTGGTCAAGCAGTCCTGACACGTATGGCAACATAGAAAGGGGTTTCTTCTGCCTATTTCACCTTCCCTGAAACCCTGAAATTCTCTTTAGCAGCTTAAAGCAGGAAAACCACAAAGTGACCCAAAGAAAGGTGAGAGCTGCAACCACAAATGACACGGCACAATAACAACATTTTGAAGTGTTTTGAGGGAGCAATTCTCCATTTCATCTTTTCCAATGGGTTTTAATTTTTTTAGGAATACCCACACTGAGTGCTAGGGGATTGGGACAGACATCCCATCTTTAGAACCTTGTACCTGAGCCCAGCAGACACACTATTGCAGCTGTTCTGCTCCAGCAGAACTCCAAGGTAAGGAATTTGCACGGAGGAGAATTGGACTGTCCAAATTGATGGGAATATCCTTTTTTTAATGTACATCAGCACGAACTGCTCAGAAATTCAAGCTACCTAATGTTACATTCAACATTTTCACTCCTAACTAAGAAAAAGAAACTTGCTGCCAACTGCTCTGTATTTTTTCATATCTAGATATTCTTTTTTGTAGGTACTCTTTCTAATATCAATACTTTTTTTACTTTTTTTCACTTTCTCCCAGAGATACTCAAACTAACAGCCAGTCAAATCTTCCTCACTGTGACTTATTTCCAGAGCTGCTAAAGAGATGAAATGCCAAAAGACACATCTTGGGCTCTACTCCACAGGCAGGAACCTGGGAGAAGATGGGAACAGCACAGCACTTCCAACCCCACAAAAGAGACCTGGACAAGGAGGTGGGGAAGCTGTTTGTTTGGCTTTGGGTTTTTTCTCCCTCTCTGACTGATTTTTACAGGGTTTTTTAATCTGAGCACCCCCTGGCTGCCTTGGCTTCTGCAGGGAGAGCCTTTCCTGCTGCCTGGTGACTCAGGCACTGCTGACAGGTTGGCTCCTGCCTCTCCCTGGCTGTTTGAGCCCTGCTGTCCATCCCATCCAAGCAGGGATTTGACATTCCCACAACAGTTGTGCCACGAGTCTGAGCAAGTGCTGCCTCCACGGGGAGGCTCAGCACACAAACAGGGTAAGGCAGCACCCTCACAGGAGCTGTGGAGCAGCTGCACCGTCCCTCCAGTCTCTGGATGTCCTTTCTGGTTCAAATCTCCAGCTTGAGTCCCCACTGAGCAATGTGGCACATTATAAAAATGATAAGAAAACACCTGAGTGGTGAACCCCATGAAATAAAGTATCTTTTATTTATAAAATGTGAAATAAAGTCTCTTTTAGGTCATGAAAGGCCAGCAGGAACCTTAGCTCCAGCCCTGGGCAGCAGCAGCAGCAGCATCAAACCACCAACATCTGCAAGTGTTGCAACATCTGCACCTACCAACACAATGCAAGTGCCTTGGGAGGCCCAAATTTCAGGGGACCATGTCCTGTTCCTGTGTTTTTCCAACTTGTTGCAAGGGAAGGATAACCCAGCCAAAGCCCTGCTGAGCAGCACTGAGCAATGTAAGTGATCATTTCACTTTGTTTTCAACCCAGACCTTTGCCTTGGGAATTTTAACAGAAGCTGTCTGAACCAAAAAGGCTTTTCCTTTTTATTCCACCTTTAAGCTGCTAAAAGCTGTACACTGGAAAATAGATATCCTGCCTGGGGCTTCCTGGTAAACACTGGGATGTTAAAACATCTTACCCCAGGCTGCTTTCTCCCCCTTTGCAATCCACAGAAGGAAAGAGAATTCAAGTTAAAAGGTTTGTTACACTCCTGTAAACAGCAGATGATTGGCAGGGCTTGACATCAGCAGTTTTTGCAATAAGATCCACATGTGATACAGGGGCTGAAGATAAAAGCAAGGAGGAGGACTGGAGAGGGCTCAGAAAGTGCTGCTGAAGGTGTTTGCAGAAGGCTCTGGGAATTTTTGACCAGTTCACATGGTTAGAGATCGGGGAGGCACCAAAGCAGCAGAATCCTGCTGGGGGACTGGGGGAAAGCAGCCCCAGAAAGGGACAGAGCTGCAAAGTGCCACCAGGCATTTCTGCCAGAAGGGACTGCTCCAGCAGAACTCTGAGGGAAAACAGTGAGGAAAATACCAAAGCAAACCAGCCAAACAAAGGGAAAAAAAAACCACCTTAAAAAACCCCCACAAACAAACAATAACAAAACAAAACAACAAAAACCCACCAAAAATAACAAACAACTAGGTAGAAGGGGAGATCCTTGCATTTCTACAAGCACAATAAGGCAGATATTTGGGAATGGCCAAGAGAAGCCATTTCCCGTTTCCTTCCTGGACTTCTGAGTCCAAACTCTTTTTCCTAAAAGATGTCCTGATTCCTCTAGCAACGTGATGGTTTGAGTCCATTGCTTGCTCTCTATCTACTCATACTGTCTTTAAAAACAGGACAGGGCATTTCTTTACAAACTCTTCATAAAATTCATTTCACCATGTACTGATATACAAAGGCAACCATTTCAATTTTAGTCTTGGACTACCTCTAATCTATATTACAAAAAAATAATGTGAATTAAATTATTTTACACTTTCATAGATCCTCTGAGCTATCACAGACCCCCTGCTCTGCATGGCCAGGGAACACTCTGAAATCCACAAACCCAGGGCACAGAAGGGATTTTCCTGAGGCACAAAATATTCTTACCCTGCCCCAGCCACAACCCTGTGTGATCCTCACCTGCACTGGGAATTTTCTCTCAAGACGCGTTTGCTAAAATCCAGCCTCAGTTTTGCACTCTTTTGAAAGGGCAGAAAACTGATTTCCTGTGGCTCAGTAATGAGAGCAGTAATTGCCACGGGGCTGACAATAATTTATGCAGAAGTTCTCAGTTGCTTCTGATGGCCTGTCAGATGGTGAAAGGGAATGCAAAGCAGATCATCAAAACCACTCCTGAGAACAACATTCTTGAAACCTGCACTGCTGCTAAGGAATATGAAAAGGAAGAACTGGGGTGGCTTCTGGAGAAGCAATAAAAGTGCACTTTTATCCAGAGATTCCTCTAGATCAGATTCCCTGATTGCACCAGACATGGAAATCTTGTTCTCAAAGACTCATCCAGATCTGAAATGAAGATATGAACGCTCACATCCATGATGCTCCACCCTTACACAAGGCTCCTGAGCACTCTAATATTTGTTGGAAGTGTGGATTTTATCCTGCTTTTCTCCTTCAAAAGCCTCAGGAGAAATATATTTTTCACTTCAACTGCAGACAGCAGCTAAATGTTAATCCTGTTACAGCATCAAAAGTAATGAGTGAGTTTCAAGAGTCAAGAAAAGAAAGAGTTATACTAATTTTTTTAAATAGAGATGAGTTCAATTTATTATACTAACCAGCAATGCCAATGCTAGATATAAGTTTAGGATGTGTGAGAGGCAGATATAGATATATTAAATAAAGGCAGATAAATGCTCAATTTACAAGTGGTGTTCCCCTGACACTGTGTTCTAAAGTCTCTTGTTTCCATATTATCCTTTAATCCTCCAAAGCAGGACTGTCACTTCTGGGGGGTGACAACTTTTCAAGTTACTCCAAGTAAGAAGTTGATGAGCTCAGAATATTGGCAGTGGTGGTTGAATAAATCAGTGTGGAAAGAAAACTCCTCTTAGCTCATTTTCAAAATAAAAATGCATTTCATTTGGAAAAACAAAAGAAAAAAATAGAATTTTAAAGAGGAGGCAAGATCAAGAATAGAGAACAACATGTGTCATCTCTCCTTTCTAACACCTGGCTGTACGTTCAGCAGTAAATATATTTTTTTCAAGGGAAAAAAACCCAACATAAAAGTTGCCAATAAGTGCATATTTCAATTAAATTTTCATTCTGGGGAGAGTCAGGAAAGGAGAATACTGAAGACAAACCCATTAAAATAATTTTCAAGTAGGATTAATCCCCACTTCACCAAGGCTAAATCAAGATTAATATGTCCATTTTCCAGTGTTTGGGACTCTTCAAAAAGGTCATCCAACAATAAATTAAAGATACCCTTGGCAGCAATTTATGATATACTAATTTTAAAATTAAATGGAATTATTTATACAGCTGCTCAAAGAAGACTTCCAAAAAAAGTGTGGAAGACCTTTACAATGTGTTCCACAAATTGGATTGCAAGATATTAATTAATTTGATTTATTTTCTTGTGTAAACCAGGGCAAAACCTTTCAGGAAAACAATTCTTAAAGCAGGGAGAGCAGTGACTATTGAATAGAATGCTGTGCTGTGGGAAAACACAAACACATTTTCCCAGGCTGTGCTGCTGAGCTTTCCAGACTCCCTCAAAATCTCAGCTGGCTCCTGTCTTCCCATGGGAAAAGAAACATTTTAAATGCACGATCAAAATAATAAGAATAACAATTTGAAAAAGAAAGGAACAAGCCTCCACTGCCTGATGACACAGTTCCCCTCTTCCTAAAACCTGGAGAAATCATGCTTTCAAAATTCCTTTCTCCCAAAATCAAATCAAATAAGGCAATATGCACGTTTAGTCTAAGGTAAATTTTAATTTTGTAAAGAATCTCTCATGGTTTATAATGTCCCCAAGGTATCCCACCAGAAATCATGCTTTCAAAATTCCTTTGCCCCAAATCAAAACAAAATAAAATAAGATAGGGCAATCTGCACATTTAGTCTAAGTTAAATCCTAATTTTGTAAAGAATCTCTTATGGTTTATAATGTCCCCAAGGTATCCCACCAGTGAGATGAGGTAATTCCAATAAATAACATTTTCTTCAGTTAAAAAAAAAGCAATGACTCCTTTATCTCTTCATGCCTAAATCGAGCACCTGCTGGATCAATAGCCCAGCATTCAAAATGCAGTGAGGAAGCAATGAAAGAGTCCCAATTATGTATAAAGGATTAAAGAACCCCGAGCAGGAGCCAGGAGCTGTGCATGGCTACGTGCTGATTGTGCTGCTGAATGGGAAGGGAAGGAGGAAGGGGCTGCAAGGAAAGCAGCCAAAGGAAACTGCAGCAAATGTAAAAAGCATTTCAGGGCTATATTTAGAGGAAGACATTCTTCCTACATTTGCCAAGCTGCTCACGTCATTTCACACAGCATGTTTGATCCAGCTTTAGAAGTCTGGGAGGGAGCAGGAGAGGGGGGGAGGAAAAAATCTGGATCAGCTGCCAGAAATGGAAATCTTGAATTTATGGAGAGGAACAAATATTTTAAGCATGTGAATTTAAGAGTGCTTTCCAAAGAGGGTGGGGGGGAAATGGGGAAAGAGGAGGGGGGCAGGCAGGGGGGTAAAACTTCCTGCAGCCAGAAAGGCTCTGCAGAACATGGATAATATTTACCAGGAACAGGACTTTGCTCCAATATTCCCTTTGGAGCCAGGCTCACGAGCCTGAGCTGCACCACTAAAAATACTGAAATGTGTGAATCTCACTGAGTTCAAGCCTTCATCTGGTGTAAACTGGAGATCTGTGCTCCTGCAATGGGATCCAGCAGTTACATAAGCAATTACATATTTCTCATCCATAATATGTGATAAACAACCACAAAGGATGAATCAAACACCCTCCAAATGCAGGCTCAGAGGTGCAAACTGTATCAAAACCACTCCAGTTTCACAAGAAAGTTATGATTTTCCTTTAACTCACGTCATGAGGTTCAGGATTTGCATAAAGAAACGTCAAGATGAAAAGAAAAATATGTCAGGAGCAGATGTAATGGGATCAGGAACAAACCACGTGGAAATTTCCTGTTGGTGACCTTCTGGAGGGTGGTGATGGAACTGATTTGAGATTTAGGACATGCTTTGCTTAAACTGAGATGACTTCTTTGAAAAGTTTTTACCTTCATTCCCTTCTCCAGGTGGCTGATAAAACGAAAGCCCCAAAGATATGATGGCTGCAATTTCCAAGATGATAAGAGTCACGTCCTGCAACGCTTCCCAAACTAGCTGTATGAATGTTTTTGGCTTCTTTGGAGGTATAAAATTTTTTCCAAAAATAAGCTTTCTTTTTTCTAGGTCTGCAGCAGTGCCAGCTAATCCTGTAAAAAAATAAAATAAAATAAAATCAGGTCAACTTGCCATGAAATAGAAAATGCATCCCTATAAATTGCTTCACCAAGAAAAATTCCAAGCTGTAGCATCTATGGCATATTGACAAATGTAAATATTACATTTCAATTGTGCTTTCATGAGAGGATTTGTCCTGATATTCTGAACAGAATTCTCACGAGCTCCATTTAGCACTAATTCCTGCCATGTTTAATCATTAAAAAGTCTTTGAATTCAGAGGTTTGTATTAATAAGACCTATGAATATACATATATACAAACAATGATTTCTGAAAATAGATCCTAAAGCACAAAGAAATTATTTTTGGGATGAAGCTGGAATAGCTGATGGAAGCTTTTGGTAATACCTGTAGCATATCACACAAACCTTTGCTCTGAATGCAGAGGATAAATCAATAAAGACTCTCTTGTGCTACTTCAAAGCAACCTCTGGCTGCAAATGGACTTCAGCACATCCCTGGAATGAGCTGCATCACATTTTTGTCACAGGAAAAAGGCAAAGTGACAAGTTAAATATGCACAGAAGGGCAAAAGGAGACAACATGGCTCCATGTGTGTTACATGATGCTTCAATTTAAGAGCATTTCAATTTAAGGACACAGGATAACAATGGGTGATTGTGCTGAACAATCCACTGGGGTAATTTTTCCCCCTCCTTTTTTAAATATATTAAAGGATGCACTTCTGGTGCCTTTCCAGAAAAGCAAAACAAAACCACCAAAAACAAACAAATAAAAACCCCCAAAACTTGCAAGCATCAAAGTAACTGAGCCCAAATATCCCTTTGAGCAGCATAAAAAACTGCAAGAAACCTTCCATATTTCTGACAAACAATTCCTGATATCATTGGTTAGATTGGAAAAGTCCTTTGGGATCATCAAGTCCAGCTGTTCCCCCAGCAATCCCACATCCACACATCCCTTAAATCCCTCCAGGAGTGGTGACTCCACCACAACCTGTTCCAATGCTGGTCACCCCTTCCTATGGAGAAATGTTTGCTAATACTCAATTTGTACCTTGGCGCTGTTTCCTCTTGTCTTATTTAGTGAGGAGACCAACCCAGCTGGAACATTTACAGAACTTTAGGTTTTGAACGTGATCAGCAACATATTTCTGGTTATTTAGGATTATTGATGGCTATGTATGGCTATCCATCATTACATGACACCAGGAAAACACCAGAGCTGAGGAACAGAAGGAGCAGAAGGTGTCTGTGAGAGAGGAAATTTGGAGGAGTAGAAGGTGCCTGTGAGGGAGGAAACCACCAACCCCACGCCATGGGGATTCCTGGATTTGGGGCAATTCCCTGCCTCCCCCAAAGCACATGGGATAGCTCAGGAATGGGAAGCCCTGCAAATATCCCCTCCAAGCAGTGAGGGAATGCCAAGGGTCCCCAGCAGCCCCGTGGCCCCCAGTCCCTCCCAGGTGCTTCCTTCATTTCCTCGGGACGAAAGCGATGCTCCCCTGGCTGGATCAGTCCTGCCTCACTGCAGGCACATCCTGACTCACCTTTCCCTTCAGGTGTCTCCTTACAGCTGCTGGGAGGCTTCTGGCTCTTGGTTAACTCATCAAAGTTTCATTTCCCCCTCAGCTGCTGAGAAACACGAGCCCCTCCCGTGGATCAGGGGTTATTATTACCTCACCCCGTTTAATTTGCAGGGCCTCGTGCTCAGTGACACTGGGACAGGTTCCAGCGTCTGCATCACCCTCCAGCATCCAAACTCCGCTCAGAGCTCCCAGGCAGCTTCCAAGACTGGGAAAAACAGGAGTTGCTGCCTTTTTTGTGAGCCCACGGAGGTCACAGAAGTTTGGGCAATGCAGGTGAGGGATGAGGCAGCCACTCCCAGGGACCAGGTCCAGCACACACCAAAGCAGGACACCCTGAGCAGCACCAGAGGCTGCCAAAAGGAAGGATTTATACTAAAAATCAGAGACTTATGGGATCATTAAGGTTGGAAAAGACCTCTAAGATCATTGAACCCAATTTTTAAGCCAACACTGCCAAGTCCCCAGGCACCTGCATGTTTCTGAATGCTCCCAGAGATGGTGATTCCACCACTCCCCTGGGGAGCCTCTTCCAGTGCTTGACAACCCTTCCATGGAGAATTTATTCCTAACATTCAATCTAAACCTCCCCTGGAACACCTTGAGAACATTTCCTCTTGTGGACCTTGTTCTCTGGGGGCAGAGCCTGACAGCCCCTGGCTGTCCCCTCCTGTCAGGGAGTTCTGCAGAGCCAGAAATTCCCCATGAGCCTCCTTTTCTCCAGGCCGAGCCCCTTTCTCAGCTCCTCCTCGTGGGACTTGTACCAAAGGCACCCACAATTTGCATCACACCCCCAAAAGTCAACCTACTCAACCTCACACGTGAAGGGAAAATTCCATGGGCACCACTGACAGGGATTTGGGGCAGAAATTTTAATCTGCTGCAGCTTCAGGCAGCAATACAAAACTCTGGGAAGGAAAAACTCAAAGTCTGGAAGGAAAAACTCAAAGACTGGAAGGAGCAGACATCTGAGCAATGCCTGTTTTCCACCACAGAACATTGGTGCTCAGTGGTGGGGCAGCTCCAGCAGCTCAGCACGGCTCTGGAGCTCTCCAGCACGGCAGGGATGGCTGGGACAGCACAGGGAAAAGCTGCAGGGATTCTCAATAATCCCAGTCACAGTTACCAGGGTGTGCTGAATTCCTGAGTTTGAATTGATGGCCTGTAGCTCGCTGCCAGAAGGGCACACAAAGGACAGCTCCTGTCCTGGGCTTCTGATTTGTGTAAAATACACCTGAGGAGCCTCCAAAGCCAAGGAGAGACTGCAACTCCAAGAGCTGCTTTTTCTCTAAGATAAAATTTGGCCATTTAGACACCATAAGGCTGAGGAACAGACTGTCTAAAGCCTCCATGGTCATCCTTATTTTCCTGACTATAGTCCACATAATGCTGGAATCCAGACATCAGTCATTCAGACTCTTCCATTTCTGTTAATATTATTTTCCTTAACAACCGCAAACAAGAGTAAATTATACAGATGATTTTATTCTTTTCTCTAAGCCTTGGTGAAATTACTCACCCTCTCAGTCTCATCTGAAAACCAGAGTATATTCATCTTTAATAATGAAATTTATTTCCTTGTAAATCATTTAGAAATCCTGGAAAATTACATCCAGTGTTCAGCTCAAACTAAAAGGTTTCCCTTCTCCTGTGACCCAGCCATCACTCAGAATCCTGCCCAGCAAAGTTTTGGGGCTGCTTTTTTTTTAAATTCCCACTGAATACCAGAAATGGACAAACTCTTCTAATGAGGGAGAGAAAGAGAAAGGAAAGGGGACAATGGGGAAATGTGATGAAATTGGATTTTAAGAGTTGTGTAGAGATAAGGGCCAGCAAAATGCATGGAATTTACAAAGATGTGGGGAAAGGGGCTGAGCCTCTGGGGCAAGGCAAGAGCTTTTCTCTGCAAAACTCCCAGAAATCCTCAGAATGCATAGGAAGCTACAAGAGGGGTCCTCCTGGTCTCTTCCAAGTCAGTGCTCTACTCAGAGAGGTTATTTTAATTATTCCTGGGGGGTTCTGAGCGAGGCTGGGCTTGGCCAGGCTGGAGGTGGCTGGTGGTGCCCAGATGGCACAGGCAGCCACGAGCACAGCGAGGGCAGCACGGGACATCTGCCCCCAGCAGCACCTGAGCCTGGAGATGCCTTTCCTGCTGCTCCAGGCACGTTGGGTTTTTATCATGTTAAACACACCCACTTCATCTCCTGAATATTATTGTTTCATTCCTCCCTGGAGCCCTGTGACAACAATGAAAGAGCATTGCAGATGAAGGCAATTTAAAACATCATTTCTGTGCGAGGATAGAAAACATCCAAGGACGTGGAGAAGAACCAATGGGGACTAAAAAACATGAATGGAAATAGAAGCTCAGCAGGACTTGAGATTTCACATATTCCCAGCACAAGCAGCAGCATCCCATTTCTGTTCAGTGTGGCAATAAAAGTCACAGACTGGCTGGGTTTAGGTTCATTTCTCCACACAAGCATGAATATTTTATTTAAGTGCTTTTCTAGGTCAAAGCTGTGCAGTACAACTTTGCTTGACCCGGGTGTTTAGAGCAGATGTGCAGATTCGGGTTAAATTTACATACAAATATTGCACACAGGTTCAGGAAATACTGTGAAAATTCACTGAGGCTTCCAGCACTTGAGTCATTTCTTAAGGTTTCATTTTTCAGAAGTTTTCACCAAAATTTGTGGGAGAATGAAAGTGATTGCATAGAAAACTTTTCCTACAATGTGGTGCAGTATATTAAATTCATTTAGGATTTAATCTGGCATTGTTGCCTTTTTGGAGGGAGAAAAAGAACGCAGAACTGGAGAAATGCCACTTAATGAATTTTCTCTGTTCCTTATCTACATCTGCCAGTTCCTGCACATTGAATATAAAGCAATTTTTTCAATTAATGCCTGGAAAATTGTATTTTTCTGACAGTCATCTCTGCTGCAACCAAATGGAGCATGACAAACACAGAATGATTCTGATGCTGCAAAAATAGCAAAAGCACAGCACATCTAACACAAGAATGAAAAAAAAAACACCATAAAACTTTTAAGAGAATGTTTGAAATTGGCTCAAATTAGGAGCTGAAGAATGAAGAATTTACATTTGCATTAATTGCACAAATAAAGCATACATTGCTTATTAAATTCCTTCTGTGCTTTTTCTGATGCAGCCAAAAAAATAAAATAAAAATTTCAAATAGCAAAACCTGTAAATAATGGTATTTTAAAAATCAAATGTGAGATTTATTCAGCTTGGAAGCGAAAGGTTTCCAAGGATGTTGTGGAAATGAAGGGAGAGAGGGAAAGCAACTATTTTGATTAGAGATAATTAAAAATTAGGTGTGACACACCTGAGTTCTTCCTGTGAGAACCCATGGTTTTATCTCTGAAGCCAAAATCCCCTTTTATCTCTGAAGCCAAACTCCCACCATCACAGAAATTAAAGAATATAACACCCAAAGAATCCCCTGGACAGTTATTTCATATTCCTTGCCTGCTTTCACCAAGTGCATGTATTTCCCGTGGAGCTCCCTGCCATTCCTGCTGCTCCACGAGAATTCAGGAAACCCTTCCCCAGGCCCACGGAGCTCTCACGTCTTCCTGATGAACATTAATTACAAAAATCAGCCCAGTTGCTGCTGGGGTAACAAGGACAATTCAAGTTCCTCACTAAACATTTTTAGTGGGGTTTGACTCTCTGCCTTTGCAGTCAGAGTTTTGCTCTGCTTTTCCCTGTCCAACAACCAAGAAATAGCTTGGCTTTTATCCTTCCATCTCCTCAGCAGCAATCTAAGCAGCTTCATCTCTGTAACAGTGACTGAAGGAGCTGGAAATGTCACATTTTCAATTCAAATGAAGAGCTTGGAGCCAACAGATTCAGTTCCTGAGGTGTGCCTTGGAAACTGCCCCAACCTAACTGGGAAGGCAGGGGGACACTCCCAGTAAACTGTTCTGGTTTGGATTAAATGCTCAGGAAGGTCTGGTTTGTCCCTAAGGTATAAAGATGTCATCACTGTGATGTAATCCAGCACCAGCCTCCCTTATTTCCCATTGGAAAGTGGGACTGGGGGAAAGAAAACATTATATTCCCTTATTTTCTCTCTATCCCTTCCTAAAAGTCCCAATACCATTCAGAAATTCTTCATGACCCTTGTTTATCCAAGGAAAACAGGTGAGGAACTCTTCATGACCTTTGTTTATCCAAGGAAAACAAACACCTGGAATACCACAAAACCACAGCTTGCATTAAACTGGCACAAGAGGATTGGTTTCCAGGTAAAACATACCCCAAAGATGGGAAACACAAAGTGGAAATATTCACCCCTGCAATGGGTGCCTCTGGGGCCTTCCAGTTTTACCAAGATTTTCCATGCAGGACATTGAAATTCTGTCCAAGTGATATTAAAATAAAGTCAGTTGAGAGAATGCTGTCCATCAGAAGGAGAGAGCTTAATGAGAGCATCATCTAATTCCAGCAAGGTGAATTGGAATTTCACTACTGAATGAACCTCAACAAATAATAATTTCCTTCTAATCTCAGGACTACAAAGCTGTCTCTAAGTGTAATGAATCTCATTACCCTTTTTCATTAATATCACTTGAATACTTTTTTTTTATAAAGGTTAAGAAATACATCCAAAAATTAAAAGCCTTTGGCATTGCAGTCATCTAAGCACGTGTCCTGTAAGCTTTATGCTGCTGCTGGGACTCTTCCTGTGGGCAGAACTTTGCTGGACCCAGACCCTCCTGGACTCAAACACTTTACAGCCACATCCAGGCAGCCAGCATAGAGAAAAGAGGACACAGAAACAGGAAATTAATTACCTCCCTCTCCACTTCCTCATTAATCATCCTCCCTCTTCACATCTGACAGCAACGAGTGGCTCAGCCACCCTGTCCTGCCCTCTGAGCTCTGCCACCCCTCAGCACCCAAATCCAACGACCTGGCCACAAAAACCCTCCTAGAAACCTTCCCTCTGACAGGGTGCAACCCCAGCTACCACCTGAGTCACACAAATTATGCAAATACCTCTGTAATTCCATGACCTTTCAAAAAATAAAGGATTGAAGAGCTTAACAATTGTTCTTACAGACTGATTGTCTAGTGCAAATGTTAGGTACAGCTGTCAGGAACAGGTACAGAACAGCTTGCACATGAATTCCCATCTCTCAATCTGTAGAAATTCTAGAAAACTTTATCTCAATTTGATGAGGCAGGGAAAGGCTGAGGTTCCTGCCCCAGACAGGTTGGGGGCAGTTCAGGGCAGTGAATCCACATCATCAGGGATTGCTGATTTACATTTACACCAGGCAGGGTTTGTTACTGCCCAGAAGCACTGAATGCTCCGTGACATCTCTAATTCCCCATCAGCCATTTGGGGCTTTATTTCTTCCATCATCTTTTAATTCCTTTCTAAAGTCGAATTGCCCTGAAATGAAGCCATTGAGCAGGAACAAACAGTTTACATAAGATGAGTAATAACAGCAGCACCAGAAATGGTTCTTGATAGTGGCTGAAAACAGCCCCAAAAAAAGCCACTCATGTGAAAGATGTGCCATGATTTCATAATAATCTAATGACTGGACTTATGTGCAGCACATGAACATGAGCCAGGACTGGGGCAACAGATGAGACATCAAATATTAAAGGCAAGACATGCACTGTAGCAGATGACTAATGCTTTTCTGGCCCAAACAGAGAGCAAGAAGCTTTCTGCAAAGGCTGATAAAGCATTCAGTGAGAGCTCAAGGTCCAGCATGAAGAAAGGGGAATGAGGATTCATTTTTTTCTGACGTTCTGCTGTCAGTGGGAGTGTGGCTGCTGAGAGGGAAGAGAATTATCCCACCAGAAATCATTCCTTCAGCTCTTACCCCACCTGGAAATCATGAAACCATCCACACTTGTCTCACCTCCGTACCCCAGGCTCCTGGAAACCTTTTTCTTTTGCTTTATCTTGATATAACATCAAGTACAATAAAGCCATTAGATTCTGGGCAAGGATTGTAATTAATACTAATAATCTAGAAAAAATACTAATAGTCTGGAATTAATACCCATCATCCCAACCATCACCAACTAGATAACAAAATGCCAATAAAAATTCCTTTTTGTGTTAGATATGTAAATATCAGAGCAGTAACAGCACAGATCTTCACCCAGCACTAAGAGACAATGAAACTGAACGTTGTGGGAGGGTTTGGCAGCCAAGCCAAAGAATCCCAAGGCAGTGGGACACCCCACAGACACTGGATCCTCCAGGTTTGTTCAGCATCACAGATCCTCAGCTTCTGCATGGTGTTGGGGCTTTTAGGAGGGGATAGAGAGAAAATGAGGGAATGTAAGGCTTCCATCCCCAGTCCCATTTTCCAGGGACTCAAAGCCTTGAGAATGATTCTTCAAACAGATTTTTTGGTTATTAAAACCAAGCCAGGATTTCCCTCCCACAGAAGGTAACATTAGGATTTAAAGTGGACCATACAAGTGCCCTCTGCACATTTTGTATCACCCACAAAGCCCTGACTTCCTACTCAAACACAGATGTGGCACCAGTAAAATGATGTTGATTCAGAGTTTACAGGAAATAGTATTAAAAATGTGGGGCTACAGTGCTGAATTATAATAATATAATTTTTCCAGATAATGTGAAATATTTTTCTTGCTCTTGATATTTAAGTTAAATCAGCATCCCTGGGTCCATTTTAAGAGCCAGTTAAGACATATTAAGGGGCTATTCTGTAGGTCAGGCTTGGAAAGCACTAACACATAAATCAGGTCATGGCAAGGAGCACCCATGGAAGTTTAACAGAGGAGATCCAAGGTGATTGTCAAGAAAACAATCACAAAATGAATGACATCAAAATGTCAGCATGGAAAGCCTTCCTTAACTAACACATCTTCATAAGCTCTTATTACTGTTCTCACTGGACACTACCAAAAAAAAAAAAAAATCACCCCTTCACAAAAATTGCCAGTGGCAATTTCAGGAAAAAAAAGACCCTCAAGTCCACTGTGGGTCACTTCCACAAGTGAGAAGTGCTGCTGGCAGAGGCAGCCTGAGCCTGCCTGCGTGCACCCAGCCCAGCCTGGGCAGGGCAGGCTCCCAGGGGAAGCATTTCCATCAGGGTGTGTGGCAGCAGTGCCTGCAGGGAGGCTCTGCCAGCTGGGAGCTCCCTGAGGCCTCACAGACCGGGATGGCAGCCCCAGAGATGTGAAGTTAAACCACAGAGGTGCATGGGAGGGAAAGGTCTGAGCCCAGAGACAGGGCCAGGCCTCCTATCCCGCCTTCTTCAAGATCTGGAGCAGATCCTCCTCACCCAGGAGGACACCAAAAGGGCCTCCATTCCCTGGGCAAATTGCAAGGGTTTTGTAAAATATCGGGGTGTACATTTAATCCTGAGTGGAAAGTACCTACCATTACAGAAACAAATCTCTTTCTTAATTTTAGAGATGAGATTCCCTCTAGAAATTCAAAATATTTGACTCCAGGCAAACTTTGCCCAAGAGCATTTCCTACTTTCCAAAAGAAACTGGGATTAAAAACAAATACCCAGGGAATGAAAAATGTCATTAATATATAGTTAAACTTTATTTAGAACAACTCTTTGAGGCTGGCAACCTGCACAGATGAGAATCTAAACATGTCATGTCCCATGAAGGTCCTGCCTTCCCTTGGCAGGAGCAGCTCCTTGTCTCCAAGCCCTGGAGAGGTTCAGCCAATGGGTCCCACCCACAGCACCCAGGGGAGAGCAGGGAACACCACGGGGCTGTGCAGGGATCCTGGCAGCAGAGAGAGAGGAAAAGGATGGGGCCACATGTCCCCTGTGTGAGCAGGGCACTGAGCCTGGGGACTGCGGCTGCTGGGGACCCCACACCCCCACATCACTGCTGCACTGGCAGCTGCTCTCAGGTGACACCATCCTTCACCTCTGGTCTTTCTCCTGTCTCATCACAGCTTTTGGAGTGGCTTCGTGCCACTCAGAGTTTTGCATGAACAGCACAGTTCAAAGGGGGGTGGTGTCACTGAAATGTCCCAGCATCTGTGGCCAGATGACCAGTTCTATACAGCTGAGAGTTTCCATGGAGAGCCTTGGCTGGCCTCTCACACCAGAAGGTGCTTTCAGGGTGATGTGGCCTAAATTGCTAAAGATTTCTCATGATGTTATGTGCCCGCTCAGGGTGACACTCCTAGCAGTCAGAAAACAGCAAAGGAATAAAGGAATCACAGACATGACCCTGGGAAAGCATGGCCTGAGTGAGGGAGACATTCTGCAAGGCACATCAGACAGACTTTTAAATCCAGCATGAGGCTCTAATGCAGTATTCTGAGAGTCTCTTTTCCAGGGAGGGGAAAGAATCTCTCCTCTTCCATGAAAATCTTTCCTATTATTATCTGTCACTGCAATCACCACAGTTTCTGTGGCATCAGCAGTTCTGAGGGTCGGGAGCTCAATTTATTTGATGAAGCCTATTGAAAAGGTTAAAAGTGACACAGCATAACAACAGATGCTCTGACAACAACAACAGCATGGAAAACAGGAGGCTTCTGATGAGGCCAGGCATGTGTAGGGTAGGTAGTTAATTCCTCACAGGGTGCTTTCATCTTTAACATAAAAACACAAAACAGAAAAATAAATTTATATTCTGATGGGACACATCTTTGTGAGGTCTGAAAGGAAGTTGAAACGAAATCTCAAAATCCACTTTGCCCAGGCTGCTTCCTTAGCATGATTCTTTCCCCGCTTAGATAAAACAACAAATAAACCAAAGTGCATTTTCCTGAGGTGTTACCTCCATGTGCTGGTACTTGGCAGCTCCTATGTCTCTGTCAGTGTCACCCAGTGCTCCTGTGAGCAATGTCACCGTGTCACCCACACAGTGCTGGCCTCTCCAGCTCTGCAGGGCTGAGCATCCCTGCTGTGCATCCAGGGCAGGGCAGCTAAACAAGAGTGAGAAGGCTGAGGGAAACACAGTGCTGTGACCATGGTGTCACCTGCAAGCAAGGCTCAGCACTGCTCTGACTCCTGCAGTGACAGTGATGTCCCTCTGACCACGCTGCCCAGCCTGGGAGGGGCTTTTGGAGCATCCAAAGGGTGAAATCCCACAACCCAGGAGCACCACAACAATGAGATGAGCTCTGGCAGCCCCCACAACTCTGCCAACGCTCCCTCTGTGACTCTGCACTCATCATTTCCCACCCAGCCCGTTCTCTCCAGGCACCATGGGAGGATCTGCTCCCAAATTCCGTCCTGTGGGTGAGGAGGGGCCTGGCTCCAGCAGCACCTTGGACATGCTCAGGTCAAAGTGGCCTCAGCAAACTCTGGGGATTCACCTGCTCTCAGCTCTGCACTTATTCTGGGACAGCTGCTCCCCAACACCCAGCATGGTTTAACTCCTTCTGGGCAGCTCTTCCTCTGGATTCAGAGGCTCCTCCCAGGATGAAGCAAAGCAATGAGTGAACGGGCTGGGAGTCAAATGAAATGGGTGGCACAGCACAAACACATCAATTATTGTGTGGATCTGCTCCCAAATTCCATCCTGTGGGTGAGGAGGGGCCTGGCTCCAGCAGCACCTTGGACATGCTCAGGTCAAAGTGGCCTCAGCAAACTCAGTCTGGGGATTCACCTGCTCTCAGCTCTGCACTTATTCTGGGACAGCTGCTCCACAACACCCAGCATGGTTTAACTCCTTCTGGGCAGCTCTTCCTCTGGATTCAGAGGCTCCTCCCAGGATGAAGCAAAGCAATGAGTGAACGGGCTGGGAGTCAAATGAAATGGGTGGCACAGCACAAACAGAGGGAATTGAGAATTGCTGTGCAAGGAAAAGCTTTCAAGCCATGCATGGATTAAATGACTTCTCACTGGAGACCTCCTTTTCACTAAAAACCTAAACTTCCCAATGTATAATGAAGGTTAATTAATAACTGTTGGGGTTAATTGAAGGACATTAAGAAAATGCAATATTTGTTTATTCAGTGAAGCTGCCAAAGGATGGCTGTTGATGAGAACTTGGTGCTTCTACTATGACACAAAACAATTTGTTTTCTGCTGATGTGTCTCACACAAATTTGTAAATATTTGCACACCCTTCAGCTCATCCTCTGCCTTTCCTGCAGACTTAAATACAGACTTAGAGGAAGAAGAGGCTGCAAAATTCCACCCAAAAATGCCAACATGGGCTCTACTCCAGTGACCAGCCCGAAACTGAACACAGATGTACACTCCAAGCTGGGCACTGATATTTCAGCAAGGCAAACAAGCTCCCTCTTGCCCCATTTTCCAGATTAAATGGAGAAAAGATGCAAGCAGAGCCTCAGGACTTTCATGTCCTGTGGTAATGAGTTCATTCAGACACAAAAGGTGTTCAGGTGTCCCAGAGCAGGGGATTCACCATGAGCAGCAGTGTTCTAGTCGGGAAGATGGCCCCACTGGAAACAATGGAATTATATTATTCCAAAGAGCTCTCAGCCTCATTTAAAGCTAATACAAATACCAGGAAAAGTGACAATGTTTTCTCCACTCCTGCTTTATTTTTGAGTGATGATAAAATACGAGCTGTGACCAAAGCAATCCCAAGATGTCCTGAGGGATAGAGCATTATTTTATTCCTATACCCCCATGCAGCAGAACTCCACCAGGAGCACAACACCCACAGACATCTCCCAATTTAGCACACAAAAAGCCCAGAAGAATAGATTGTCTCTTCCATGAAGCACAAATTGTCAATCACCTTGATTAGCCCTCCACACAATTAACAGAATCTGAATGCACTAATCACTACTGAACTTCTCCAGGTTGTGTTCCAGGGCAAATCAAAGATTAAATTAAATTACAAAGTCAGCCAAGGGCTCCATGGGCTTTTTATGGCCACTAAACTGGGCCAAATTCAAGTCCTCTCAGTTCACAGCCACAACAAAAGGAAAAGTGGAAACACTTTTGGGGTACAAAAGTTCCAGCAATTCAAAAAGCCCCTGAGAATCATTCAGCTCCCATGGAATTCCATTCAGGGTGACAAAAGGGGGGAAGTGTCTCTGCTCAAATCTCTTCACTTTTATTATTTTGGTCACAATATCTATGTGTTTGTGTTCTTTCCATTATGAATGACTTTTTCCTCCATTTTAATTTTCTGCTCTCTGGTTTGAGAAGTTGAGAATTCTGTGTGCCCTTTGGCCAGTGCACATTGAGAATTTGAGGATGGAGTTCTGATCAAAGCTCTGGCAGAAGTGTGCTCACATTGCAAATGTTTACAAATTTGTGTGAGACACATCAGCAGAAAACAAATTGTTTTGTGTCATAGTAGAAGCATCAAATTCCTCTTAAGAGATATCCTTTGACAGCTTCACTGAAAAAACCAAATATTGCATTTTCTTAATGCAGGCCAAATAACCCCAACAGTTATTAATTAATTAACCTTCATTATACATTGGGAAGTTTAGGTTTTTAGTGAAAAGGAGGTCTCCAGTGAGATGTCATTTAATCCATGCATGGCTTGAAAGCTTTTCCTTGCACAGCAATTCTCAATTCCCTCTGTTTGTGCTGTGCCACCCATTTCATTTGACTCCCAGCCCGTTCACTCATTGCTTTGCTTCATCCTGGGAGGAGCCTCTGAATCCAGAGGAAGAGCTGCCCAGAAGGAGTTAAACCATGCTGGGTGTTGTGGAGCAGCTGTCCCAGAATAAGTGCAGAGCTGAGAGCAGGTGAATCCCCAGACTGAGTTTGCTGAGGCCACTTTGACCTGAGCATGTCCAAGGTGCTGCTGGAGCCAGGCCCCTCCTCACCCACAGGATGGAATCTGGGGGCAGATCCACACAATAATTGATGTTTTAATGCAATATAATTTATTGTGTTGAAATAACACAATCATTTACGTTGCTGAATTATAAATAAATTCTTGCAAGTAAAAAGAAATAAAAATGCCAAGAAGCAAAAAGTGATTTTTTAAAAAATGCAACTAAATCCAACATTCTTATTATACCAAAAGGGAGCAGAATTCTAAGCACTTAAGTACTTTTATCATGTAACACAGAGGCATAGATTTAGATAACAACCACTTAAGGAATTAATTACATTCTTAACACCAAAAGAGATGGAAAAATGAAGTTATCCCAGTTATGTTCACCCCAAGGAAAGGAACACTTAAACATTTTCCAAACTTAGCATAGAATTGTTCGCTTGTCTCATTAGTTACTTAATTAGAAATTCTATTTTTGATTTTCAGTAGGAGAGTAGGTTTTGCTCTGCTCTGTTCCTTGACTTGTCAGGTTATTTTTTCTTGTGCAGTTCCTGCCTCTCACAAAATGTTTTGGGGAAAGTCAGTCCAAATTCACAGTCCAAAATCTTATGCAAATTACTACGAGCCAACTGCTGTACAAATATTATGAAACAGAAGTCTCCCCAAGTCCTTTTCAATGGCTGCTGAACACAGCAGGATCAGACACTTTCTATTTTTATTGAAGCTCAGGTTTCCAAGTTTGTAGAATAAAAGGCATTGGAATAAGTCTTTCTGAAATAGCAAAAAAAAAAAAAAAAAAAAAAAAAAGACTCTGTGCCTAAGAAAAAATGCTTTGGGAAACTGGCAATCTTCCTAAAACCCAAAATGTTCCAGAAACACAGCCTGTGATTCAAAGGCACTTTGTCATCTGTACGGTTTTGCTTATAGCTGCATTGCAGCATTCTCTTCAGGACTGCTCACTGCTCTTGGAGGATAAAATGACCCAAGTGCCTCCTCTGTTCCATCATCACTCATTAATGAAGAGCCTGGGCCTGGAGGATTGGCATTGCAGGAGAGAAGGAAGCTTCATTAACACATCCCTTCAGCACCACACACACCAACACCAACCACGAGGCAAGAAAATCAGACACGATTTCCGTGGATGCTTCAGCAGCATTCAGAGCAGCTCAAACGGCACTGATAATGCTGCTCTGCTCTGAAATCATCCTCAAGAATGCAGGAAGTGCACAGAACCAACAGGGCTGAGGATGAGGTCATTGCTTTCAGCAGACATCTTGAACATGCATCTGTTTTCTGCAGGTTATGTAAATGATGAGCAGAGAGGAGCTCAATGCTGAAATACTCAGCAAAGGCAGACTTTGTATGTGTGTGTCTTGCCTAATTACAATATCCCTTTTGTTAAACAAATTTACATTTTTCTCTGCCTCCCCATGCACCTTCAGTGCCTACTGCTCTTCCCAAAGAGCACCTGAAGGGATCTTCCCTCCCTTCTCTTTCCATGTTCCTCAATTTCCCCTTCCTTTTATCTCAGAGAATCTGATAAATACCAGACAGCTCTTCCTCCTTCCCTCTGAGCTCCTACTGCTCATCTTCTTTTTAATCCCTGCACTCTGTCCTCTGAGGCACAGCTCTGATTTAACCTCTTTGGAAGGGTTTTTTGCTTGTTTAACCCTTTGAATCAAGAAGCAGGAGCACAAAGTAAGCAAAATTTGGGGAGATCAGCATGGAGCAATATCCATACCCTGTCAGGGGTGTCTTCAAAGATAACCATGAGTACCACACACTCTGCAGGCTCATTTCTTCTTCAATGAAGAAAAGCCCTCTCAAGGAAACAAAATAATCCTCACATTGCAAGACTTTGCGAATCTTAAAAAAAAACTTCTATTCATTTAATGATTACGAAAACCAGCAGACAACAGAAAAATTCAGAAGTAATTATGTGAGCCTATTCATAGCAAGTGCCAATAAGTTTCCATTTCTGTGCCCCTCATTAGAAAAATGAACAATTTCTGGAATTGTGGAAACAGGCTTGCAGAACATAAAAAGACTCTAACAGCATTAATCTTTTAGCTTCCTGAGCTTTGTTTGTACCACAGCCTTTATTTGCAATTAAGCTTAGTGCATATGAAGTTCACTGCCTGGTCCAGCCTTGGTGGGTAATTCAAGCTCCTTTTCACTGACCTACCAAACTCTGACCTGTTGGACCTGGCTGGTAAAAGTGAGAAGGGATTACAATTTCATTCAGATCGTGATATCTGAGCAATTCATTCAACAAGGGGAGCAATTATGTCTGATCCCCTCACCTTTCCCCCTGCTTCTGGACTGGACTGATTTGCCAGGAGAAGGTAATCCTGAGTCAGGGGGAATTTGATCACAGTGACCTGAGATGAAAAGTGCTGGATCTTGAAAATGATCTCAAATTGATCCAGTTTGTTCAGCTGTTATAGGCTGATGCTATGAAAGCAGAGGTTCTTTGCCTGGAGATAAATATCCACCACTCTCTAATTTATTTACACACAGTGGGGATGATGCACACGAGACCATCGTGTGCAAAATGATGGGAAAAATAAAACCAGGGAATGTTTCACATGGTGCTCTGCTGTGTCAGAGCATTAAACCTACAAAACATGGCATCCTCTGCCACTGGTTGAGGGCGACAGGTGATTCATTAACCATCAGTCCAGTCCACCAAATAGACTGTTCCCTCCTGAACACAAAATTAATTAATTAATTAATGTTCTATGACTAAATACAGCCACTAATGCAGTCAGCATCCAGCCAGAACCAACACAGAGCAAACTCCTCCACAAGTGCTGCTTGGAAAGTTGCTGGCTGCCTTGGTTCCCTCACCAGAAAGGGCTTTGCTCTGCCTGTTACAGCCTTGGGCATTTGATGTCTCTGGTTTCCCAGTGCACAGCGCTCACCAAACCTCCCCAGCCCAACCATGGGAGGAAGGATGGCAGTGCCACAGGACCCTGGGGTGCAGCCCCAGCCCCCCAAGCCCCAGCAGGGCCCTGTCCATGCCCCACAGGCTGGGACCCAGAGCTGGCACCCTGCTGCAGCATCCAGGAACGCAAGAACACCTGCTGCCAGCAGGGATTTCCAGCTGCAGTGAACATGCAGATGCCTCCAGGACTAGATTGTTTTATTTACACCGAATACAGAGCCTGATCCCATGCCTGAGGGCAGTAGCAGGTTTGCTGCAGGGAAAGCAGAGGGTTCAGAGCCCAGGGATGCTGTCCAGCAGCAGCTCTGGCTCCAGAGGTGACCCTTTCCCAGCAGAGCTGCCCTTCCTCCCCAAAAGAGCCACATTCTGCACTTCCCAGATCTGACACACCACAGCAACCAGATGCAATTACCCATTTGAAAATCCTACTGAAAAATCTCCTTACACAGTCAAAAGAAGCAATGCCAGGCTGAGGCAGTCATTAAGCTCCATTTCAGCTCCCCCCTTGGAAATTCCTTACAATATCCCTTTAAAACATCTCTCTGGGCTCTGGCACTCTGCTTTGGCTTGGCCACACGCTGTCCCCCTGCCCCTGAACGCAGACTGCAGCTGCTGTGCTTTATGTAACCCTGTTTGCTGCAACGTCACAGGACCCAAATACAACATTTCCACAGGGAATTGCACCCAAAGATTTCGCTTCTGTGGATTTTGAGTGAGTAGCTCCCCTCCCAAGGCCTCAGCTCCTTCAGGCCATGTTCCTTGAGGCTGGAAAGCACTGGATCCTGGCTTTATCAAGCTGCTGCCTCCAACACCCTTGGCTTGCCCTTGAAAAGGCTTTCTGCAGCCATGACTCACTGCTACAGCACAGAACCCAGCCCAGCGCCAGGGAGCTCAGCAGGGAGGGACATTTCCATGAGAGAGGGACAACAGGGACCTTCCTGGGGCAGGAGGAGGGAACACTGAGCACCCAGATCAGTGCTCTGGCTGTTTAAAAACAAGAAAAGAGGAATCTACTGTTCAATTTTCCTGCCTTCAAAGGCGCTCTCTGGATTCGCAGTTTCATTCAGCTGCAGGAAATAAAATGGCACAGCCAAGCTTGGGCCTTGCAAACAACCACTTAAAGGGGGTAAAAGTGCCCAGCAGGAAGGATTTGAATCATAGAAGTATTGGAAGAAAACAAGAAATAGCAAATGGGCAGGTAATGAAGCTGTTTGCAGCCAGCTTTGATTTTCAAAGCCCACATCAGTGGATATTTGCCCTTCAGAACAAAACTCCTTTCATACTACATGTGTTGCTGGAAACTTCCAGTATAATTTTCCTAATGGCATAAAATAGAGCCCCAAGTGTTCTGGTGCTGCAACAGACCATGAGGATTTTTGTTAACAGTAGAATTCTGTCTGGAAATTGCCTTTGGATGGATGGAACAAGCTGCCCAAAAAGCTGCAATTCCAGGAAGGATAACACAGGATGCTTTCTGGAATATATTTATTTACCTGAAAACCATGTGTGGTCATTAGTCTGCTTGTTTCCCAATAAATAGGAATAATCCGTGATCTGTGGGATATCAGCTGAGCTTTCCATATTCTCCCCCTCTCCTATGCCCACTCAGTGCTTACGAATTGTGATGAGGCATTACTGCACTCTCTGGCACAGTGGGGATTTGAATTCTGATTGAAGACCAGCAAAACACAAACATATGGAAAAATAAAGCCATTTACATCTCAATTTGGCATATCCCATGCTCTATACATCTAATTATGGATCCCGGAGCTCATTAATTTTCCCTGGAATTCCCATGCAGTGGTGGCACTGGAGCCAAGTGTGAAATACCCTATGGCCAGTCCCAAGCCAGCCGGGCAGGATTCCAGATGTATTTCCCAGCACAGTCACACAACCAGCTGTGCTGACACTGGGAACTGGAGAGGGTGACAACAGCCCCAATTTAGAGCATCCAAAGTGTTAAAAATATTTTAAAAAAATAAATTTAAAAAAAAAGCCACCAGTGCTGCCCCAAATAGTGCACAAGCACCCACCTAATGAAGGAGCAGGGCTGTGAAAATCCCTGAAATCCAAAGGATTTTTCCACAGCAGTGCAGTGGCAGGCAGAGCTTCACATGTTAATGGTCTGTACAAAAGCCAGTGACGGTCAAAAGGTTGTGTTTATCCTCGTAGCAAGGATTGTTTATCCTCACAGCACACTCTGGGCTTTTACAGCTCCAATGTTTGCATAACATAATGCTCAAGCCATTAACAGCAGAATCCTTCTTGACCCTTACATGCCCAGGTATTGCCAGTGTTTGGCTTCTCATTAATCCCAGGAAGTTTTATTCCTGGAGGAAAGAGAAGGAGCTGATCCAACATGGATTACACATGGTTTGTGCAATAAATGTCACGCTATAGATCAGAAGTGTTTGCTCTTGCTCAGCTCACACGTTTCTGTCACATAATTGTGCCCTTATGTAAACAGAGACAGAGAGAATGTACACAAAGACCATCCACAAATGTAGGAACCGTGTCAGGAATACCACAGGGATGATGCAAGGGAAGGGGCAAGCTGGGAATGGGAACACTGGTGAGAAACGTGGAACACAAGGCTCTGGTGCACGCTCCAAAGGTAAAACCCTCACGAGTGCATTCAACTTCTTTTTTTCAATTATACTTGCACAAAAAAAAAATATGATCTCTTTGCAGCAAAGGAACTAGGACTGATGGAAACTCATCTGCAGAGAGTGGAGCTGCCCTGTGGGGCTTACACTGGTTTAAATCAGTTTTTCCTGAGCCCTGAGGTTCTGTGGCTCCCTGTCAGCACAGGAATTTCATGGAGAAATCCAAAGCAGGCTCTTCCAAATTAACAGGCATGCACAAGGAGGGCACAGCAGCAGGGTTTTGAAAACTCTCCTTTCCAACATGCAACACAAAATTAGGGATGGGTAAAGGCACTGTTTTCAAGGCCATGCTGGATCCAGTTTGTCACTTCTGTTGTGGATGGGAATGATTTCAGAAAATTAAATGTATTCTAACTTCCAGTCACTTCTAAAATTACACACACTTGAAAGATCACATTAAAGGTCCTTAAATCTCCAGATCTGGAAAAAACATCAGACCTCCAGGAATAAGTGTATTTTAGATCTCCTCATGACATAAATCTCCAGATCTAGAAAAAACATCAGACCTCCAGGAATAAGTGCAAAAGCATTATCTCTAAATACCACCAGAAAATAAATAACCACTGACTTGTGCATCTGAAGCTGAAAAAACAACAGACATGGAGACAGGGATTTAAGCAATTTTGGGAGGATATTAAATGTTGTAGGGGGCTTGTATTAATTTCAGCCTTGTTGTAAATCTTATTGCAGTGATAATGAAGATTTCTAATGACTCCAATGTTTCACTGATTGCTCTTGGACACAGCTCACACTCACTTTTATGGCAAGAAACAAAATGTTGCAAAAGCAACAGTATTTTTTCCTTGAAAAAACCACAAATAACCTGGTCTGACAATAATTTTCTTTTATTATCAACAAACTAACAAAATGCAGGAATCTCAAGCATTCTTGGCAGTTTGCAATATAGGAAAAAATCACCAGAAAATACTGTGAGGATGCTTATATTTACATTTCATACTCTCACACACAGAAGTCACAATCTGATCTCAGGCACGGGAAAGCAAACAGGCTCCTCTCATTGATGCTCCCCAGTTGTTTGGGTTTTACCCCTTTAGCTATTTTCACATGTTCTGTGTCCTGCCTGAAGGGAGCCCACAGCAAAGATGGAGAGGGACTTTTTACAAGAGCCTGGAGTGACAGGAAAAAGGGGAATGGATTCCTACTGAGAGTGGGTTTGGATGGGAAATTGGGAAGAAATTCTTCCCTGTGAGGGAGGTGAGGCCCTGGCTGTGGCTGCCCCTGGATCCCTGGCAGTGCCCAAGGCCAGGCTGGACAGGGCTTGGAGCAGCCTGGGACAGTGGGAGGTGTCCCTGCCATGGCAGGGGTGGCACTGGACAGACTTTGAGGTCCCTCCCAACCCAATCCATTCTGGAATTCCATAATTATCTTTATTTTCAGTTAACTGTTATATGCTGGTCTTTAAATTCCCAATTTCTAGCAGAGCAATTTAACTTCAAATGTGATCTTGAAGTTAACTTCATTTGAGCTTCAAGTATGATCTGCTCTGTAGCCAGGAATTTTCAGTGCTACTTCAATTATAACCTTACAGATTCCAATAAAAACAACTTTGGAAAACACAAGTTGCACTTATAAGTCACCAAACTGTCCTGCATGACTAAGCTAATTTCTAAATAATGACCATTCACTCTTTTTTAAATAAAGGTAATTACAGGGTTGTATAAAAATGTTTATATAGGCAAGGCAAAAAGCTGCAACTGACAAGTAAATTATTCATCTATTCTAATTGCACTGCCTGCAAAAATTGGCTCAAAAATTAAAATAATAAAATGGTTTCTAACAAAAACCCCAGAGAAGTACTTAAAAGTTAAAAGAGTTGTGGTGTAAAGTTCTCTTCTAATCTTTCTTGCCACTCAGTGTTGGTGCCAATGCCTGAGAAGATTTGTAAGATGTTGTAACTTCTCTCACATAGGGTTGTAAAAGTTGTAGTGCCAGGGAAAAAATGTGATTTCCTAAGATGTTACAAGTTGAATATAACAGCAAAATCGTGTAGAGCCTAGAGAGGAGGATGCTGAGTTCTGCAGCTGTGAGTCTGCACAGAGGCAGAACCAACACACCAACACTGCAATCCTGGAGTACAGAGAGCAACTGGCTTACTCCTGTCACTGAAATCCACGGCCAAGGGGCCTTAAGGACACAACAAACCAAAAATGACAATGAGGACCAGGTAATGTTTGGGGTGGTTCATTTGTTCCAGCTCATTTTTTCCAGCCAATGAGAAGGATTTGAGATATTTCTGTCAAAGCTCTGACTGATATTGACTTTTCTTTGCTTTCCCAGCACTAACTGGGGCAATCAAACCTGGAAGAAAAGAAGGCCAAATTCTCTGAACTCTGATAAATGTCAGAGAGCCCTGGAAACTGGGGGTCAGATTTCTCAGAATATGTTACACCAGGTGTCACTGCCACAAAATCTCCTAGAAATCCAGGATGTATCAAAATGCAAAAATGAAAGACTCCTGCATGGAATCATTTGGGTTGTTTGGGGCAGACAGGTGTGGTGAAAGGAAAAAGAAAGGAAATACAAATGAAGGAATAAACCCACCTTATTTATAAAGGAAAAGACATGCCCTCTAACAGGTTTAAGTTCCCATATAGATGTTATTTTTACAAGGTGTTTTATCAGCCAGTTAAGTTCAACTTTTCCATTAAAATCACAAGATATAAGCAGCTGATTTAGACACTTTGATTTCCAAGCTAAGGATGAAAAGCTGATTTTGGTAGGAAGCAGTGCATGTGAAGAGGAGCCAGTGGAGGTGCAAAGCCAAAGATTCCCCCAAGGGTGCTCATTGTACACAGGGAAGAGGGGACTGTGTTGGAGCAGAGGTAGGTGCCCTTCACAGCACCCAAAAAAGGGGAGGGAAAGCCTGGCAGAGCTGCTGGGGCTGAACCAGCATCCTGGGAGGTGCCTGGGCTCCCTCCTCATTTCCAGAACACCCTCCAGCACTAGCACTTTAAAGGCTTTTATCATTATTAAGTATATTCCTGTATATTCATCCCCTTCATTCAACCCTCAGCAGCTGATGGAAGGGTGGAAGATGATCCTTGAATTCAGAAGCAGGTAAGTTACACCTGCTTCCCAGAGTGACAGGAATACTCTCCCGAGCTGCTGCAGCCCCAGCAGAGCAGGCAGAGGCTGTTATTGACACTTTGTCTTGGCTCATGCAAGTTCCCTTTGATGTTTCATAATCCCAAGGGTGCTGAAAACTCAGTGAAAAACACATTCCTCCTCCTACAGATCTGTCTCATCCACCAGGCACCTCCTCTGCACAGAAAATTGATCCCCAAGAGAAGGCAATGATGGATGGCTTTTAAAGGGTGGCAGGAGGGATGGCCAGAGCCAAGGACACCAGTGTCCATGCTCTGGGTCACTGCGGTCCTCCCTCTGGGACTGCTCAGCACTGATCTTGGTACACTCCCAACCCCAATTATTTCAACTGCACTGCTTATAATTAGTGACAAATAACTCACAAATGATGAGAGAGAGCTCGTCACCAGCACTCCCTGCTCTCAGGACTGCCAGGAGAGGTAAATCACACAGCACATATGCACATAAACATAGACTTCCAAACCCAAAACCCTCCCAAAACCAGATAGAAGTTCTCAAGTGATGCAAATGTGACCTTTCTGCACACATCTGTTTATATTCCTACAAACATAAATTGGGGAGAAAACCCCAAACCATTGGGGGGTATCACATACAGCACTGACAGGGCAGTGTTTGCTCAACTGGAAATAACATTCATTTTTATGTGTGTATAAAATACTTTTATACTGAAAACCAGACTGGATTTCCAGGTTAGAGGTGCAGCTGATGGGAAATGTGAAGAATGCCAAAACGTGGGCAAGTCTGAGAGCTCCATGCTGTTTGATTCCACACCTTGAGCTGAGATGGGGAAGCAGGGAAGTGGCTCCAAGTGGGAGCCAAGCACCAGCCCCCTTCAAACACCCCCACATCCACTTGGAAAGGGTGCAAAAGGATAGGAACAACTTAGGGTGAAAGTAATTCCTCAGCTGAACCTGATGCCTTGGTTTTCCACCCTCTGGAGATAGCAAAGCCTGTGGAAGTTAAAGCAGGTCACTGCTGGAGGAGAGCATTACCAGCTCCCACCTCAATAACCAGCATCCTCAAGATTTGTCTCATGAAAACCAGAGATCTCCAAGACTTTTCCTGCAGGAAAAGAGGCAGGCAGGTGACAAACTCTGAGTTCTGGTGGTGGGAGGCAGCAGACAGGAGCAGTGAGTGCTGCCAGTGCCTCCAGGAGCCCTCGGGGCCGGATAACGTTACCCTGCACCACAGGGATGGTAAACGGAGACATGGCTGGAACCTGAGCTCTGGAAATTTCTGCTGGTGCCTTGAATTGCCCAAGTTTTGCTGGAGAAGAAAACTTCAGCACAGCCATTTCCTGGGCCACCATTTCATAGGTGTTTGCTGCATCCATTCAAATTCCAGCAAAATCTGAGTATTCAAAGTTCAGGTGGTTTCTAAACGTGATTCCATGTTAAGGAATTTATGGAAGATGCAAGGATAGAGAGGACTGCTCCTGCCATCAACAATCCCAGCGAAGGTTTCACACTTTGCAGAAGAGATCTTGAGGAGAATTCGTGCAGTTTTAATTCCTTCCAGCGGAGGACAGTGGTTTACAACAGAAGGAATTGGCTGGCTGCGTTTCATCTGGAATTGCGTTTCCCATGGTGGCAGTGCAGGGAATACACCTTGCCCAGGTTTTATGTGAGCTAAGGATGGAAAGCCCCAGCCTGGCCTCTACCTGTGTTGCTTCCAACACCAAATTTTGCTTTAAAATTCCCCTGGAGCTTCCAAGTGATCCGTGCAGGAATGAGCTGATGTCAAAATCACAACTGAGCATGACATTCCTAAACAGAGACAACTGCAAGAGACAACTGCTCAGAATGCTGAAATATTTTAAGAACTTTTTTGAAATATTTGGAGGATTCAGGATGTGTCAATTTAACTGTACAATACAGTGATTTTCTGGCTGAGACTGCTCCTCTTTAAAGGCTTGATTTCCACAGGGGAAAAAAATCTCTTATGTAATATTTAATATTTGAAATAAAATGCTGAGAAGGCATGTATCTTAATTATTTAGTTTCTGACACATACCCTGCCTTTAAAAATTCAGCGTCTGACTGCAGATCTGAAAGACTTTCCTATAAATAAGTTATCTTCTCTGAAGCTGTAACAAATTTCAAAAAGTATTGCAATGGTTCTTAGCTGATCAGAGGAGGCACAGGACTATTAAAATGTAAAAAAGCCCATGTATTTGAATATAATTTTAAGACAGCCATTCCAGGTTGCTGGAATGCTACCAAAAAGGCTCAGGGAGAGCTGCTTGAAAAAAAAAGGAAATTAATTTCCCTGCTCCCAAGTACTTTCTGTCCAACAAGTAAAGCACAAGATTGAGGGAGTAGTTACAGTTTCTCTTATCTACAACAGACCTGTTTCTGCAGCAAGTATCTTCTAAATGGAAAGCATTCTAAATTAATTAAACAAACCTCAAGAGACAGTAAACTAATTATTCTGGGCATACATAAGATGCTGTTGAGTTAATCTCTATGAACACAAGTGAGTTAAGTTTGTATTGACATATTGGGCCAAATTTATTGTCAGAGAAATTAACTTCAGGGGAGTTAAGCCAAGAGTGAATTTTTCCTCATTAAGGAGAAATAGGCCTATTGTCAGAAGTGTGAGGATTTAGAGCCTCTTGGGAAAATAATACTGCACTTGAGTTTTATAAGTGATGAACTCCTGCACAGAGTTTTGCTTCCAAATGCACAGAATTCTGTTTAACCACCTCAGAGCTGGGCTGTCACATGGGACCCCTCTCACGTGAGCCCTGACCTGAGCAATGAGGATGCAAAGTGTTCTGCTAAGCTGTGGAAATAATTATTCCTGAAGCTTCCCAGCAGCATTCAAAGTGCTTGTACAAGCAGGAGACACAACCCTCATACCTAAATTTAACACAAAGTTCATTTAGTTACCACAAAATGTCGTTGTTGTCTACACTTAACCTAAGTGACATATTTTTGAATGAACAACTCAGAGAAATTTTCATCCACTGCAATTTTCCCTATTTAAAAAATAATCATTCACCTAAATTTTGTAATTACTGTGCCCCACTCAGGGGCTATAGAATGTCACATATTAATATTTAAATTATTTCGTCCAGCGGAGCAGAACCCAAGAAAGTAATTACTAACACTAATTAAGAAATAGGTATAGGAAGGACCCAAACTGGCACGAAGGTCTTGTCTCGAGATGAGCAGTGCATGCCCCACCTGCTCAGGAGATGGTCCCCAAACTCCTTCAGTTCTCAAAGTTCACCCAAGGTGACCCCAGAGTCCTTCCCTGTGCTAGTGGGACAAATGCCATCACAAGTGGCAGGACAGCATTCCCAGCATCCTGGGGGACTCTGTACCATCCTTAGTGTCCCTTAGCATCACCCTTCCTTCCAGACCTCTTCTCCAATTAATGGTTTTATTGGAGATTTCCATCTCCACAATTCAGAGATAAGACTCAACACTGCATGCTAAAGGTAAAGCACGATTCTTGTTTAATTTATGCTCTTCTCTTTCCACCAACCTCTGGTTCACACAAGCATCCCAAAGAGAAATCTATTTTCAGCATGGCCAAGAGAAACTCAAGAAGTGCCTGAGGGTGGAGTGAAGCAGGCTTTGGATCAGGCTGAACTATTGAGAAACATTTGTGAGAACTGGCACAGCTCCACGGAACCAATGGAACTCCCTCGACACACGGCAGAGGCCTCAAAGTACCCTGAATATTTTCTGAAGTGGTGATAGTTCACCTCTTCTCCTGGAGACATCTGTACTAAGTGCTATTAGTGCTGTCACCTCGACTTGCTTTTCAAGAGTCCTTCCCACAACGTGAGACAGAAAAACTAATCAGAACTCAGCCTGACCTGGGTCATGAGGGCACACAGCAATTACCACCCTGCACCTCCCAGAGCAAGCAGGAGAGAGGAGAGCTCGGGCAGGGAGGTTAATCCCACTGGCCTTGGGATCACAGCCTGCCACCTGCACCTCCTCTGGCCCCACACTTTTGAGCTCCACTCAGCAGCACTGCAAACACCAAGTTTCAATCTTATTTAGACTTTCTCACCGTTATCTTGGCAAAGGCAGCCTGAGCATGGCTTTAAATACCTCTGAAAAAAACCACGTTAAATTACATTAGGGAAACATCCAAAATTACTGGTTTTAAAATCAAAACCCCCAGTGCAGGGTATTATGGTAATGACTAAGAAAATTGCTATAAAAGCCAGGAGGTTGTTTTCTTAGCAATACCAAGAGGATCTTTGCCATTGTTCTGCCAAGACTCGCAGCAGTGCCAGAGATGTTCAGTTTTCCTGAGGTTCATCTCTGCACTACAGCTGCTGCTTCAGCCACTGAAGAGTGGCAGCCTCCTGGAGGGCCTTAATTAAATAAAAGGCAATTTTAGAGTGTGGGGGGAGCATCACTGCTATTTGGATGTCAATTGACACAAAGCTATATTTGCTCTTTGATTATGTTTATAAATGGCATTCAAATCAAAAGCAAAATTATCGCTGAATGATTCCAGTTAAATTATTTATCACCAGAGTTTAGGCTGAGGTGGTCACTAATTTAGGTTCTTTTTCAGCACATTTCCTCCAGGAAAGAGTAAATCTCCAAACTTCAAGCATGGGATCCTTTTTCCTTGGGTGAGTATCTGATGTATTGGATGTATCCCTAGCGCTGTTCCCAACCAGGATGAAGCACAGTGCCCATTTTCCAGTGATAACATGGAGGAGGAACTGGAAGATGGTGCCATTTTTCAGGATTGACAGAGGAAGAACTGGAAGATGGTGCCCATTTTCCAGGGATAACATGGAGGAGGAACCGGAAGATGGTGTCCATTTTCCAAGGATGACATGAAGGAAGTACTGGAAGATGGTACCCATTTTCCAGGGATAACATGGAGGAGGAACTGGAAGCTGCTGCTGCTCACGAGGAGGAACTGAGGCCTAAGGGAAGGGCAGCTCTCACCCAAGAAGCAGCAGTGTCCCAGTCAGGGTTTACTGAGGGAAATGCTCCCAAATTAGAAGTGGCTGTGAGCACCAGGACCGAAACCTTTCCCCATCTCTGATCTGTCAGAGCTCTAAGTGCCAGTTGACTGTACAAAATGACAGCTATCCAGGCTCATCCCTTGCAACAACTGGCATCTGCTCTGGAGTCGTTTGAGTTGGTTTGAATGGCACTAATTAGGAGTAGTTACACATAAATGACATCCCAAAGACTTGACACAATAAACATTGCTATCTAGTGCCATTCATTTTGCTCACCCCATTCAAGCACACACAGTATTTACGATAATTTCCATGTTCACTGCCACCTTTATCCACAAATAAGGTCAGGAGACAGACAACAAAGATGGGAAGAACCACATGGAAGTTGAATACATAATAAGTTATCAACTGCTCTTTAAAGCATGTGGGCCAGGGTTTTGATTGCTCCTGGAAGGTGGTTGAGAAGGCTGCCTCCTTGTTTGACCTTGCAGAGGAGCCATTAGGATTCCTCACAACCACCAGGCAGCTTTATAAACACTATCAGAATTCCTTATCTTCCTCTGCTCTGCAGGCAGAGAACAGCACTAATGAATAATAAAGATATTTCTATTGTCTCGTGGCTACAGACTGCTAGGAAAGACGATGGAGCTCCGAGCTACCAAAAAGAAACTTCTCAGTTTTCCTTTTGCTGACTAAAAGTCCTCTGTTTCTGCCACAAGAAAAGGCAGCAACCATCAAGTGATTTTATTTGATTTCCACCACCCTACATTTTTAGCATCCCACTGCCTGTTTTAGCCTTACAGCTTTTCTTTATCCCCTTACAGCTTTTCTTTATGTCATTGCACGTGTCTTCAACACCTCATACAAACTCTCTCACAGCCATAGTGGCACAATGTTATTTTCAAGCACCTTTAAATAGTGCTGCTGATTAAATAACTCGTCACTAATGTGATTTCAGGAATCCAGAGCATCTCCTAAGGTGTAACCTTTACCACTAATTGCAAATATAGAACAGAAAATTAAGTCAGGCTGACAGAATTAAATCAGGAGCTTTCAATGCAATGTCAAATTTCTGACAAACTGCATATTACCAAAGAACAAACTATTTACCAAGTGATTACGAATTTACATTTTCTTAAGGATGTTTTTGGGCACCACATTTTGTGTACAGCTTTGTAGAAGATGGAAGGAGAATAATCCCAGTGGATTAAGAACAGAATGCTCAGCAAAGACTACTGGGACCTGTCAAATTCTGAATCCCTTTCCACCACCTTTAAAAAACTGGAATGTGCAGCTTCATTTCCATCGTTTCAGCTCTCAGGCAATAAATGCAGACTTTTTTTCCTTAACTGCTCCCATTCCCAGCTTTACATGTGCACACACTTGCAACAACCTGACAGGAAGCTTTTGGAGTCTTCATTTGTTGGAGTCACAGTATAAAAGCCAAACTCCCTGTGCACAGAGCACATCAGCACAGAACAAAGGAGGATGAATAGAGACTTGATTTTGTGTCCCTGTTCACAGCACAGAGCACAGGAGGCTCAAACAAAACCTCCACAGATGAACCACTGCTCAGGCACTAATTAATTCTTTTCCAGAACAGGGCCAGTTAACACACAGCCTTCTTTTTACTTAACAGCCTGTTTAACTCTCCCTGTGGATGATCCAACTCCAGTTGAACTATATGAGCACACACAGATCTCCTGGAAATGCTCTAAATGACAAAAATGCTCAAAAGCTTCCTGAGGGTCTCCCAAGGTGCCTAAGGTGAGCCACACCCAGTGTGTCCAAGGCACTGCAGAGGGATGGGCTACACCTCAGAGATTCCAGAGGTCGGGGAAACATTCCCAAGGACAACCTCACGGTTTTGAAAACCTGTCATGGTTCTGTCCCACAAAGGCCACACTGCCTACAGCACAAAGAGATGTGGGAGTGTGTGAAAAATCCAGTGTCCCCCTGCCTTTCACCAGGTGAAAATAGTGCTTTTGACTGTTTTACTTGTGTCAACTCTTTTAAAAGGAGATTTTAAATCCATTTTCACCAAAACTGTGTAACCTCCAGAGTATAAGACTTATGAAATCTCAGGAAAAAAAAGATTTTCAGTGAAAAGATCATCCTGTCATGCAGTATGAGATGAAGCCCACTTTTATAAACTCAGGACTACCAATACCTACCAGATCATATTGACATTTCCAAAACCAGACAGGTACTTGAGCTCCAGCCTCAACACTGGTGCCAGAACTTCAGCATATTTTACCACAGCAGAAGTCAAAGCAGGCTAAAAATTATGCAACGTTCTTTTTCATTCAACTTGATGATTATATAATCAGATGCTTTTCAATATCCCAGCAGTACCTCTGTGTGTGGCTCCCTGAAAAAGACATTCTCAGGCCATTCCTGCCCATAGCAGCTGCCTATTCTTTCCTTCCATTAAAAAACCAGTCTGGAGAAAATGGATGCGTCTTTTCCCCTCAAGGTACTCTGTTTTGACAAAGCAGTGCCATTCCCCAGGCACAGCTCCCCAGGAATATAAAAATCATTATTTTGTTAAAGCAGCTGCTGGGCTGAGAAGTAATAACTAGGTTATTTCCTTTTTTAACTTGTTACCTTAAAAGTTCTCTCATCTAACCAAGTAGAAAGTTATTTGTCACAGATGCACAAATTACATCTGAGATGTGTAAGAATATTCTTAGCAGCAGCATTACATTATAGGAAATAGTGGGTCAACTCACTCAGAGTTTTATGTCTGTATTCCCCAACATGTTCCAAAGATGAAATTTTATTAAAGAAATTCTTTTATTCACTACATCACTTTTAGCAGCCTGTTAGAAATGATATAAAGATAAATAAATTTAAAAATCTTTTGCTTTCATTTGAGATGGCCAAAGGAGCAAGTGACTCAAGAAGCAGTTTTAGCATACAACAGGATGGAAGGGATAAGGAAATAGAGCAAAGCGTCACCCGACAGGGCACAAGAGTTATTCACTTCTTTTTATCACTAGGAAATGTGCAGAAGTTCCAGAAAAATCTTTGAAACTGTGAAATAGGAACTATTCAGAGGGTTCATTTGCACAGCAACCCCCTCATACCTACAGGTTATCCCAAAAAACCTGCTCCACACCTGCTCTGTGGTGCAACCAGCACTTTATTCCCTGAGAGAAGGTTGTGAATCAGTTAAGAGCCAGAGCATTCTCTTCCACATTGATTATTCATCCACACAAATACAATAAGTGCTAAAGAATATCCAAATGCAAGTGTGAATGACCACATTTCACTCTGGCATGAATTTTTTAATTGCACTTCAAATTGTGGAGCTGCTGTTCTAAAAAGCAGAATAAAAGCACCAGGCTTGAGGTTAAGTTGTAGACATCACCCCAAACTCTCCAGAGCAATTTCCATATGGATGCACAATGTCCTGCACTGCTTTTCAGACCAGTCCATCTATAACAGACACACACACCTACAAATTGGTTGTTTTTCCAATTGCCAGTTACTCTGATTAACCCCTAACACATTATCTTTATTTGTGCCCTGCAAGAATCAAATCCCAAGCTAGAATTAATTAGAAACCCAGAGCAAAGCAGGCCTGTGATCAGCCCCAACACTTTCAGGCACAGTATCCTTCTTACACTGCTTCCTAGCAGCATTTTTCTGGGTTTGGCTTGGTTGTTTTTTGGGGGGGTTCCTTTTGTGTTTCAAGCAGGATCTCTGGAGTTAGATTGTTTAGAACCAACACACAAGTGTTTCCCTAGAGACCTTGGAGATAACTCCAGACTCCTGCACACAGCACCTCCTTTCTATTCCTAAAAGCAGCTGGATTTCCAAGGCCAACCTTCCCTTGCTGGCAGTCAGGCACATCTGCTCTGGAGCTCCTTGGACATGTTCAGCTGTGAATTATGGCTGGAGCACCCTCATCCTTCTGCATCCTGCACTTGCAACAGGGAACCAGGCACTGACCTTGCCACTGCACTGAATAAACTCTAAATATAGCTTGATTTCTAAGTATTCCAATGTTCTTTCACCAGTTAACTGTTAACTCATGACAACAGGCAAGTTTTGTCCCGAGGCACACGTTTTTCCTTTGTTGTCCTCTTGTTCCAGGTTAGAATAAAACTGGTAAAGAGTCAAGATGACATTCAGGTTGTTTCTCCAGGCAGCTGCTTGATGACTTCAGGGGGGAAAGGCAAAATGCACCCGGGACAAGTGATGCACCAGCAGCTTGGATTTTGTAAGTCACATCTTATTTATCATTCCCTGGGCCTTTGCTTTGATTTTGTAACTCACCACAGAGGTGGTGTTGGGCTATTTCAACTCAAATGTATGGATGTTTCTGTGGAAAGACCTGCAGAATAGGTTGGGTCTCCTGCCCAAAAAATCCTAACGGAGAGAGATGGAAGGAGGGAGAAGGAGGAGCTGAGGAACTCTCCTTAGCAGAGCCCTGCAGAGAAGCCTCCAGGAGGATCTTTGCACATTTTCAATCCCATATTTCAGCACAGTATTTACCCAAACCACTGCTGAAAGGAGACAAATACAATCATTACCCCTTTCTCAGCCTCTCCGTAGATTTAGAAGGAACCTCAGCTCTGCTTTAAGAAATTTCTAATATTTCCTCCTCTGTTAGAAAGGTTTAGAGACATTGAAATAAAATTCTTTTCTCTTCATCCCTCAGCTGTTGCAGAACACACTTGGAATGCTGTGAGCACTGGAAGAGTCCAGTTTAAAATAGTGGCCAGCCATGGACATAACTGCTCATTCCCTGTGTAACTATGAACTCCGTGGGCAGAAAATCCATCTCCTTCACCATTTTGCAACATTTAATTGTCCTCAACAATGAGGTCTTTTCAAGAGGCCCAGTTCTACCACATTTTCCCTCATGAGTATCCATCAAAGCTCTGTTAGGAAACACCTCCTCAAGCAATGCCCAACCTGCTGGAGCCTCTCCCACTGCTTTTTTCTGTCATGGGCAGGACTTTTCCATACTCACCTGCACTTCAGCTTCCTTTTGAGAACTCTGCTTTTGTTTTGTTCATTCAGCACTCAAATCTAAACTCTCCTGTTATGCTTAGGCCTGGATATAAAGTTGGATGAAAGCTTCAGTAGCAACAGCTAATTCCCAGTTTCCTCCATGCAGAGGCTCAGCTGGAGTCTTCCTTTCCCCTGTCAAACGTCTTGGAGCACTATTTACTTATTTATCAATATTTTGCTCCAGCACAGGACACCTGAGCTGCCTTCCCTGGCCTAGTTCAGGTATTTATTTATAGCTTGGCTGGGCAAGGCTCTCCAAGGTGAATGTGCAGCTATTTCACTTTCCTTGAGGATTCTCCCAGGCTGGGAAGGAGCCCCAGGTTTGTGCTGGATCAGGCACAGATCCCTCAGTGTCCCAAATACCCTGCACTGTGAAGAGCAGGACCTGGCCCCAACAGAGCCTGGCCCCAGACACTCAGTATTTGTCCTGAAAAGTGTCCTTAAACACCTGAGCAAAAACACTGAAAGGAATAAAAATTACCATGCCCTAGAATATTCAAATTCCACAACAAGAATCCCCTCAGGAAATGTTGTGCTGCCTGCTCAGTACTGATCTCTCAGAATTTCCAGTTCTATGATTCAGGATTACAACTGGAATTCTCTATTATTTTAGCCCACATTTTAGTATCAGCATGGGGGCACTAAAAGTACCACATCAGATGTTGCTTTAAAGTGAGGATTTAAGGAGGGCTATAAATCAAAAGGTATAACAAGGAAATTTAATAAAGATAACATTGTTATGTCAAATGCAACATGGATTCTAATACACAAAGAGCAATTGTTTTTCTACATAAAAAGCTCTCATCAAGAATTTTGCACGCAGTGTGAAGCTAAGAATTACTAGAATAATAGTAAGTTGTTCTTGGAAATTAATTGAACAAATAATCTTTTTTATTATGAAGCCTACAAAAGCTAAATACCCATGTACTGAAACAGTCTTTAACTTTATTCACCTTTGTATCACATTGTTGGATTTTGCTTTGCTTCTTGTCTATAAACAATGAGGATTTGGGGAATACATCACAGAAGAAAAGCAGAATATTAGTACAGGGTTCATCAGAATTGCATCTTACACATGTGTACAGAATTAAAGCTTTAAAGCAAAATCAAGTGCCAGAACAGGAACTGCTATCTGATCCTGTCTTAATTTGTTGGTAACTGTGATGACGCTGAATACGTGATAGAAAAATTCACTTTTCCTGTACATACCATGACTAATAATAATTAATAATAATACATGAGGATTCTATTCCCCACTCATTTCCAATGCTGTCAAGGGGGCTTCTTGAAAGTAATTCCATATTTTGTAGTAAGATGTAAACCTGTAGTTCTCTTTTTTAATGAGCAACAGAAATGTTTGTGTGAAAGAAGGCAACATTTATGTCTCATGTCCTAACAGATAAATGGCTTCATTAGTTCAAGGGAAAATGTGGCATTTCTACTTTCCCTCCAAAACCACCCATAGTCTAAGACAGGAACATAAACTTTTTCACATAAATTACTGCAAATGCCCCCAAATCAAATAATGCAAATGTCCCCAAATCAAATATTAATGGAGGAATATAACCTGACTGAAAACCAGCAAAAAGCTCAAACAAAGCAGCTGTAGACAACCTTGAGAGGGACTAAAAACACTTTGCTGTTCCCACATGAGACCCCTGACTGCAGAGCAATCCCTGTGGTACCACACACTGGATTCCCAGTTTCAAGAAGTAACCAGCTGCAATCAGTGGATATTCTGAAAAGACTTCACTAAAAATCAGTTCTGCCTTGCAGGAGAGTCCTGCAGCTTCCTCAAGTGGGTTCAGGGGGAAGTTGTCCAGGACATACCCTGCCGTGCAGCAGTAATATTGATGTTCTGCATGCCAAGGACACCTCATGCCCAGCCCAGCCTCCTAAATTATTAAAGGCACCATTTTCTTCGAGCAACTTTTTCATCAGAAAATTCTGGGAACAGACACCTCAGCCCTCTCAGGTACTCTTATCTATAATTCACCATCCCAGGTTCCAGCTCACAGAACATTTACAGGGAAAACCACAACTTGGCACAGTCTTTGTGCTAGAAAACAGACAGAAGCAGAGGGCACTACATCACGGGTAATTTTGGCTGAGCAGAGGAAGCTGGTACAGAGAAAAGCAGGACATTTAAACATGAAGACCTGAAACTCAGTCCACCTCTTCATAAAAATGTAATTTACAATTCCAGCAACTAATCAGTTACTTGGAATAAAGAAGGAAGCAAAGCTGCTTGGAGTTTTGAAAGAACAGATGAAAAACATCATTTCAAATATGATCTGAACAAAACAGTCAAAATACAAGATTCTTCTTCCAGGAAAGTCTCTTGGGACTAATTCCCAATCATCATACTGCTGAGTTTGTCTGTTGTAACAACTAGCATCTATGAAAGCTGGAAAACCTCAACGTTTTCCAGCACTTTTCTTATTCCCTACAAAACCACAAAGTAAAAATGACAACATCTTGGAAAGCAATGCCATACACGTCTTCTGGTCATGCACATGTGTAATTTGACCATTTTTCCTTTGAAGTCTTTTCAGATATAAATCATCAAAGACCAGTCCTACCCAGCTGGGGTGACTCTAAAACCCTATTCCCAAAGGCCTGGATGTGCAGTGGATTTTTCCAGACCTCAGCACCACAACTGCCCCATCCCTGTTGACCGCATGTGAGGAAAATATCTCTAAATGGCAGAAAAGTCGCTTTTCTGTCTGGGACAAGCAGAAACAGCCACTCACTGATCCATTCTGCTCCTCCCCAGCCAGGTCAGAGCTGCCTAAGCTGGGCTCACACCAGTTTGAGAACTGGGATCACCCAAAGATCCGTGCAGCTCTGCAGCTGAAAGCAGATCGCTTGCACATGGGCTGCTGTGGATTTTGTAAATGAGTCTGGCTTTCATTTACAGGTCAATAAAGTGCACATGGAAGTGAAAACAGCCCCAGAAAGCCAGAATTTGGTCATTCAGTGATGCAGGGTACTGAATACCCCTCACAGGTATTCAAACACTCCCTGTGCTTGGTCCTGCTCGGAACAGGAGGTTGCTGAGTTATTGCCATGCACTACCCCAGCTTTGACATTCAGCTGCAGAAACCCACGGCTCAGAATCCTAAAGGCCCCTCAGATGTGATCTGATTCACAGCCCACATCCAGAACCCTTCCTTTCCATGGAAATCCATGTTTGCACCTGGTGGCTGATGCAGGTTTACATATTTTAAACCCCAGATGTCAGTTTAACTCTCTTACACTTTACAGCTGGTCCAGGATTTGTTTTGTGGTCTGTTATAAAATCTCTAACTCTTGCTCCAATTCCCTTCAGCTTTTCTTTTCTTTTTTTTTTCGCTTTTTACCCCTGCCAGACATAATTTCTGATACAATTAACTCACACCTACAAATTTTCCTGAAAGCCTGCTGCCTTACCACTCCCCCTAAGGCTTTACTTAGGCAAATAAATATTTGTTTAGAATTGTTTTATTAGAAGACATGAAATTGTCAGCTCTTCAGGTGATGAGAAGATGTTTATCAGTTGCTGCTTCAGATTTAGGGAACGGTCAAATCTTTGAGCATTCCTGCAGACTGAAACTTCTATATTTCAAAATGTTTAGAGGGAAACTCCAAGCACACCTCCCAAAAAAAGGAATATGAGCACCAGACTCCAGCTGGAAATTGCAACAGATTTCCAAGTAGATTCAAGTTAATGAATTCTGTGGTAACTTCAAGAAATATAAACAGAGTTGTTCATAAAGGACCAGGCCTCCTTGGTTCTTTTATTTAACAATTAGCCCTCCTGGAAAAACAAAGTCTCATCCATAGTGAGCCACTGCCACCTTGGGCCCTACAGAGTTAATTTGAATAAAAACTGGGCAATGTGCAGCCAGATTAGAGCAGTGGTGATTACTGGGTTGAGGTCTGCACACTCCTCAGGACCCTGCTGTCCCAAAGTTAGCCATGGTTACAAACCCACAGGCAGACCTGGATATTTAGCTGGCTATACCTGGGAATACAATTATGCCTTAAATGCTACACTAAAAAAACCAAAATAAACACAAAAAACCCCAAACCAACCCAAGCCCAAACAACTTCTCCTCTAGGAATTGCACCTGCAGCAGAGAAGGCCATGCCAGTGCTGGGCTCCATCTGCACAACCTGGGCTGCTTTTACCCCATAAACCACTGCCAAACAGGGACCAAAACTGGCGTCAGGTGAATTTTACCCTTCCATTTCCTAAAATCTCCCAGCGCAGCACGAGCTGAGCAACACCTTTGCAAATGGGGATGGATTAATTAATTTTGCCAGCTCACCTTACTCTCACACTCTGCCTCAAGACTGAGCACAACGTCAGGTGCTTGCCTCTGAAGAGACGCGGCCTTGCTCGTTAATTAGCGTGGCTTGCCAGCTCCCGTTAATGAGTTGTCGGTTACTGAGTAAACCAGGGCTTGGCTCTCCATGAGGAAACTCTGTCCTGAGCCTCACACTGCCCTGCCACCCCGTTATCTGCTGCTGACTCTGGCAGCACCACTGCCAACGCTCCCGCAGCTCCTGCTGATTAGAAACGTGCCTGAACCCGTGGATTATCCTCACATTTCACTTTCACTTCCCAACACGTCCTTTCCTGCTTCCCCAGCCTTTACAACACTTCCAGGCTGTGGGATTTTTAAACACTTTTGGCTATTTTTAAATTATTATTTTTTCCTTCTGTTTTATCTGTTTTTGAGGATTAGGTGCAATCAGTCTTTGGTGGTGTGGGAAAAGCAGGAGCATTGCTGTAAACTTGGATTTGCAAAGTAAGTCCCAGGAAAATGTCCCTGTTCACCAGCAGCAAAGGCTTTCTTGGCTTTACACACTCAACTCAGCATAATTAATTAAGGTTCTATAAATTGCCATTCCAGAGTTCCTCCCAGTTCTCAAACCAAAATTACCTTGAGCACTTTTCAACAAGTCTTAAGTAAGGAACGGTTGAATTTAAATAAAGATAATTTAAACAAAAGAGTATCTGCTAATATTATACCTTATCACTTCCAATCTTTTCCTATGAAAACCAATTTCCATGATATGAAAGCATTTTAACAACTTTTTTTTTTTAAATAATTACATCTTGATTTCTTAGACTGGATAGATTATTGCAGTTGACCAAAGAGTCAAAGCACCAAAATCCATTAATTTTAACAATATTATACAAGTTTATCACTTTAAAAGGCTCTGTCATAAACCCTAAATATTAAATTAATAATATCTTTTCTAGAAAACATTGAAAACCCTTGTGATATGCCCAAAGGCAAAAAATTCAAACTATCTTGCTTAAGGAAGAAATAGAAATTTCATATTTGATGTGAATAAAATAAGGGTTAATTCATGGGACAGAATGAAACAAAACCCAATTCTTGCATGTCTGGAAACACAAACACAAGTAGCCAATCTTCCCTGTCATTTAAAATACTGAGTTTCAGCCTGTAACTTTTACATTTAATTATTTCACCCAGTGAAAAGGGGCAGGAGTTTTCAAAATTAATTTCTTATATAAATACTTCTCTTGACAGCTTTTCCAGCAAAGAGCAACCTAAATTTTTTTCAAAGATTCAGAAACAAAATCTGATCTCATTTTAAACGGTATGAAAATCACTGTGTAATTTGGGTTTGGGGTGAGTTTGGGGTAGATTTGATTGGGTTTTTTTTCTTTTTAAAGCGCCACAAGCCCAGTTTGAAGATCACTGCTGGCCTTAAAATAGTTTCAACTAGAAACTGATATGGAAACATTTACAGAAGACCATCTAGTTCCTTGTTTAAGGCACCTAGCTTGTAATTATCAACTGTATTTAATAGTTCAAGTAAATTCATTTAAAGTCATCCTAAACTATTTGTCTTTAACAGTCAACACTGAATCTGCTGCCAAGAATTAATGTAGCCACAATCACCCAGCTTTGAACTGATGCCACCATGCTGCAGAACAACCTCAGCAGATAAGGGAGAGACAGCCCTCCCAAAAGGGCCAAGTTCAGACAGGAAAAACAGGCCAGAGCAAATAAAGGAGATGAATTCTGCCAAAAGGGCCAGTTCAAAGAGGACAGATGCTCAGCATGACCTGATCAGTACTTGAAAGCACAGGATCACCTCCAAAATCTTGGGATTGTTAGATAAAGTGGAGCTACCTGAGGCCACAAGGCTGATTTCACTACCATTTCAAAATCAGAGATATTTAAGACCATCAGGAAGGAGAAAAATTAAAAAAAAAATAAATAAAACACCAAACCACCACACAAATATAGACCAAAAATCAAATGAGCAATAAAGGAAAAGTGTATCTGCAAAGAAATTGTAATCAATGGACAATGGAAGAAAGTAAAGAAAATTGAAGCAAGAATGGTTTGCTCTGAAATCACAACAGAACAGAATTTTGATATTTGTTTTTTCAGGTTTTCTACAAGGATAAATTCAGACATGGAAGAGTCCATAGAAGGGAACATTATACTGAATTTTAAATGTGGAAAATGCAGATACTCAGAATATTTCAGAAATAATTCAGGAAAATTCACATCAATTACTTAAATTTATCAGGGAAGCATTTCTATCATTGCTGACCACTCACACCAGAATCTGCAACTGTTCAATACCACAAGAAAACGTGAATAATTTGCCAGAATAAATATAAATAAAAATAAATAATTTGCAAGAATAAATACCTCCCAGGCATTACATAGCTTAAGATTTTTTTGTTGTCCCTGTCAGCCACCACCACTCCTTGCAATCCACCAAAGTTACAACACTCCTGGGCAATCCCAGGCAACGAAGATATGTTATCAATTTTTACTAATAAAATGAACTTTTGCAAAATATTTCTAAATTAAAGCAGGCTTAAGCCTATTCCCCTGCTTCCAACCCCCAAATTTAAATGAAGCTGGCAAAAATTTCTCATAAAGATCCCATGGCAGCCCCGTGTAACTGAATCTTTTAAGGAAGATTTTTTTTAAGGAAGATTTAAGCAAGATTGAAGAAGTCCCCCAAATAAAATTCAGGACTTTCAAGCAACAGTTCAAGAGGCTGACAATAAAGGTAAGAGAGGAGAAAAATGTCCCTAAGCCACCACGAAATGGTGATAAATAATGAGAAATCCAGGGGATTCCAAACTGGGTCCCAGGTTTGGCGCATTAATCCCAAATCCCTCATGTAAAATGGAGTTTGCTGTTCCAACATGACCATGGCTGGACTGAAGAGATGCCCGAGGCTCGCAGGAGCAGCCGGTGGATCCTGGAGGGAAGGATGCCAGCAGTGCCCCTGCGCCCAGAACAGCAGCTGGGAGTGACTCCAGAGCAGGGCTGGATGTCCCCACAGGGACATCTCCCACCCACACAGGAGGCGAGGTGTCCCTCAGCAGCTGCTGAGCGTGGGGACATTGGCAGGAGAGAGCAGAAGAGTGGACACAGAGCTCTCCCCACCCAGGGAACAGCGTGGACTGCCACCCTACAGCCAGTCCCACCCGATTTTTCTCTGTAATTTTAAGCTGTGAGCTGCAGAGACATTTGTGTCAGCATCAATACTTTGGGAAAAGTGGGGCAGCAAAAAGAACTGCCAGAATTTCATGGCAAAACATGCCACACTGATAGCCTTGTTAAATAGGATTAACATCAGGAATTTAAAATAACATCTAGGTTCAGTAAAGATTAAAAAAAACTACTGATTTTACCTTAAGAGTCCCCATCTATTGCAAACACTGAAACAGCTGTTTTTAAATCTTTTCAGACTCTGTAGATCTCTTACCATATCCACTCTTCAGGGCTGAAGGCACAAAATCTGTTTCTTCAAAGCCATTTATTGAACATCCAACCCAAACATGAACCCAGCTTACTCTCAGCTTGCACATGGTATTTTGGAGCAGTGTTGCATACACACGTTATCAAGCTGGGTGTATTTGTCCTCTGAGGAGTCACTTCAAAAGAGTAAGACAATTTGAGCTTCATGGCTTCTGCCATCTGATATTTCTTATTGAAGCAAGTGAGCTTAGCTGTGCTGTGGCATTGAACACAACTAAACCAGCAGGGCCAGCTCATTGAAGGAAACACGACTGACCTGTGGCACTTCCTCAGCTAAAACTGCTCCATTTCTCTGCTAACACAACCAGTTGTGCACATCCCTCAGTGTGCACCGTGGGCTTGGGTGGAAAAGAGAGAAAAGAGAAAATACCAGAGGCTCAGAAAAGAACGATCATTCCTTTAAAACTCACTTCTGAGGGTTCAGGTTCTGGGATTTACCTTGGGGGTTGCAGCACTTGAGGTTTCATGTTCATAAGCAAGTAAAGCAGCAGGAGGTGTAACACAACCAGTGAGATTTCCCTGGGAAAAAACCCAGCAACACATTTTCCTTAGCTATCCGTAAATTTTAAAAATTCATTTGTAGAGTCCTTCCACACCCAGAGCTTGGAGTCATCCAATGGACAAGGCAGCAAAAATAAGCAGATTTATCATCCTGGGGCCAACTACAACTCTCATGTAACAGCCTCATCTAGCACTGAATTGTTAGAAATTATGTGACTCTAACTAATTTTTAATTAGTTGTTTTAATTAATTGCAAGTAGTGCCCACTTTTAGCTAGCATTAGTTGAATTTCTTCACAGACGCTTGTTGGAGTAAACAAAGATACAGAGGAGATTAAGGCCTGGAAATCTGGAGAAAAAGGTGATAAAAGGACTAAAGAATAGGACCAAATTAGCATGAAGAGGAAAATATCAATAACCAATAGAGTACAGAATATTAATTAATGGAGAGAATCATGTCACTTAGAACCAATGAATATAAATTTCTTTGCTAAATATGCATAAATAAGTGAAAAGGTTTTGTATCAGGATTGGTGTGGAGGCTGGAACATTGTCAGCCCCTCACCTCTGATCCAACATTGAAGTAATGCCTTACTAACACTAAAAAGACAGTGTTAGAGAGGGTTATTTTTGCCCATTTTGGGAGGATTTTGGTACCATCATCACTCCTGCTGGATGCACCTGTGCCACTGATAACCACCTCCAATTTACCACCGTGATCCTCTCAGATGATTTTGTCTGAAGTCTGGAAAGCAAATTGTTCTGAACACTTCAATGGGCACCAGTTCCACACGCCAGGGAGGCAGGGTGAGCTCTGTCACACTGTCCCTGCAGTGCCCCACACACCCAAAAACTCACTGGCTTGAGAAAACAATGGAACAAAGGAGCAGCCTGGGCACTCAGCACCCCCACGGGAGAGCTGCACAAAGCCAGCAGGGGAGCACACCTGGGCACTTCCAGCATTTTCCAAGTTTACACCATATTTCTGCAGGAAACAACAGGGGGCTTTAAAGTATCCTGAGGTTTTCCTCTCAGTAAAACCCAACAATTTGAGGAGTGAAAATCACAGGTTCTGACCTGGCCAGCATCTTCACCCTTTGCCTTCATTATCACAAACAAGGAGGGATTTTCTCCAGGGTTTCTGTGGACTAAAAGTCACCTGTAATGCTACAGTTCAAGGACAGGCAGAGATTTTGGCTGCAGATGCCAAGCTGGATGAGCTCTGCTATCCATGGAATACCATGCAACAGCCATGACCCCACTGGGAAAGCAGAATGCTGATACAATGCAGCAATTCATATTACTGAAGGATTTTTTTAATGAAAGTAAAACAACTTCAAGATGTCACTAAAAAGCAAGAAAAGCAAACTAGAGAAGAGGAAACAGAATGGCTCAGAAAAGAATGACCACTCCTCTCAAACTGAGTTCCTGTGCCAGAGAAGGGGAGGGGGGCAGCACATGACTGGAGTGATGCAAACCCAAGGAAAGCCCCGGTGCCACCCAAGCTTCCAAACTGAGGCAAACACTTGAGACTGCCAGGGAAACTGCAAAAACTCCAAGTGGATTTGCTGTACTGTTTAGGGAAAGAATCAACTGAGGTGCCCAGACTAATGCTAAGATTATAACAGCACAGCTGCCCTGCAGTTCTACAGCATTCCCATATATTTTTTTCCACCTTAATGCTGCCACAGTCCTGAACAAACAGCGCTCAGCTTGTAGCATCCAAGGAGCTGTGGCCTCACTCACAGAGGCAAAGTGAAATCTTGCTGCAGTTCACTGGATGCTCCAAGAAAATTCTCCTATTTTATTCTGTACTACCTTTTTGGGTAAGCTCACCTTTTACAAGAGGGCTATTCCCTCTTTCCCTCATCTCAAATGCTGATCGGAGGAAAAGAATCATGACAGCTTTTGAACTACTCCATAAATTTGATCTGTTTTCCTTCCCAATGCTCATTTTTTCAGACTTCTTTTACCTCAGAGGACTGTACCTACCTAAGCTGCCCTCACACTTAAATAGACTGTGGAAAGTGCTGGGGAGGAGAGATTGACACAAAATGCAAAAGGAAAAATCAAAGGAGCAGCACAGCCTGTGGAAGCTCAGGTTTGTGAGTCTTAGCAGAACTGACTCAGCTCACAATCCACGCAGGAAAAGTGTCTGCAGTCCCTGAAGAATTTCATTTGAAAGCAAAGAGGAAACAAGGGCTAGTAAATGCTATTGTTACAGAAATAGCAGCTCCATAGACCCAGCTATTTCTATTACACAACTGAAATGCTCTGCATTTAATAGAATCCGTGCCTGCTTTGCCAAGTTCTGGACTGGCAATTAGGATGGGACATTGAAATGCATTGTTTTACCAGCTCCATGGCAAGGACAAGGAATGGGATTCATAATGAGCATTCAGAAAGGGTTTTTTTCCTTCTTTAAAAGTTAAAAAGGAAGTTAGTATACCCTGCTGAAAGCTGTGCCAGAGAATGTAATCTATTATCTGTGAAAACAGGTTCTTTATGTCTGAGGTAACCATCAGCTTTTCAGGATGGTGGGGAGGCTGCTTTCTCCTTACACCTTGCAGGATCTCAAGCACAGTTTCCAGAACACCTACACAGATGTGAAAAAAAAAAAAAAACCTCAACTCCTGGTGATAGAGGAGAAATAATTTCTAGAGATACTTCGAAGGCAAGTCAGAAACTATGAGTGTACCACATTCAAGGAAGTCAACACTGAGGGAATGCAGATATGTTTGTCTTGGAAGCACATTGAGCTGACTGCCAAAAATACATATTTGGCTTTATTTTCCACTCACCTTTATAAATAACAGGCATGTCTAACACCAACCTCTGACTCCTTGGAAAACAAGTGGAAACAGTAAATTTGAACAGTCTACATTTGAAGGGTGAGTAGTAATTGCAAAAGGGACAGGAGGCAGGAAATCATTACTGAACCTAACACTGTTCTAATCCTCAGTCTGTTGATATATCTTCAAAAGAAAAATGACCACTTAATCATAATAATTCTTCTTACAGGGCTTCTGAGCTTACACTCAGTGAAGCCACTGCCTCATTTTATCAAAAAAAAATAGTACAATCCATTTTTGTGAAAACACTGACTTACATTACTGAAAATGTAATGCTAAATAAAAGAAAACCAAAATTCAACATTTCATTATTGTGAGGAATGGCATTTTCATCACCTGTCCAATCCACAGATGATCCTTACAAAGACCTTAGCAGCAAAATTTCCCCATTTCCATTGTTCAGCTGGGAGCAGCATCACTGCTAGCAGTGACACTTGGCAAAATGTCTGAGAACACCTAACAGAGATTCAAGTAATTGTCTTATCCCTACATTTTAAGGTGACACTTTAAAGGAAGCAAGTTTTTGAACCCCAATAAACACCAGCTGAGACAATTAATTAAGAGCTGTGCTCTTGCAGCAGGGCCAGGCCCACCAGGACAAAACCACTGCACAGAAACTCTTTGCTTTCCCAGGGCACCGACAAAATCAGGCAAAAACCCTTCTCTGTCTCTGATACACTGCAAAGGCAAAGCTTAATTCCATCAAGGGCACACTGGCTCCATCGATTGGATTATTCATTTGGTGTAATGGACTTTGCTTTCTTCCTGCAGCCTTCTCAAAACAAGAACAAAATGAAGACAAATCAGCCCTCACTCAAGGCTGGCAGTCTATAGATATTTATGGATTTCTGAGCCCTGCAGTAAAACAGGAGGGAGGCATTCCCCAAGGATGTTTTCCTCTGCAGTCCTGTTACCTTCCCAGCAGCTGCCCAGCACAGGGACACACCAAGGAAAGGCTGCAGCCACCCCTCCCCTTCAGCTCCATCACTGACCCAGTCTCCAGCTTTGCCTTCCCCAGCACAGGAGCCACTTTGACACCAGAGCCCAGAACAATCCCTGTTTGATCCTCCAAGCAAAGGCCTAATTGCCACTTTCCGAGGGAGCACCACCAGCGTAATTCCAGTTTGCCACTGGGACAGCTGACGTAGCTTCCATGGATCACAAAGATCACTTCCCCCATCGTTACACTCTGCCCATTACGTTGCAGGCCTGGCCTCATCTTTTTCTCACACAATGAATGAGCTGATTATGCCAACAAACTCAAACTACTATGAATGAGATTACAGGTTTATCAACTGCCCCATAAAATGGCAACACTTTCCATCACTTATTAATTCACAGAGAGGGGTTGACTCACTGTATTGCATCACTGCATTCAGATCAAGGAAAAACTTGGGGCACAACACGTTATGGAGAAAGTTGGCCTGTGATAACCTCTTTGCAAAGAGGGAAAGAATAACAGAAAGATGCTGGGCCAGGTTTTCCTTTGACACATTGTAGTTGTAATTGAGGTAACTACAATGAACAAACACTAGTCCTGTGCAGAATAGGTACAAAATAATTTCACACCCATTTATTACTCTGTTATTTAAATCTGAGGTACAAGAGCAGAATGTATGTCTGTGGTCAGTACACCCTGCCTGCATGTATTTAATGTCTTACAGGGAAAAGGGATTTCAGCTTGCATGAAAATAGCCTCCTTTCTAAGCAATGCACCTGCTGAGGTAAGAAAATTGTTGAGAGGAAGATGATGTCCTGGGTAATCACATAAATAAATCAGCACTGACTCCAGAAAATCTCTGATGCTGCCTAATAGAAAAAGCAGAAGACACTCACTCACTTTCTGCCTTTCCTGGCCTTACTTTAAAGCACTGCCTGTAACCCAGAGAGAATCTTTTTGCAAGCCATTTAGAATTCTCAAAGGGCCAGGTATCTCTCTTTTTTTTGAAGCTTTATGGGGAAAATGCATCATGCAATATCTCTCTAGTTCTCCACAAGTAACTGAACAAAGCCAAAGTAAATCAGCAAGTGGCACGACATGCAAGAACCCAGAAACAAAATGAGCAATGAAATTGGACTTATCACAGAGAAAAATCTGAGCCATTCATTTGAGATGCTTATGTTTGGGTAACCTTTGGAAGAATGTTTGCTGTTCCATTATACAAACAATGGAAATATTAGATAAGGAAAAGAAGCACTATTGCCAAGAAAGCTCCACGAACCCCTTCCAAATCACGAAACACGGAGATGTGATTTTATGGAAATATAACATGCTGCCTGCAGCAGGAGTGTCAAAGGTACAGAGCCATTCCTGCCAACCCCAGTGGGCCCAGGGAGTGCAGTTCAGGAGCCCCTGGGGCAGCACATCTGCCTGGCACTGGCCCACGGACACATCGGCACACAGGAGCCAAATTCAACCTCCCTAAGGCCAAGCTTCCAGCTGGGCCAGGCCTGTTGAGCAGGACTGAGACAGCCCCCCGTGCCAAAGCAAACCTGCCACGAGTTATTCACACACGGCCATCCCTCCTCCATCTGTTCCAGCCTTTCCCAGCCTGCCAGGCGCCCCGTGGCAATGGCGCTCCCTGGGACTGGGGACAGGCCCCACTGCCAGAGCAGAGCTGCAAAGGGCCACCAACAGGACCCAGGGCTTGTCCCTGTGCAGGGAAGGGACAGGAGGAGTCCCTGGGTGCCACTGGAGAAGCTGCAGAAGGGTGTGCACACTCTGTGCTGCCCGCTCTTCCCACAGTCAGGGACTCCTCCAGCTCCCCCAGAGATAAAGGCAGAGAATTATGTAATTATTTGGGTGGGAAAGGACCTTTAAACCTTGTCCAGTCCAGCCCCTGCAGAAAGCAAGGACACCTTCAGCTAGACCAGGTTGCTCAGAGCCCCATCCAACCTGGAGTTAAACATTTCCAGGGGTAGGACATCCCCTACCCCTGTGGGCAGCCTGATCCAGCGTTTCACCACCCTCATTGTATGAAATTCCCTCTTAATACCTAATCTATATCAACCCTCCTTCAGTTTAAATCCATTACCCCTTCTCCTAGCACAACAGGTCCTGCTAAAACATTTTTCCCTAACTTTCATACAGGCCTCCTGCAAATACTGGGAGACTGCAATGGCCTCTCCCTGGGGTCTTCTCTTCCCCAGGGAGAACAAACCCAGCTGGGACACACATGAGGGGTCCTGCAACTGCAACTTCCAAATGAAGGAGCATCCAGGACCCCCTTTCCTTCCTAGCCAATCCCTCACGGACAGAGCCAGTCCCTTTGCCAAGCACAGGTCCCTGGGAGCCTGTTGGGGCACTTGGGGACAGCCAGGGCCCACTGATGGCACCACAGGAAAATGCCAAGCTATCAAAGTTCTCACCAGCTTAGCCACACCTGGCACTGCATGAACAGCCAGATGAAATATGAGTTTAAAGTTCCTCCATGGGGTTTTTCCATGTGAGGTAGGAAAAAGCCCTGTGAGGCCTCAGCCCTGCCCGTGCTGAGGGGATTTTTCATGGCCAGGGCTGTTTTCATTGTTCAAAGCAAACCTTCCATGTGGGGAGAACATGTACAGATAAGGGCTGGATGTGGGCTTGGAGCTTGGCTGCTGCCTAGGGAGGTGGCAAATGGGCCTGAACTGCAAGAGATGTTTTGACACCACAAATAAAGATGAGGAATTAGGCAGTGTGGTGACCCGGAGAGAAGATGAGCAGGTCTGCTCCTACAAGGCTTTTAAGGTGCTGCTTTGAAGGCTTCCAAAGTACTTCAGATCAACATCACAAAGAAACTCTTCAAATTTACTTTCAGACAGCTGGCAACGTTCCTTTTAAAGAGATTTTAAAAATCATTCAAATATTATCCATCCTAACTTAAATGTAATGTAAGAAGATCTTGAACTTATGGATAATATTTAATGATTTATACATGACCAAGTGTATATTTTTAACAATGAAAATGATGCTATCACCAATTTCTTTACATTTGTGGTTTGTTTTGACAGTGTGTTAAAATAAAGCTCAGTCTCTGACAGTCATAGAATCAATTACTTTATATTTCTATTTTAAACTTCTATTTGTCTGAATCAAGTATTTTTCATTACTTTCCCAATTTCCTTTCCAATTTCTTTGCATCTCTTTAGCTGATTGAACACAGTGGTGCACCTGACTGCAATTCAGTGTGAACCAGCAAGAGCAGCTTCCAAACAGACTATTAAGTTATTAAAGGTGCATTTTTATAGAAGCAAGTGTGGGGAACCAAAACTAACAAGTATTAAAAGCAGCTGGTTAATTTTGTTGCATTCAATCTTTCTTCATCTTCTACCTCATCGTTAAAATTGTGAAAGGCTTTTTAGATTGCAATAATGAAAAATAAACACACCTCCCAGCTGGCCCAATTGATTCTCAGCATATCCCCCACACAACAAACACAACTTGAAAAGAGAGAACTTCTCTGGTAGCTCAGCTAAGGGCAGTTGTGATGATTAAAAGTCAACTTCTACAGTAGAAACATTATCAGTTAACTGTGAATTGATATTGTGTCTTTCCAAAAACCTTTTCATGGTATCCTGAAACCTACAGAAAAAAAATCACAAAATGCAGCTGAAATGTTCTCCCTCAGTGCACTCTACCAGCCATTACTAGAACATTAACCAGTTCTGTATCCAGTAAATATCAACAGAAACACTTCTGTTGTGCTGTACCATCGTCACCAACATGTAACACCTTCTGGAGTGCATATTTGGGGTGTGGTTGCACAGATACCACCATGGAAAGGTTCTTCCTTCATATAAAAATTTAAGAAGTTTCACTATACTGTGCTGGGGAATGGCCCCAAGGCTGCCAGAGCTCCAGGAAACTTTGGACAATGATATCAGGGATCCACAGAGTGGGATTGTTGGGGTGCCTGTGCAGGGCCAGGGGTTGGATCAATGATCCTTGTGGATCCCTTCCCACTCAGGGTATTCATCATCTTACACACAGTGAATTCCTCACTTTTTACATCCACTGGAAATTGCAGCATCCAAGTATTTTAAGCAAGAAATCAGGGAATTTAATTCACTGACATAGTCCTATAAGAAATAAACATTTTTAGAAGGGAAAGTAGATGAAAAAGTTGCTGTAAATTGGAGGGCACTATATAAAATTGTGGGTAAATATAGTTAAGTATTGAAGAGAGTGGATTCCAGTCTCATTTGGTATTCATCCAACTAATTCATCCCATTTTACCAGCTGTCCTTTACAAGGTATCACTGATGCTCCAGTGGGCCTTGGAGACTCCAATTGCATGGAAAATTTTACAACTGTCAGCACAGCTCTGCCCAAGGGGGGATTCAGCATTGTTTTGCAAAGTGGCAGGGCTAGACCCTGCCTATATTTCTGGGATAATGAAAGTGAAACCAATCTGAACATAAATATTTTTAAAGCAAATTCAAGTCGACACATATGTCTGTTTATCCTGTAAATGATTTCCATAGATTTTTGGGAGTTTCTTTTCATGAGCACTTAAATGGGAGCTTTTCATTATAATATAATCACTTTAGGGCAGGAAATCCCTCAGGCATAACTGAGAGCTGGGATCTCCACTGCATCTATAGCTAAAGGAGCAATCAAAGAAAATTTAAAGGAGAGACTGAAGTCTTGTAACCCATAATAATATTATTAATTCATTCAGCATGCAAATATTATTCTACTCAACATTCAGCAGACTTCCCCAGCTCCATGCTGAATTGAGACAGGGGTTCACTGGGAAACGATCCTCACAGCAGCGTCAATGACATCCGAGTTACAAATATGATGTCTTAACTTGAGAAGTTCAGGGCCTTTAAAACAGTCTCAAAAAGCACTTCTAAGTGTGATTGATCCTACCAATCCATAGGTGAGACATCAAATATTAACATGGGAAATGAACTGAGTCAGCTCTGAGCTCATGACTTCTTGCTTTCTAAATAAACCATTAAATTCAGTTTAGGCCACATTTTACAAAATTATCATGTCCCTGCTGCCAGAAAACACTTTTTTTTCCCTCTGTTCAGGTACCTGTTTCAGCCCTTATTCCACAAAATTACAAGGACTTGATGCAGATAAATTCTGGAAGATCTTACAAGGCAAGGAAGAACCAAGTTCTACAGTCAGGTCCTTTTTAGTGTTTCACAGTCACTCAAGACTCCTGCACAGCCATTTGGTTTCTTCAAAGTACCCTGCACTAATTCTTATTTCATATCTCCTATAAAGCCATGTAAGATGTGCAGCACACCAAAGTATGAAAAACAAAAGAAGTTCAGTGAACTGTGCTTCACCAAAAATGATGCCTGGTTGGAAAAGTGATTTTCAGGCACTATAGCAAATTGAGTGTTTTCACAAAGGTATTCAATGAGGAATCCACAGTTTGCTGCAGGTACTAAAGGATAAAGCTAAGTATGTCAATAATTAATTTTCAAATCATGTCTGCTTGATGTTAGAATCCATTTCCACATAAGAAATTATTATGGTTTTTTTCCTCTAAGAATAATCATGTCTCCAAGAATATCCTCTTCACTGAGCTTGGAATCAAGAAAAACAATGGCTTGAGATGTAGAGCTAAATATAAGTTTATGTTTGCCATAAGCCTTAAAAGTTTCTCTGTGATGGATACTTTCTCTCCAGTGAAACTTTCCAGAGTTCAACAAGACATATTTCAGAGAATTTTTCCAAGCAAAACAATTAAAAATAAGATGTAAGCTTTGTGTGACTGGGAATTCCTATTATGTGATCTACTTGAAAATTAAAACCCAGCAGAGCCTTCACAATTCCAAGGCTATGCTGATTGCCATTTGAAGCTGGAAAGGTTTTTCCCTAATGCACAAGTGATGAAGTACACGTAATGCTTGGAGGAAAGTTACCTTATCTGCAGTATCAGATATAGATTACTGCTGGAGTCAGTGTGCCACGCTGCTGGATCCATACACTCTGTTCCAACATGAGGAATTGAGTTTCCCTGATGTCATAAATTGAACACATAATGCAATTAACATCTCCTTTGAAGTTCACATTGACCAGGTAACCACTAGAATGATTTGGCAGAACTTGACTGAAGTCACCGCCATGAGCTCGGCTCAGACAGAGACTTCAGCTCTGACTCTCTGCAAATGTGGAATTCTTGAGGCTGAGACATTGATAGCTGCTCCTTTGGGACCCCTCAGCTGGGGTAATTTATGGCATCACACTACAGTTGACATGTTTATGATCACACCAGTAATTCCAGACTTTGAGGCATTTAAACACTGGAGGTAACTAAATGATTAATTTTGGAAAGAAGAGAATGGAATGAAGCCAAGACTTCTATCTTCATGGAAAAGAAAAGAACTTGAAATGAACATCTTGGCTACTTTACAAGACTGCAGAAACATTATAGACTGAAAGACTGTGTAATTTCCAAAAGTGTTAATACTCCTTGGAGATGAAAATACAGAGACAAAAATAGAATTCTTAGAATTAAGCAGAATTTTACTTGCACTTAAAGAGAAAGAAAATTGTATGAGGAAGGAGAAACATTGCACCATTGTCAATGCTTTATGGGGTGCTATTTGGTTTGAGCATTGAAAACCAGACTAATAAATGATCAAGTAGAAGTCTCTAAAAAGACTTAGAAAGAGAGATACTGGAAAGTTATCATTGGTAGTATTAAACATAAGAAAGTATGGAGCTTAGTTTTACACACAACAGAAGTGCAATCACTAAAAACATCGATACAATCACAGACTGATGATTTAAGCAAAATTATCTGTGGTAATATAATAAGTGAAGATTAGTTACTTATCTATAAATATAAAAAACATTGATCTGCACAGTAACATAGTGTGCATCTCAGAAGGTCATTTCATACTCTCAAGATGTCCAAATACCTAGAAGCTGCTTCAAAGCCACTATTTTGCACCTTCTTACCCCCAAGAGCACAGAGATTCAAGTCTCTTTGCAATGCTCAAAACACATGCTGTTTTTGTGTGTTATTTTAAGGAAGAATTACTGCATTTAGCTGTTAAAACAAGAAGCACTCCTTTCACCCTCATGCCAGCTTTAGCCATAGCTGGACTGGTTTGTCTTCTTTCTTAGAAGACTCTTGTTTTATAATAATGGTAGCACCATGAGAATTCCGTTCAGGTAAGAATCAAAACCTCTTTTTTCACTGCTCTGGAGAGCATTTCTACAAAGTCCCCTAGTTCCCCTAAGTGAAGTGAGAAGTGCTTACCTTCTGTTGGTGATGTCTTCAGATGTCTGCAGAGCCCCTCTGTTTCCCCATAAGTCTCTTTAATTTTTACTACTGCTTCTGTCCCTCGGAGTTCCATGAGGGAGCGCAGTTCCTGCAGTGTGCACCCAAACTCTCCTGCATGGTTGGCCTCATTTCTTTGGTTCTTGGAATAAAAATCGCTATTTGTCATGTCACCCATCGTGGCTGGTTATATTGCTCCACTCGTTGTAGTCGATACAATCTTAAAACTGTTTAAAAATTGGAGGAGAGGAATCTCGAATTCCAAATCGGAGAAATTAAAAAGAATCCCGCGTGTGTCCGGCGAGCGACGTGGAGGATGCCCCTGGCGTGGAGGGTGTCCCTGACAGGCTGGAGGTCACAGAACGGCTGCTCTCAAGGCTGCAGACCAGCTCCACTCCATTCACCATTTCCCATTATGTTGCACCCAAGCTGTAGAATCTACATGGTCATTTCTTCCTCTGGACCTTTGGGAGCAAGCAGAAAGGACTCATTACAAGGTGGGACACCTTGATGGTGTCAAACAAGCTGTGGCATCTCAGAGGAGCAGCGCAGCACCACGGTGGGGTGTCCTGGAGGTGCTGCAGGTCGGCAGCATCCACCCCAGGACAACACTGCTCTGCCTTAGATAAAGCTCTCCACGGCTCGAGCACCAATAGCAGCGCTGAGTCCAAAGAGCAGCCGCTAAATGAGATGAGTCATGAATATTAATTAGCGAGCGATTAGGCCGGCGTGCAGGATGCACCCTCAGTACGTGCTCTGCTCCATACAACCACCCCGGGCTGTCCTCTGCCCAGAAAAAAGGCTCCCTGATGAGGCTCCGGAGGTAACAACGGGTTAAACACCACCAGTTTTCATAGTGGGTTAAAGCAAAACTGGTTTTTAGCACAAGGGCGGTGAAACTTGGGGGAAAACTATAGAGCCACCGTCACAAATGCAGAATATATTTAAATACGTTACATCTTGCAGCCTTGCAAGCCAGCGTAGCATGGATGCAACGGGATGTCTGTGTTGGAAGAGGCAGAGCCCTTTCCCCTGAGCCCAGCCACCACCAGGCACACACACACAGGATGCTGCTGGGCTCTCTCTTTTTTCTTCCTTTTTCCCTTTTTTATTTTCTTTTTTATGTGCAGCGTTGAACGAGTCCCATTTGGACCATCTGGGAGACAGTTGATTACTTGCTAAAGCCAGCCTTTAAAACCTGTTTCCCCTTCCGATATTCTAATGAAGTTGGTTTAAATACTGCTGAAACCAGCTATTATATTTGGCACGCAGAGTTTTAACAGAGATTAAAGGTTTCTTTTTTGCCTCAAGCGGGTTAGTGTGAGTGCACTGTCTAATCTAGAGGTCTCAGAATCGTTTTCATAATAAAAAAGATCTTCCAAAGGGCACCCCAGCAGCCTAATAACTGACCAACCTGTCACAGGCAAAGGTCACACATTGAACTTTCTAGGCACAGCAATTCCCAGTGGAAATTATATATAAATGCCCAGATAAAGCACATCAAGAGGAGCCCAGTGCCTTTCAAGTCTCAGTTTTATATTTGTGCAACAATTTTAATCTCCCACCCAGCTACAGCTGATGTAACACGTAGGGTTTGCTATTTCCACTCTCTAAGGACATTGCCATTGCTATGCAGCGACAAAGATCAGCCCTGTGTGAGCACTAATTTGGATTTACCTTGCTCAATTAACAAAACTGAACCTCTACCAGCCCTCTCCTTTACAGCTTCAAACCTCAACATTCCTTTGATTCATGTGGAGGAAAAAGTTAAAGGAAAAAAAAAGAAAAAAAAAAGGAAATTCAAGTTTCACTATGATATTACAGCCCAAAATTCAAATACCAGCCAACTGCTACACATTTCTTCCACCCATCCTATTTACTGATGTATCTTCTAGTGCTAAGAACTTCTGCCACCCTCAATTTCACATATTGCTTCTCACATTCACGAGATGAGAATTTCAGCACAAAATGTTTCTACAGGAAACAACGAAGAGAAACTCGAAGTAACAATTAAAAAGGGGTTTTATTTGCCAATCAGGAGATGGTGAACCACACTCTGCTCTCCACGGCTGCATCCTGGGCACTGCTCAGCCTCAATCCATCCCCATAATGCCTATGTACAGCAGGAAGAAAAGGCCTTACTCACACTATTGCTTTGCCTTTTTGTAAACACGATGGATCAGTATTCCAAACAGAAATAGCATCAGCCTGCAGCATTATTTGGGGAAAAAAATTGCAGGCCAGAAATGTCACAGATGCCCAGTGAAACAGGTTTCATCCCAGGAGGCAGCACAGGGCTCCTCCTTCCTACCAGCAGCATCCCAGGCTCTGCCTGCTGCCAACCACAGCAAAATCCAGATTGAGATCTGATTGTCAGAAAGGCTACAGTGATGATAAGGAATAGCTGAAATAACAGGCTGCTCTTTACTTCCAGTGGTTAAAAAAAAAAGCAATAAAGTCTGTTCCTAAGTGCAGTTAGGGTTTTGAAAGCTGGCTATCTCAAACAGCCATGATTTTAAGAGAAAAGAAGATGGAAAAAACATTGCTCTAATAAAAAAAATCTCTTTAAATGTTGCTTCAAAATAATAAAATTGCTCTTAAACTATTCCATAATACCACAGAGAAAAGACAATTTTGAGTGCTTTTTGAAGAGAACCATCTACCAATTTAATTTCTAATGCAAAGGGTACTAAACAGAGCATCAAAAACATTTTCTCCATGATCTTTCTGCAGGATGTGTCTTCTCCTCTCAATCAAAGCATTTCTTTAGGCTCCCTGTGCTATAAATTAATATATTTTCTTCCATTCTTAGAAATTCATTGTCATTTGTCAGCCACAGTGCTGACAAGACAGTGCTGTTGCTTTTCAGCATGAGTCATTTGCCTGCTTAATTTTTAATTTCACCTCCAATTAAATATTAACCAATAAACAACAAATATGAAGTTTACACTTCCTTCAGAGCTTCAAAACCAAATCACTGGCAGACTGTGCTGCTCATGACTCACCTAATGCTGTGCCACCAGGGAAACACCACCTCATGCTTCTGAGAGGCAGATGGAGAAACGCAGCAGGCACAGAGCGTGACTGACATTATTCCCTGCTAATGCAGCTCCCCAATCCCCTGGAACAGGATCCTCGGGCTCCATCCCATCCCAAAATCTCTCCTAGACAAAGCCCAGGCCCCTGGCCAGGCTGGCAGAACTGACATGCAACCACCTCATCCCTCCTAAGTGCTGAATATTGAATATTTCTGCACCAAAGAATAGAAAAGTTGTGGCTGGCACATAGCAATATTCCCATCATGGGGCTTTGCATCTCCAAAATACATCCAGTTACCACAAATGGGAGAATTAAGAGTCTCATCCACAAGAAATCCAATTATTACACTGGGTTTGGGCAGGGTTTTTTTGTTTGCTGGTTTTCTGGGTGGTGTTGTTTTTGTCTGCTGGTTTTTTTGGGTGGAGGTGAGGGAAGGGACTATTTTACAAAAAACCTCACAATACTGATATTTTCAAGATGTTCTACATATTGATGTTTTCAAGATGTCCTAAGTGAACTACCAAGAAAGGCTGATTAAAGGAGGTGATACCAGCACATTTTTTAATCAAAATTATCTAATATCCTAATGAGCCAATAAATAAAGTGAGATGGATTTCTGGGTGCTGCTTTCACTGCTCTATCCATGGTGGGCTTCAGTGGTTTTAATTCACAACAAAAATCTTCCTGGAACATAAAGAGGCACCAGTCCCAATCCCTGAGAGACCAGGGTTTGCTTTCCACACCATCCCAGAACAGGGTCACCTCCTCCTCCTCCCAGTCCTCCAGATCTGGTCTCATCATTCCCTGTGAGAACAACTTCTAGGGAAAACCTCCCTCCTCAGACACATTCAACAAAAGAGAAATAAAAACTCCAGTAAATTAATTTCACACACAACAGTAGTTCGTTTTCCCAGACAAAAGCAGTCACTTTTAATGAAGGTTATTTGGTTTTGCTTATTCTTCCCAAAACTCCTGATACTAGAAAACTGAGTAAAAGAAGTCCCAAAGTGCAGTTTGAAAACAACAGACTGCTGTGGAGCAGAGATAAAATCCCAGCCCACTTAGATACAACCCATGTAACAAAAGACTTCACACTCAGAACACCTGAGGAAAAAAACTCACCATCCTTATTTTCCTCATTAAAAAGTCAGAATATCAGTCTGTTCCTTGGTCTGGAATCTTTCAAAGATGGATTTTTGTTGTACAAATGCAATATAAACTTGAGCTGGCTGTTTGGTTGGATTTTTTTTTCTAGAGTTGCTGTGTCTGGGGGAAGAGGCTTCCAGTCCTGTAGAGCCCAAGTCAAATATTTTTAATCTCCTAGCTGCTTAGAGGAAATGCATGCCAATTAAAACAGAAGCAATTTGGATGAGCTAACTGCAGGCCTGCTGGGAAAACTATTCTTTGATTTCCCTAATCAGGAAAAGTCTCATCTTGGAAGCTTGTAAATATTTTCACAGTGTGTTAGAATGTAGATATCATCCCCAAGTATTCTGACATCTGATTTCATTCAGGCTTCTCCTGGCAGGAAAGTTAACATCAACGTCATGAACCAGATTTCACCAGAGCAGAATCCCAAGACTTGCATTTCACTGTCCTTAAAGTCTGGACAAATAATGGGTTCACCATGAGTCAAAAGAAAATAAATAAAATGAGGATATAGTCTTAATTTTACTGTACTCTCTAAACTGTCACCTGAGATTTTGGTAACCCTGATTTCAGAGCTTGCTGTGCTGCTCCTGTTTGAGTTTGCAGCAAATTCAAAATTTGCTGTTTGAATTACAGGTTAAAGGATGATCCCCTCTCAGCACAGCCCAGGCTCTGCTCACTCCTCGTGCAGCTGGAAGGTGGCACACACAGCTGGTGCTCCAGGAATTAAACTCAGGGAATCAGCAGTTCCCACCCCTCCATAGGGAGCCTCTCTGCCCCACTTGGACTTTGCTTGGCTAGAAATAAAATTCCAGCTGAGCCCTACAGACAACCCCCAAGTAAGCGGGGGAAAGCAGTGAAATGTCACATTTCAGTGAGTACAAGGTGCATAACCAGATTCTTCTGTATTCACTGATACCATTCCTTAACAAAGCAGGACTGGAAGCAAATTGAAGGGAATTTTCCCTGGAGTCTGAGCAAAATCATCTGAGATGTTTTGAGACTACAGTTCCTGGGAGCAGCAGGGCAACAACTGATTGCAGAGGATGAAAACCTCACAGCAGACCTCTGCAAGGGGAAAAGAGTCGAGAAGGAAAGCCATAACCTGCTCTGTAGAGGCCTGCAGATATGTGAAATAAATCAGGTGTGGCCCAGCTGTGGCATCTCTGCATGGCAAAGCCAAAATGTCCATCCCTTTGTGAACACAATCTTCATGGAGCAGAATGAGGAAAGGATTCTCTATCCAGCAGCTAAAAAAGCTGATTAAATGCACCCAGCAATGCCTAAACTCACGTTGTCTTAAAAAAAAACAACCACCATGCTGACTTTGAAGCTCAATTATCAGAAATGCACAAGATGCAGAAGGAGCTAAGGAAAAACACCATCTGAATAAAAGCTGGTTGGCACCTCACAAAGCGTGACATTTTGTTTAATACCAGAAAGCCAAGAGCAGACAGAGAATTTGAACTTTGTCGCTGAAGTGTTCTCTGAAAATATTCCTGACTTCATTCCTACATTTCCTCACAAATATCAAGTTGATTTAAATTAATTTGTCCATCTATAAAGAAGCTGTAGCTGCCTAATCCTTGGAAGTGTCCAAGGCCATGTTGGACAGGGCTTGGAGCAACCTGGGATAGTGGAAGATGTCCCTGCCCATGGAAGGAGCTGGAATAAAATGGTCATTAGGGTCATTTCCAGCCCAAAACAGTCTGTGATTCTGTGATCATTCATTCATGATGAGCACACACAGATGAGACATTCATTCAGTTGTTCTTTTCAGACAGAAATATATTTCCCCTGATAATAGCATGACATTAAGACAATTAAGTTAAAGTATTATTTTAAAAATATTGCAAAATGAAAACATTTAAAAAAAAAAAGAAAAATCGCAGGCAACTGCCTGTTACAATCCCTTAACAACTGTTCCAGTCTTTCAGCATGAAACTGAGCCTCCAGTCAGTACCAATTTCTTTATCAGGTAGGATAAATAAAAAATATTTAATGTCTGCTGTAGACACTGTTGAATATTGGAAGGCAACAAAAACCTTGTCGCAAAAGAGAGATACAAAATATTAAAAAGACATAAAATATCATTAATTTTGGTTCTACAATAAGAATATTTACTTAGGACTTCTACCAAACAGAATCTGGCACAAATGGGCTGACTCTTCTCTTTTCCATGTTGTTCTAGTGTAATGAGGGGAACTGAAATGAGGGTTGTGAATTAAAGTACCTGCAGCCCCTGCTGCAGTGCACAGTTATTCAGCCTACATTTGATCCCAAGCCTTTCCTCTGCTCCTCGTGGAAATGGCTTCAGAAAGCCAAATGAACTCCTGACAGCAACACAACTGCTCTAAGGGAATCAATTCAGGCCCATTAAAGAACAAAATGACTCCATCAGTGACTTCTGGGGGACTGCAGCAGCTCCTGCAGATGAAATCCTTCCTCCCCTGGTGCCAGAACCTCTGTGGGAGCCTTCCCCTCTGCCTGCAGAGGTGGGATCTGCCCTGAAAATGAGATTTTTTTCACTAAAGGCAGTCCTAGCCATCAGTTTTCAGAACTCTCTCTCTGCCCTGCTGGTGTTAACATCAATTTATGGTGTTTTGCTTCCAGTGCTCAAATGAAAGATTATTTTCCATCAGCCATTTATTCTCTTGAGGCTCCAATTGCCCACTGCAAAGCAGGTTTGGGGTTTCTTTCATTCACTGCCTTCCTACACACCACATAGTCCCACTCTTTGGGGTTGTGTTTCTGGCACTGAAAAGACCCATTCTACACCACTTTAAACTTTAAAAAGTTAAATAAACTTTAGAAAATTCATGTTTTTATGTAGAATTGAGTTTATACAACAGTTGTTGCAAGGAGTGACAATTTCCAAACTGTGTTATCAATTTAATCAAAAACACAGCTGGGAAAAAAAAAATAAGGATATTCAGCCTTCAGACACTCAGATAGCATTAAATAAAGCAGATGTGGGGGAAAAAAAATCTAAATTAAATGCTCTAAAAGCAGTAGGTGGTCAAGGAAGGACCATTTCCCAGCAGATTCCTGCACCACTTCCAGAGTGGGGGGAAGAATTTTTTGTAGCAGAAAACACCCAAAAGATGTGATGCTATATCTCAGAGAGATGTTAGAGAGCAGCCCCTCACCATCATCTCCAGGGAAAATATTGAAAATTTCTTCCTTCGGCTGAGATGCCTTTCTTTTCTCCCCCAAAATTATAGTTCTGTCCAGTCATTACAGTTTTGACCCAGGAGACAAGGATAAAAAAATCCTATAAAAGAAGAACCCAAACTCACCAGGCTATAATTCAGATCTTTGTTTCACTAAAAGCAAATTATTGGCACATGAACACTAAAAAGATGAGGCATTCTACATCTGTCCTTCATCTGTGTTTTTCACAGACCACCAGATTTCTTAAATCTAGAATTTGAGTTGCCATGTGACCCTTAGCTGATTATCAGCTTGGTGCACACAATTTCAGGGAGTTCCAGGAGTCTGTGTGCCTAAAATACCTAATTATATCTCATTTTATCAGAAAATTCTCCAGAACTTCTTAAAATAAATATATTTTTCCAGTTCCTTCCAACCTAAAATTCCAACCTAACCTTTTCCTGCTCCATCCTACCTAAAATTTTTTGGCTTTTGTTCAGCCTCAGAGTTTGGGTCCTAATTATTACTTTGGTTAGTCTATTACTAATTATTTTATTATGAAAAAATTAAATGGCCTCTCTAATCTTCATACCTTGAGACTAATCCAAATATTTAATACTTTGGTAGAAATTGCCATTTCACCTGATTGGTCACATCCATCTTGACCTCTTTTCACATTTCTTTCTCATATTTTCTAACAATACTTTACAAGGACTTTCAATCCTAAAAATTGAGATTAATGAAGATAATCTCACCTATATTTGAACCATCCCTCAGGCTTTTAATCAATAAACTGCAATTTCATTTCATGACTCCTCTGTGCTCCCAGCTCTACCTTGGGGACTGCATCAACCCACACCTGGTTTGAGAGTTGGGAAATTGGACTTGAAATATTTCCAGTCCTGGACAGGACTTTGTCATGAGAGCAAACTCACAGACTTAAAGAGGCCTGGACTTGATTACTTCTAAAATAAACTAGAGATAAATGGAAGCATTTTTCTGCTTTCTTAGGAGCATGAGGATGTGCACTTATTAATGTGAAATAGAATTTTGATGGATTGATTTTACTAAAAAGTTGACAGGTATCATGTTTGCCATAAATATGGATCTATGGGATAACAGAGAGAATAAAAACCTAGGGAAATCCATAACTGGCTAGCTGTAGAGAAATTCATTTTGTTGTGACATGATCTGAGCTCTGGAGGTTAAAGCACCTTTCCACTTTTAACATCCATGCTATTGTAGCATGATCAGTGTTGACACTCATATCCCTGAGAAAGAAACTCCAATTTCTACATAACAACCCAAGGGAGACCATTAAGGGAAAAGGAAAAAAAAAAAAAAAGCAAGGAAAAAAGAGAAAAAACAAACCCTGGCCTTGTTCTGGTGTTCTCTCTGTCCTTCTGTCAGCATCCATCACATAAATCAGCAGCCATTAGCAGGGAAAAGAACTGACTGACTACTGCTGTCTATAAAAGTCAAGAAAATCTAAGCAGCTCTAACAGACCTTGAGCCAAAAGACAGGAGACCGCAGCAGAGCCCCACAGAAATGGAATCAGATTGCTGTGTTTAGCCAAAAATGCCATCATTTCAGTGTTATAAATGCAAAGTCTTTTGTCTACGGGAGGCTTCAAGACCGATTGCAGAAAAATCCAATTTTCCAGGTGTGTGATTGCTCAGCAGGTGAAATGCTGAGCATCAAACAGATCATGAGAAACAGCTGGTCCAGGAGAAAAAAACTAAAAAAAGAAGAAAAAAGAAGAAGGAAAAAAACAGCCCCCTAAACAAACTAAACCAACTTCCCCTCCAGTCTAAATTTGCAGACCTCTCTTCTGCCACCTTGGTTTCACTGTCTGAGGTATTTTATTATAATATTAATTAAAGATATAAAGACATGAAGCCAAATACTGAAGCTTTTAGTGCAGCACCATTGGTTGTTAATGAGATCCAGAAAATGGAGCTTCCATGCAAAATAAGTGCAGGCAGGAAAATAAAAGAGGAAAAAAACAAAATATAGAAGTAAATAATTCGGTTGTTAAAAAAACCCCAAACAATATATAGTTACTTAATGGCTGACTAGACATATATACAAGTGAAATTGGAAGAGACACATTTTTCACTTGCACCATTCCCATAAAGGTTGAAAATCAAACTGCAGGCTATCATCTGCTTTTCTGAACACATATCTACATTTTCTTTTTGTTAACAGTGAAAAGAACTTCTGCACCTTTTTCTTAAAAAAATCCTTACATAAGGCTGGGCTATTTTATTTTTGGGATGGGATGCAGTTCTCTAAAATGAGAATAGAGAGACCAAATTATAACTAACAGGGACCATCTCAGAAAGATTTTTGTTGCCACCTGCACATTTGATGGCAGGAGATCATTTTAGTTAAGCAAGGGCATAATCCCAAGCCTATCCTGCTGTGTGCCTGCACACTACAGAGCATTCCTGCCCCACCTCACCTATTTATCAGGATTCAGAAGCAGGTGAAAGTATAACCAGTTTAAAATCAAGCTTTAATAGGTTATAAACTCCTAAAATAAACTACCAGTAGTTTGCCACCAGCAGTACTCAGAGTAGAGTTCAGCTCCTATAAAACTTGGCATCTCTTCAAATCTCCTTTATGCCACTGAACTCTCAGACCATCATTATGCAAGGGCCAGAGGTAAAGAAAAATCACTTTTTAGCTCTGCTCCATCTTATGGAAAATAAGTTATATGGTAGAAGAAAAAAGCTTTTTTCCCCTCAAAAGATAAATTTGTTTCAAGCATATTCTGTTAAATCTTTTTTGCTTAAAAAAATTCATCTAAATATTTTTTACTATCACAGTTTTATAAGTTTTTCTTATAAACCAACCCATCTTTGCTACTAAGGAGAGATCCAAACCTGGCCAGCTTTGAACTGCAACTCCACGTCCTCAGCCATGAGCCTGCAGGTAACAGAAATCTAGAACAATAAATTGCAACTGAAGTGATGATTTGGGCAGAATTTCTTTGCAGTTTTGCAGAGAGTGGAAGAGGGACAACATCCAGCTTCTCTGTCCCCAGCTGAAATGAAATAAGAAGCTCCAGCCCTCCCCAGCTGGCTGATTTCTCTCACCTGCCAGGAAAACCACGGGTGATTCTGATTCCCTTTGATCAGGGGAGAAGAAGGGGAAGCCTTCAGATAGGATGGAACCCAACAGCCCCCTTTGCATTTTTAATTGCTAAGAAAATCCAATATAAACATAAAATATAAACATATTTTCTCCCCAGTGATTCAGAAGATCTGCCCTGTAAGGCAAGAAGAGCAGAGTGGCTAGAGAGGTGAGTCTGTACCATGAAAAGCCGTGTGAAAGGAGGAGAGGGAAAAAATCCATCCCTGCAGGACCTGGGTGTACAATGGGAACTGGCAGCCAAGGTCACTCCTGAGAAAGAGAGCAGCCAAAAAGGAGGTTTTAAATCTCAGTGGGCATTAGCTGAAAGACACACAGCCATGTTCTGCAGAGCTTTTAAATAGGACATGCACAAAGGATTCCAAGGAGATGGCTATCAGGCAGTCCTATCAAAACACCAATTTTTTTTGCCTAGGTTATTGTCATCCATGGAGCATCACGAAATCATTTTGGAGCAGAAATGAATAAATACAATCTGACAGAAATCACAGCCAGGCCCTGCATAAATACCTGACCAAAATGGCCTTGCCAGCACCATCTGAGGTGGATGAGGAACATTTGAGAGCCCCCAAGCAGAAGGAAGGAGGGGAGAGGGCCCTGCCCAGGAGCTGCCAGTGACACTTGCAGAGGGCACTGGGCACCGTGGGACTTCAGCTCCTCTCCCTGGCACCAGCTCACACCACCTGGCCCTCGGGAAGGCACTTTGGGGACAGGCATATGCAGGCAGAACTGGCACATTAATGCTAAAAACTGGCTCATTAAACCTAAACATCCAACAGGAAGAATAAAAAAAATAACAATAAAAGAGTTTGGGAAGAGAAATTTCCAAAGCCAAGTGTTCTCTGCATTCAGCTTGAGGGAAAGCATCAATTTTAGCAGAGGGAAAATAAAATAAAAAACCCATTCTTCCCTCAAAAATGTACATGAGTACAGACATTACTCTCTTTCTGCTTCACAGAAGCAACATTTGGAAAACGACTTAACCTTTCTATTTTTATCTGGGTGCATTCAAATTACCAATAATGTACAACATGCTGTAACAAAACCACTGATGTAGGGTATAATTTTCCCTCAAGCACATTATCCTAGCTGGTGGCTCAGAAAAATAAGCTGATAAAACAGCAGCAGACATCAATTGATGGATAAAAAGCGATCACAGCTATGTAGAATGTTGCTGCCCAACCTTAAAATCATACAATTAGCCAAAAAATACAAGCTGTAGGACAGGACATACCAACAACCATGCATTAGCTACGGGGTCATCCCAAAAATCCTCCTACAAACACATTTTTAGGCAGACCAGCAGATTATCGCCTCATAATTTAGCTATTAACACACAGATTTATTTTAAAGCCATCATCATGCCTGGTACTTTTATTAAATATCTTCTTCCCTGTCAAGTTCAATCGGGATCTCATCCTAACCATGATGAGCTTTTAATTTTCTGTGCTATTAATAGCAACTTAAAAATAAAATGTTCTCTTTTGAAGCTGTAAAGCTGTAACTTTCTTTAGGAGCTGCAAGGGGGAAGAGAGATTAATCTTCCTACTCTGCATCTCTTAAGCTACATTAGTTATCTGCATATATGGGAAAAAACCCAGGAGAACAAGGAAGAAACAGGAATTTTCTCTAAGAATCCCTTAATATAACTCCCTGTAAGAATTTGACATGGTTGCAGCACAGAAATTAAGAATTACCAATATACAAGGAATAAATAATCACCAGGTAGGTTCTGAATCCTTCTCAGTGACCCTTGTGCCCATCACTAAGAGATAACAGATTAATGAATGACATAATTAGCTGCAAGATGCACAGAGTCCTGTCCAGCAAAGCCCTTCAGCAGGTTCTCAAATTTCAGCGCGACTGGGGTCCTCATTAATTGCCCAGCAAATGAAGAAAGATGGGAAGCTGGAGATGAGGCTCATGGCCCTCTGTGACCATCTGACACACGGATCAGATGCTTCCAGCTGCTCTTCCTCAGCTGCCTCCTCCCAGCAAGGGCAGAAGGGAAGGTACAAAGCTGTTCCAAGCCCTCTCTGGGTCCGTAGGAACAAAATTAATGCAGAGTGTTGTACATTCCCTTTCAGCATCCTGCTGCAGTGCTGCTTGCTCTTCCAAGGAATGACACAAGGAAGGTCAGAACCACAGAGCCCCAGCAGCTGCAGAAAAGCCCAGAGAAGACTCTGGGGAGAGCTCAGAGCCCCTTCCAGTGTCTAAAGGGGCTCCAGGAGAGCTGGAGAGGGACTGGGGACGAGGGATGGAGGGACAGGACAAGGGGGAAAGGCCTTAAGCTGGAGGAGAGCAGACTTAGGTTGGATTTAGGAAGGAATTCTCCCCTAAATAGGGAGGTGAGGCCCTGGCACAGGGTGCCCAGAGCAGCTGTGGCTGCCCCTGGATCCCTGGCAGTGCCCAAAGCCAGACTGGACAGGGCTTGGAGCAGCCTGGGACAGTGGGAGGTGTCCCTGCCCATGGCAGGGGTGGAATGAGAGGGTCTTTAATGTCCCTTTCCACCCAAATCGTTCTGGATTTGCTGCTTCCGTGACCTTGGGACACAACCGAGGCCCTGGGCTGCTTTGGGATGTATTTTCTGTCAGTGCCTCGATGCTTGTGACCTCTCTTTTAGGATATGGGCCTTGCCACAGCTATCGAGGCCTATCTTTATCTAAAGATTGGAACACTGAAGTGTGTTTTAATGAGGGATAAACTGAGACCATCTGGATGTCTCAGCTGCTACAGAGCATGATTGTTTGCTGATTTTAACCATGGCTCTTGCAGAGAACATAGACCTGTGTTGCACAAAGTGCACGAGCTCAGCTTGATTTCTCCTTGTAATCAAATGTGTTGATCTAAAATCTGTTTCCAGCAAATTACTTGTCTGTTTTGGGAACAGCTCCCTCCTCATCTCTTCAGCACGGTGATGGGGATAAGCAGAGACCATTGAGTGGAAAAGGTATTTTTGTGAGGGGCTGACAGTGAGTGCTCCCAGTGAAATCTTCCATTTTGGAACACGACCACCATTTACTCACAAACTACATACAAGGTGCCAGCTCAAATTAAAATCTGGAATTTTCTTTTCTTTTTTGTTTTTGTTCAAGGGTTTGGTTTCTTTGTATTGTTGTTGGGTTTGTTTGTTGATTTTTTTTTTCTTTACAGAGATTTGTTGCAAAAAATTGGTAATTAATTGGTCCCATTTGAATGATGGTGGCACGGGGACATTCTGCATTTCTTCATGCACATATTTCAATGGTTAAGTGTTCTGAGTACTGGATAACCATGTTGCAATTAAGCTGCAATAGATCATTTGTTGATCCTGTATGTATCCTGCAAGATAAATAATGAGTTTATTTGGGAAGGTAAAGTAAGAAACTACTCAAAACCACCAAAAAATTAATGGTGAGCAAAAGAAACTGTGAAAATAATTCTGCAGATTAATTATTATAATATTGCTTAGACTGCTGAGGTTTCTGTGAATTCTCAAATTAAATAGAACCAATAGGGGATCAAATCCAAATTCCCCATGTTCCCACTGATTTTTTCCATGTCAGAAACATCCAAATTCTAAAACCTCCAGCAAACTTCACATTTACTTTTCAGGAGACCAGGCTTGGGTCTGGAAGTGGGGATGGAGTGAATGTGTAGTGACTTCCACCCAAACACCTCAGCCAACAGGCAGCATTAACAATTTGAGATTAGAACATTCTGTTTCAATTAGTTTAAGTGCTGTTAATTATGCATTCACCAGGAATGACACCTGTGACTTCAAATTCCAAGCAGATCTGAAAATTAAAAGACTAAAAGCAACAAGTGTTCTTGTAAGAAGAGCTACTCTAGGGATTCTGAGATCAGAAGTAATTTAGCATATTTTAGCATGAGTTTTTCACCCTTTTTTAATCTAAATAAAGTTTCTGAAAAAGAAATTTCTATCTGTTGGTTTTACTTCTCAAAAAGTGATCCAACACAGAATGTTCTGGCTTTTGACTATAAGGTGATTGATTATTTGAAGATGAAATCCTATCCTGTGTCCTTTTCCTATCAGAGTATCAATAAATGCCTAAAAGAGAATTTCTGGCAGAGGTAGAAATTTCTTGAGATGAAATTTCATCTTGAGATTCTTGGGAGAAATACCCCCCAAAACACCAAGATAAGCTAACTTCTCCCATTTATTAGGATCCATCTGGTACCAGGAGACATTGCTTTATTGACTTGTTGGGCTCAAAACCCTTTCAAGGACAACACATAAATACCTACAAAGATTGCTTTATTGACTTGTTGGGCTTCCCACTTCTAAACCCAAATGGTTTGGATCATTTGAATTCATGTCACACATCACCAATGGCCATCCCAGATGTGCTGGAAAGCCACATCCTTCCCTCTGATACCAGGCCCACAAATATTTCACACTAAAGGATTCCCAAATAAATTAATTCTGGCATTAGAGATGTGGAGGCATCCAATGGACCAATAAAATTAAATCTCTCCCTCTACAGGCAGAAGTGATAATGAGGAATTACCAAATTCTCCAAAGATCCAGGAGAGTGCTGAACATGCCTAAAATAGCCAAAGTTACGAACCATAATATTATTAACCTGAACTATTGTTTGTCATATCTGTGCCTTGGAGTGTTCAAGGTGTGCCAAGTTTTAAAACAAGTTTTAAACACTGGGATTTCCATTATTATTCTGTTTGAATCAAACCCCCTGCATTGACATAACACCTGAAATGTGCAAGTAAACAAAAGACAAAATCCAGTTGTTTCCAAGGTTTTCACACCCATCAACTCCTACATATTTCCTAGAGAAGCAAACTCACACCTCCTGCAACAGCTTTGGTTTTTTGTTATGTTTTGTGAGCCCATCTGAAATAATTCAGACGTCAGAGAATTGAAATTACCATGCTTCTAATAACTTTCAGCAATCTCCCAATCTGTTATAATCAGAAATCTTATAGAGAAAGCACCCCCACAACATCTCCAGAATAAAAGGGCATTGTCAAATCTTTGCATGCTGAACTGCAACCCCCAAAAAATAAAAAACAAGCTTATCTCAGAAAATTAAGCAAAACTGATCAAAGCATAGCCCACGTCTCTGATTTGCATGCACCTAACCCACATGCTATCACAAAATGCAGATCCAGCCCACTCCTGATGGCAGTGAGCAACTCTGCCAGGTTGGGGATTAAAAAACAAGATCCCATCTCTTGCTTCAGCCTGTCTCAATCTGGTGCTCCCCATGTAAATCAATGCAGGTTTTTTAGCATTTTAAATCAAGACAAGTTTTGTTCACAGATGCTCCTGTGATTATTGTTTTGCCTTCTTTGAAAATGAACAGAAAACACTTCCTCAGATGTGTTCCTTAATAACCTTATGTTTATCTTTCTTTTTGTCCCTTCTTGCAAGAACAAAACTTCCCAAGTTCTAGCACAGCCATTTTAAAAAGGACTTAGATGCCCACTGTCAAAAATGATTTGTGGAAATAGAACAAGTGGAACAGACCCTTCCCATCCCTGTAAAAGCAGCTCCAGTGACCTTGAGGAAAATAGACAAATAGGAAAAGCTCACAGGTGTCATATAAACCCCTTTAACTTCTCCTGGAAGCTGCAGTTGCTGGGTGTCACCCTGAGACTGCCAAGAGCATGTACACCTCATTTGGAGGGGCTGATGCCTTCATGGGACTACCAAAAACCAGAGGCCAGACAAAAATAACAGCATAAAAAGGAGTTATATTTATTGAAGGGCCATCAGGTACATTTTGGGCTATGCCCAAAATGGATGACAGGTCACTCTTTTATAAGTTTGGTCCATTTGCACATTCGGGGTGAATCTGCCCATTCCAGCCCCAGGTAATGAAGTCATTGACCCCAGGTTTGCTCCCCCAAGTCCCTTTTGTTCCCATCTCTGGGGCCTGAGGCAGTGAGGTGTCCTTGACCGCCAGGCCTGGAGAGGAATTGTTGTGTCTGCCCAAACTGGGAAAGCTGCAGCTGCCCCTGTGTGTGGGGTTTGGAGTTCTGCACTAAAGAGCTGCAGGAGTACAAATAAATGGAAAATATACAAAAATTACAAAAGCTAAGATGCTAAGGCATCGTGGAAGCACTCTTGTGACCCTGTGTATGCTCAGGCTGTGCATTTCCATCCCAGTCAGGACACAGGCAAAGCTCTGTGTGTGCGTTTGCTCCCGTTCAGCTGCTGCTCTGCTTGACCTGATCTGCCACTGGCGAGCACAGGCAGCAGAGTTTATTTGCTGAATCTATTTACCCCACTGTCAGTCAAGATGTAGGATGATGCTTAAACAGGGAACAGTCAGATTAATATAATTGAGCTGCAGCTCGGAGCAGCCAGGGAGCCGAGCTGGAATGGCAAAGCGCTTATTCCCTTCTGATTAAAACCTCCCCAGGGTTGTATCAGTGTAAAGACACCAAACCAGGGATGCACAGGGGAGCCAGGGATGGGAGCCTTTCCTTTTGGGAACAGCTCACCAGCTTGAGAGGAAAGAACATGGATCACGGGGAGATAAGTTGCCATTTTAATTGCATAAGGAGCACTGGTGGATTTGTCATTCCTTGTGACAGAGTTTTCTCCCCAGAGTCACATCCTGAGCACAGCTCTGTTGCTATTGTGTTAGACATTTCATGCACCAGGGTGACAGCCCAGCACACAGATCCAGAGAGCCTCGTAAACAGCCTGTTTTTGTTGACTCCAGGGATAGATGTCTCTCTGCTCTTCCACAACAGAGCAGGAAGACCCTGTCCAAACACAAAAATCAGTGGCTGAAAAGGAGCTCAAGTCTTCAGCACCATCAGACTAACTAAAAACCACAGAGTTTTTTGTGCTGGCAGTGTTATTTCCAGCACAGGGGAAAACAGACAGGCAGCTTGCAGGTGGCATCCTCCTGCAGGGACCAACATTGCTGGCACAGATGGCACAGGAAAAAGGGGAGTGATGCTGGTGGTAAATCCATTTGCTGAAGTCTTTATGACCCTTTGCACTCAGACTCTTTAGTACCTCAGCACTACAGATCCCAAAGTTGCAAGGACTTATCCTGACTCACAAGTTGTAAGGAAAGTAACACAGAGAGTGAGGCTCTTATGGTGGCAGAGGGCTCCTCAAGGCCTGGCACCACAGCTGTGGCTGTGTCTGGGAGCAGAATGTCCCCAGGGAGAAGTGCTGTGCTGCAGCTGGAGCTGCACCACACCAGCATCCCACAGCTGGAACCACTGACTCGGTGTCACCACTGACTCGGTGCAGTGATTTCAGTCATTTCAGTGACATTTGCCCTAGAAATGAGCCCTCCAACTCCAGCTGAAGCACACAGGAGCCACCAGTGGCACAGCACACAGGAACTATTTCTGTATTTGTGCACAGCTGATCTTTGCCTTTTCTCTAGCCTAGATTTTGATTTCCCCTAAGTGATCAGTGTTGGCCTAATTCTACTCCCATTTACATCAGTCGAAGCTTCACCATCAACTTCAAAGAAAATGGATTTAACCCAATATAGTTCATTTTGATAAATTCTCCTTTAAGAGAGAAGGACCTCTGCTTCTCCAGCAGAGGATAAGATGATGTATTTTTACACCAGGCTTCAGAGCCAGATGACTTTGCTGTGTCCTACATTCACATTTTGGGTTGGAGCAGCACTGCAGCTCACAGCAGCTCAGCTCTGGCTGTGTCTCAGCTCTGGAGCCCAGGCAGGAGATTTCTCTGGGAGAAAACAGAGCAGAAGCCCCAGTGCAGGTTCACACTCAGCACACACAGGGCTGGAAAGCTTCCAGCCTCGGCAGGAGCACTTTGAGGCCAAAGGCTCAGACTAAATCCAGTCAGACACGAGACCTGCACAGACCCAGGGCTGCTCCCCACTATTGATCTGCCTCTAATGCACCAAATGCCTTGCTGATGGACACACATTGCAAACTCCACTTCTACCTCTTATCTCTAGCATCTTTGCATTTCCCATCCCTTCCTAAATGATTCACTCAGCATAACTGGTCTTCACAACCTTCTGTGTCTTATCCCCATATTCCTACTTCAATTGCATAAATTTGGATTTAGACTTTTTGGATTATAGCCCTGGAGCTATGCCTGCCTCTTACAGGAACCTGACTCCAATTGTTAAAAATTCCCTCCCAGAATGAACCTTCCAAGACATTTTGTTTAACATTGCATTAACCAGCAACTTCTTATCAAGAAAATTTCCCTTGTAAATAGGATTCTGTAGCAAATTATCTGACACATTAGGCATAGGAACTTTAGTCCAACTTAGGTACCAGCAAATCCACTATCAGGATAAAATATTGAAAAGGAACACTACAAAAACAACCTTTCAAATAAGGCTCAAAACTCAAAATCAGAGCACTTGTCTAGCAGGAACAGCAGTGGTTCAGGCTTTTCAGCTTTTACAGAGGGAAGGACTGCTGCAAAAGGTATCTCTGCAAACACCACAATGGCAGGGAAAGGAGCTGCACTGAAGGATTTCAGGAGGAATTTCTTCACAGAAAGGGTGATTAGATATTGGAAGGGGCTGCCCAGGGAGGTGGTGTAGTCACATCCCTGGAGATGTTTAAAGAAAGCCTGGATGTGGCACTTGGTGCAATGGTTTGGTTGATAGGGTGGTGATCAGTGGCAGCTTGGACCTGATGCTCTCAGAGAACATTTCCAACCTAAATGATCTTGTGATTCTGTGCCTTATTAGAAAACATCTTATCAGAGGAAGAGCAACCCCAGCACAGTTCATCACAGATATTTAGCAGGAAGGGAAGCCAGATACTGTTGTAAATGCAATTCAAATATTTCAGCCTTTATCCAGCTAGAATCCCCTTTAACAATTATATCCTAGAATTTCTGGAAACCCTCTGTCTGCAGGAGTATCTCACTCTGCCTTTATACACAATGATTTACTTTAATTCTTTCCCCCCTATACCCCAAGATGGGGACAGAACCCTCACGACTGTCAGATCTTTTGCCCCAAAACCAAGGTACACTGTGGCCACCCCAACCTGGGCTGACTTATCTGCCTCTCTCTTCCTGATCTGCTTCTGCTGTCCCTGATCTGCCTCTGTCCTTCCTAATCTGCCTCTTTCTCCCTGATCTGCCTCTCTCTCCCTGATCATCTATCTGCCCTCCCTGCTCATCTTGTGGTCTCCCTGATCTGCCTCTCTCTCCCTGATCATCTTCTGCTCTCCCTGATCTGTTTCTGCCCTCCCTGATCTGCTTCTGCCCTCCCTAATCATCTTCTGCTCTCCCTGATCATCTTGTGCTCTCTCTGATCTGCCTCTGCCCTCCCTGCCCATCCTGTCCCCCAAGGCCTCTCAGGGATAAAGGGACATCTCTAAGGCCATAGAATGATGGTGACACCTCCACCAGCAATTTTCCTTTTAACCAGAGAGGGGGTAGTAGTTTCCAGCCAGTTTTCATCCTTGTAATCCTACTGAGCCCACCCTACATTTCAGAAGTGACACCTTACATTAACTGAGCATGTTTCATCATAACTCATTTTCCTCTTTACTCACATTTCCCCCTCAGACACAGGCCTTTATCAAGATGATTATCAGATGTATTATTTACTATTTTATGGTGCAGAAAGCACTCACCCAAAGGCAGGTGATACTCGCAGGAAGGGTGCTTTAACAAGAGACATTAATTAGCAACCCCTGTAATAACACCACAGCAACAAGCGTCAAAGCTCCCTACATGGACTCAAGCAGTCAAGATTAAGTTAACATTTTTTTCCTTATTACCCTGACTTTTATATAATTTCACACTGTAAATGGAAAAGTCATCCAGAAATTTGGGGCAGGTCATTTATCACTGTTGAAAGCAACTGCACAGAAATGTCTGAGATGGAAGAATTTCGGTAATGTTTTCTGAATTCCCAACACAGGACAAGACTGTGCTGCTTTCACTCCTCCTGTTTCTGCACTTTGGTCTCACCTGTATGAAATCTACTTGCTGGAATCAATGAAAGCAGCAAAAGACCACAAATCTGTCATGGAAAGATGTAAAAGTCACATAAAGAGTGGCCAGTAACAACACAGAGTAACAGCTAAGCCAGAGCTGCCATTGCAAATCAGTGCTCCAGGACTGCCAGAGGACTCAGTGACTCCACAGGACAACACCCACAGAGATCCCATCAGACTAAAAGTTGTCCATGACTCACAAAAACACAGGCTCAGGCTTCCCTGCATTCCTGCTTGGAAAACCAACTTCAAATCAAACAGCCCTCTTTCAGTTTGGGGGTTGTTTTTTTCCCAGTGTTCCTAAGAAAACCATAGGATGATTTAGATTGGAAAAGAGCTTTGAAGGTCATCTAGCACAACTTAGTGCCAGCTTCAAATGTGGAACAGCTTGCTCAGGGTCATGCCCAGCTGAGCTTTGAGCGTCCCCAAGGATGGAGATTCCCACCCCTGTCTGGGCCACTGTTCCCATGTTGGAACATCCTCCTGGTGAGAAAGCTATTTATATTTGACCAGAATTCCCCCTACTGCAATTACAGCTTTTACCTCAAATCCTTTTGCTGTGCACCTCAGGGACGAGTCTGGATTTTCCTTCTTTTATGACCTGCACTGGGTAAGTGAAGAAAGGAATAAAACCACATCCAGCTCTTCTCCTGAGCAAGGGATGCTGGCACTCCCAAGCCTCCCCCTGTGTGCCACGTGCTCCCACCTTGTTGGCCCTTCTCTGGACTCCCCCCAGTCACCAGTACCTCTCCTGTACTGGGCAGACTGGTCACAACTCTCCAGAAGCAAGATCACAAGTTGGAAACAGAGCAAGGAGATTAAAAAGAGTGGGGAGGGCAATTATTGAAGAGTTCAATGCCCATCCCTTGGCTCAGGTATCTCTGATAAATCAGTTTATCCCGATTTATCAGAGATAAATGGCACCTGCCATTCCAGAGGGCTTTCCCTGAGCTCACAATGCCACCATTCACCCAGAGCTGCTGAGAGCAAAGGAAGAGTTGGGATGAACTTTGCCAAAGTCCCCGGGAAAAGAATTTTATTTTCAGAATCCCGCACTGGAGAAGTAAAAAAAAGTTTCCATACAATGGAGGCCACCATTTAATCAAAACATTAATCCTAGAGTGAATTTTCTGAACACATTTGAACCTCAAGGTCAAAAGTTGCAAATACAGATTAAATACATTTCTTATATATAGGATTAGCCACACAAAAGAGATTGTTTTAAAACTTGTTTTCCTTCCAAAATCCACAAAGTATTGGAATTAAGGGACTTCAAAAATCAGCAAAGGAGTTTGATACATTTAAAAATCTCTGTTCACAGCATTATCAAGATAGCCTTGCTAAAAAGAATTAATTCTGATTATCAGGGGAAAAAATTGTTTGCCTGCTTTAGCAGGTTACATAATTCCCAAAAATACTTAGAGCAATATTAAATTCTGCTATATTGGAAGTTTTACATTATACAAGATAATGCAATACCCAAAACTGAACACGACCATTTAGGATCAGAGCAAGGCAGTGGCAGATTATTAATCACCTCTGCATTTGTTTCAGAAACAATTGGAAAATGAGGCTTTGGTAAAGGCATGTACTGAGAAACAAAAGCAAATCAGAGCAGAATTCAGAGATTAACAACTCAACCAAATTCCTAAAGGCCAAAATGTATCCAGAGGGGCTCTGCTGGGGGAAAGGTGCACTGAGGGGTGGGCAGGGATCAAATACAGTGGTGGGAAAACAAAGGACTTAAACAATCTTCATTTCAGTGGGGCCACAGTGTCAATAAAGAGAGAACTTGTGCATGAAGGCTGTCCCTGTGGTCTTTAACCAAAATCAAACCAGCACACATCCAGAAAAAGCAACAGGGAGGCAGGTGGCAGCACAGGTAACAAGTGGTGGCACCTCTTGGCGTGGGAGAGGGTTTGAATTCAGCTCTGAAACATCTTCCAGCATCCCCTGGTGCTCAGCTCCCGGGCAGCAGGGGTGGAGCAGTTCCAGCAGCCTGGGAGATCTGCTCTGTGGAGAGGGGGAGGCTCTGTCCATGGCCCCAGGGCTGCTGTGTCAGGAGAGGCAGGCAAGCAGGAAAACTGGGGAAAGGAGGAGGCAGCAAAGTGGCTAAAGAGCAAGACATGCATTTGAGCCTTTGCCAAATATCTGCAACCACTGGAGAAGGCAGGGAAGGAGTGGGATGGCTACAGGCCTTCACCCTGGCATTCAGGTGGAAGGAAAGCTGCCAGCACTGCTCTGCAGCACAGATTTCTCAGGTCCTCATGGGTTAGAAACAAACATCCTCATTTCTGCTCCCCAGATATATTATATTCTATTTTATTGCCATTCTGCCCAGGAACAGAGCACTCTGCCTGTGCTGGCCAGCACTGACACCCTGCTGGCCAAACACAACCTGGGTGCTCACAGGACATGAGGCAGGGAAGCTCAGAGCAGGGCTCTTCCAGAGGCAAAGCCAATTTGGGCAACTTGAAATCACCCTAAGTTTCATAAATAAAGGCTAAACAGCTTTCTGAGGCACTCTGAAGCACATTTTCTGCTGGATGAATATGGATTTTGCAACACTTGCAAATCCCATTAGCAGCAAGGAGAGCTGTAGGACTCAGTGCACACGATGCATTATCACTGAAGTGACCCCTATTTAATTACTGAAGTAAATGCAAACACTTTTCAGTTGAGTTTTACAGTGTTAAATAGCTTACAAATTGTTGCATAGATGCTTTTCCTGGCATGCATCAGGTCCAAAAATGGAGCAAAGTCATTCCTTCACTTCAGCTGAAACCTGGGCCCTCAGTGGTCAGCACCAGCTAAGAAGGGACACTGCCCTTGATCCCCACAAAAACTGTGGTCATTCTTTAGGAGTTTCACATCTTCACTTTAAAAACCACTCAGTTACAGCCCCTTCATGTTCTATTTTATGGTTCCAGCAGTTTTCTTAACCTTGAGAAAATTTGGCACCGTTATTCTAATTATGAGAAGTGGGAGTACATGAAATCTTTCCAGCAAAGGAGAATCTGAGCTGGCAGATGCATGAAATTCTATCCTGCAAAATGACAGAAGGGGAAGTAATGGGACACTAGACCTGTCACTTACCCAGGTAAGTGCTGTAAATAAAAAACTACATTCTTTTAAGCTCATTCAGCTCTTGATAAATTGACACCAAGTATGGATATTGTTACCAAATGCAGCTGCAGTAACTCAAATTGCTTATTTACAAAACCTGTTGTCACTATAGCACAAAGACAAGCAGTGTGTGTGTGTCTGTGTACATTTAAAGCCCCAAATCCCAGAAAGGAAAGCCTCCCATGTGTGTCCTGACACAGCATCATACATGAAAAATGCATGCACTTTCCTACTGAGCTCACACATTGGGTTACAGCCACATGGGAGGACTGGGAATTTAAATACCCCACTGGGCCTTTTCCTTCTCTGGGACAACTGCCCTGGAACCCAACATGCACAAATCCCAGATGCCATGAAGGCTATGGAGTCATCAATCCCTAAAATTTGGAGAAAACTGAAGAAGTGTATTTTTTAACAGTTTCCCCTTAAAACCCTCAAGTTTATTAAGGTCTCTGTGCTAAAAATATTCGAAAGCTTTCATTCCAATAAAAGACACCATTGCACAAGGTCTCCTCGAGCACAGGAAAGCTCAGTGGAATGCAGGAAGGCCCTCACAGACATTCCTGTTCCAGAGGGGCAGAACGGAGCTGTCAATGATCTCCTCCACAGCAGAAACCCTCGGAGATCCGTGCAGCCACTGATGTCCTCACACACATTTAAAACCAGACTCCAATCCCTCCTGCATCCTTCTCTGTGTTGTACTTGGCTAACCCCTTACATAATCCCAGGACTTCCTTCTTTTAAAGCACATATAAAATAGTCTGAGTTCAAGCACGGAGATAACAAAGTCGTCAAACAAATCTGAACGCTTCCAAAACCTACTTTTCTCTTTTGACAACTGTCTGAGAACAGAGAGTGCAGAGAGCTGTTCCTCCTTTAAATTTAGCTTCAGCCTCTGTGAAAATCCCTCCCAATGCTCCAGCATTTGCTGCCTGGTCTTTCAAGTGGAACGGGGCAATGAACCCGATTTTGCTGACCCATTCCCATGGCCGTGGGATTACAGAAGGGAAAAACTGAAGAGAAAACCCGATTTTAATTTTGTTTTTACTTCTAGGGTTGGTGTGTGTGTGCAGCAGTGGGACAGCTGCTGCTGCACCTCTGTCTGGCACATCTTTGTGTGCCAGGGAAGGAGCTGGTGCTGGAGCTGGTGCTGCTGGGGCCGGATGCGCTGCCCTCGGAGCCACGTGAGCTCTGGAGATGCTCAGATGTCTGCCTGACATGGGATTGCTCTGAAATTAGAACATTGCCCCATTTTCAATAAAGCCTCCAAGATCCCAGGGTTGTCCCTGTTAGCAAGGGATGTCCTTGAAAACGAGGACAGCTGATGACCTTAAAGAAGGAGGGTAATTAGTCACAGCCCTGCAACCTTTTCTCCCAAAGAAACAGTGATAAAAGTAAACTCCTATTAGAATATCATTAAATGCATTATTATGCAATACTGGTTACATAACCATGCTTTACCAACTCGGGGTATTTTCAGGCAGAATTCAGTTTCACAGAATTGCCCACACAGAAAGGTTTTTGAAGTATGAATTGTCTCTCTGGAGGGGATGAAAAAAGCTCAGGTAAACTGATGAATGGCAGATTGGCTGCCAATATTTCACATCCAACTTGAACCCTTAAAAAAAAAAAAAGTCTTTTTAAGAATCCCTTTTCAGCTAATTCCTCCCAGAGAAGTGATAAAATTCATAGAAGCATTTGCAGCTCCAAATATATCACCCTATCCAGACATTCAGTACCATTTGAATTTCAGCTAAAAATTCACTGTGAATCCATGCAAAAATCAAGGATAAGCAAAATTAGACTACATTAAGCATGACAACTTGAAAAATCTTGCTGCATTTTGTCAAAATTAATATTGTAATCTGTTTTCCTCTATCCCTGCGTCCAATAACAAGCAGAAATAGCAATGCATTCTATGTTTTACTAAAATATTTCATCTCATTTTACTCATTTAACAGCTTTAGTTAGTTCAGAAATGTTCTAACCTCCAGAATAAATACCTGAATATTGTTCTTACTGGTGCGTGAGCTCAAGTTAAATAAAATTCACAGCTATTATAAAGTCTAAAAGCAAGAAAAGAATGAAACAGGAGTGCATGTGAAATTCTGACAAGGCAAGCTGGTGCTGAATTTTTTAAAAGATCAAGTTTAAAAAGAAAGCATGTACATTTTTCAGCACAGAAATCTTTATGAGATATAAGCATTGTTATTATTTAAAGTTCATTATTAAGCTGTTTATTTTCTTGCCCAACATTTCCTTGCAATATCAGCCATTTACTGCTATCTATGAAAGTCATCCCAAAATACTGCATTTGTAATGGGCTACAGTGACAATTGTTAAAGAGAAAATAAACATCTGATTAATATCTCAGGTACAGCATCATCTCTAGGTAATAAATCCAGCATAGTTACATTTTTCTTTCACATGGCTCCACTCTAATGAATCATTTCTACTCCCATCCTTCCCAAAAGTCAAATGCAGGGGACATTTTCGAAGCAATTACCATTTGCCTTCTGGCTGTGCAAACTAATAATGGACATTCTCCCTCTGTCACCAACCCACATTTCGTGCCTCACGGCTTCCCACTCAGGACACGCACAGCCTGGAACCCCAAACCAGACCCCAGAACCGTCCAGCCAGCCCAGGCTAACCCTGCTGGGCAGCGAAGCATCCCTGGGTGCCGTACCTGGATGGCTGCAGCCCCGCGGGTGCCGGGCAGCGGACGCGCCGTGCAGGTGAGCCCCGCTGGCCATGCGAGGGACGACTGAGGGCTGCCCGGCGCAGCCCGGGGTGTGGCAGCAGGGACACACCTTTCCTGCTTCTCTCCACCCCCTCGCATCCCTGCATCGCCGTCTCTTCCCCGGCACAGGCTGCCTGGGGAAGGGAGCGCTGCGGGGAGGAGGCACCGCCTGCGGGGCGATGCTTTCCTTCCCTGCCAGATCCCGGCCAGCAGGATGACATCCCTGAGGCTTCCCGGGCGGCCCTGGCAGCATTCATGAGCCCGCAGGAAGGTGATTCCTGGGCGCTGTGTGCCCACCCCGGCACAGCCAGCCGGGGCTGGGCGCGCACCCCGGGCTGAGCCGAGCCCGCTCCTCGCACACCGAACCATCGGGAACGGGCTAAACACGGGGCCCTGGAGCCTCCAAACCTCAATGAGGACTTTCAACACCACTCAGCAAATGCTGCTGCAAAGGCAGGGAGCCACCAGGTGCAGCCACCACCTTTTACCTTTCTGGTTATTTATTGAGGTGCTGAAAGATGAGGCCAGCAGCAAGGAACGGCTTCACACCAGCCCAGAGCGCCTGGCTCGTTATGTGGTCGGGAATATTTAGGGAAAGGACAGGCAGGGGATTAAAGCAGAGGATGAAACTGAATCCCAGCCTCCCTCCCTGAGCCCTCAGGCACTAAAAGATCCCAAAAGAGGGGAGGCAGCAAAGCCAGTGCTGCAATTTTCAGCTTCTCTGCCCAGGGTTGGACACCAGGTGTAAGCCTGGGCCTCTGGTTCTGTACAGCTTGAACTGTAACACGTTTTTTCTGTAATCAACATGAATATATTGAAGTGCTGTTCTAAATTTCACAGGAAATAAAGGAGTAGAGAAAAGGGAAATAAAGTTCCTACTAGCTCAGATCTTCAAAATGTCCACACAAAAATAAGTGGGATGAGTGGGACAATCCATGTTAAAAAACAAACCAATGAAAGGAAAAGAAAGTTCCTACTAGCTTAGCTCTTTAAAATGTCCACAAAAAATAAGTGGGATGAGTGGGACAATCCATATTAAAAAACAAACCAATATTTTTATGGAAGAGATATATACACACATCAAGTTCGTATTATTATTATTATTATTATTATTATTATTATTGTTATTATTATTATTATTATTATTATTATTAACGTTAAAAAACAAACCAATATCTTTATGGGAGAGATGTATGCACACGTCAAGTTCCTATTATTATTACTATTATTATTATTTTTTTTTTTTATTATTATTAACCTCAGGCACTTTCTCGCAGGTAAACATTTTCTCCCATCAATAAAAGACAGAATTGTCATTAGAAAAATAAAATAATGACAAAATATCCAAAAGTAAGGAAGTTTGGTGCAGCTTTTTTAACTATTGTCTCATTTTCTCGGGAAACATTATTATATTTTAATGGTGCAAATTATGTTTATCACTGTCACACTATGGAAATTAACTTTTGATTCCTCTAAATTACAGAACTTTGTATCTGTAAAAAGTAACATTTTCTCCTATAAAAGTATAAGGACTTTTAATAGAGTGTAGAAGAATTATACTGTGATATTTAAAAATAAACAGGGTCAGACTTACCTGAGAAAATCAAATCCTGTGAGTTAATGCATGCTTGACTGGACAGATTTTTAAGAGTACTTCACATGTACAGGTGAAAGAAACCAACAGTCCCAGGTCTTTAAATTTTGAGATTATAAAAAGAGACTCCAAAAATACTCAAGATGGTTTCACGCAACTATTAAAATAAGTGGCTAAAACCTAGGTAATTAAGAAATTTAAAAATATGCAGGCACAAAATATGGCACCAAGCTGTTAGAAAAGCACATTTGTGGCACACAAATGTCTCAAGATAAAACCAAATTGCACCTGAACAGGAAAGCAGCATGTACAACCTCCACGAAATATTATTCTTAAGCACTGCTGTTGGTGAGAGGTCTCATGTCTTGAGTGGAAGTGATAAAGAAGATGAAGATCTATTTGTTATACATTTTTAAATAATTGTTATTCATATTCCAGGTCCAAACAAGAGTCTGAGAAAGCAAGCCCTGAAACTGTGCTGAGCTGCTGGGTCTCAGATTGTTGTAAACCCCAAAGGTTGAAGCCACTCTGCCTTTGCTCTGGCACAGTTAAACACCTTCAGCTCACCTCTCCCTGCAGGTGTCCTGCAGGTATTTGACACTGGTTTCTCCTGAAATAAACCCACACTTCCATCCAGGGCTCCCTGCAGCCCAGCCCAGGCTCTGACATCCCCCATGGATGCCCAGAGCTGCCCAGCTCCACCCAGGAGCAGCTGTGATTTACGAGGGCTCTGCACGCTTTGTGCAGAGGGCGAGGAGAGCCCGAGGAAGGGCTGGCACAGCTCTCACAGCTCTGCAGAGCCGGTGGCACCGTGACCTGCAGGAGCACAGAGAGCTCCTGGCACACAGAAATGCCAGCCTGGCCCTGCCTGGGAATAACCAGGGCCTGCAGCTGCCAGGGAAGGGCACAGCTCACAACAGGGGCACACGGTAAAAGTCACTTCAAAGCAGCCTCTGTATCTTTCTATATACAAATAAACACTTTTTGGTTTTTTTTCCCATTTTTCACAAGATAAATGTTCACGAGCGGCCATTGCCAACCTGAGCACAGCAGGCTAAATTTAAGAATTTAAAGAATTTAAGAATTAAGAATGTAAGTATTAAATTTAAGAATTAAAGGAATTTATTTCCCTTACCTTTGTGATATTTTCCATTCTGAATAACTCTGAAGTTGTTTTATCTAAATTTACAGAACCAAAAAAAAATTTTTAAAAAGGTGATTGGGGTGTGGAGTGTTTAAAAATTACAGAAAGTAAAAGGGAGAAGTTTTGTTCACAGCATAGGAAAAGGACATTCAAGACTAGTCCAAGATATTATTTTGGGAAAGTCACATCTGCCACTGCTCTAAAATTTGCTTGAAGCTCAGGGTAACTGAATGTTATCTTCACATTATATTATATAATTATCTTTTTTAGTCAGACATATACACATTTTCCTGTACATAATTGTAACTTTCTGGCCTAGATAAATCTGCAAACAGATAAAATATTGCTTCTTAACTAGGTAGTTTTTAGGAAATATTTAACAGTAAAATCAGATTTTAATTTTTTAAGAGTTATATGTAGGATAAGAGACAATAAATCTGTATCAAATCATTTTATCAAGGCACAGGCACATGGTGAAAGGAGAGAGTGGAATTTCAAGGAATGAATAAGGAGGACTGGAGAAGATGGAACTTATGTGTGGGGATGAAGAACAAATTAAATAACAATATTGGGAAACAATGAAATGGAAAAGGGTAATAGAAAACCTAGATAATTTAAGTAATTTATTTTAAACTTTAACTCTTTTTCCATAAATTTAGCAATGTCATTTCAAATTCAAGAATACAACAGCTCGTTTAAAAGAAACTACTATTTTTAAACAAAAGTTTTCTACCAAAAGCCTGAAATTTAAAAGAAAAAAAAAAAAAAAAAAAAAAAAAAAAGGGGGGTTTTACCCCCCAAAGTAATTTATTTTAAACTTTAACTCTTTTTCCATAAATTTAGCAATGTCATTTCAAATTCAAGAATACAACAGCTCGTTTAAAAGAAACTACTATTTTTAAACAAAAGTTGTCTACCAAAAGCCTGAAATTTAAAAAAAAAAAAAAAAAAAAAAGGTGGGCTTGATCCAGTCAATGCAATCCTATCCATTACAGTTTCAGGGGTGACCTTTACACCAGATCTTTGCATCAGTTCTGACTGCACCAATTCTGTGTAAGCACAGCTGACAGAGGTGTAAGAGATATGAATTCTGACAAAAGGTGTTGTAGTCCTTTTACACCACAGGTGTAAAAATTATGAATTCTGACCAAAGGAGTAAGAACTCTGAATTCTGACCAAAGCTCTGAGGTGGGGACCCCATAGCTCTGAACCCTCATCCCCCAATAACCCAGAGTCTGCTGCACCCCAGCATTCCAGCAGCTCAATGAGCTCCAACACCCACGTGTGCACAGGACACTCAGCCTCACCCCCAGCAAGGCAAAACCAGCCCCAAGTGCACAGATTTTTGTGCTGCTGCAGCAGTCCCCAGCTGCCCCACACAGCACATTTTTCAGACACACAGAGAGCAGCTGAGCACAAATATTTCATGAAGGTGTCACGTTACTCCCCCCAAAGGGAAGTGAGGCATGCAAGGCAGCCCTGGCGTCTCCAGATTTTAGAGATAATTGCACAAACCTGTCACAAAGTGCTGACCCTCACTGCAGTACAGCTCATGTACAAATGCAGATGTTAGAGCTGTGCTTTTTTATGCAGGTTGGGTATATTTCACATCATGCATGGTGACTCTAAGTCCCCACAGCAGGGTGTGGCACTGGGTGAGCTTTAAGGTCCCCTCCAGCCCAAACCATTCTGGGATGTGTTACAGGAACACAGGGCAGGGAGAGAAAGGGGTTTTTGCTATAAACTGCAGTGAATAAGCAAAACAAAGCAATTTTGCTCCACTGACTTCTAAAGATTTGTTAATGAGAACCCAAAATTTGACCCAACACTCTCTTGTAACAATTTATCAATCTGCACACATTCCTTTTATCAGCACTCTTGTCCAATGTCCATACCGCTGTTTGGTTTGTGTCCCTTCCAACATTTCCTCAAGGAATAATATTAATCTAAATTCATCCAAATGCATCTGTCATGACCAACCTTTCTGCAATGTAAGAACAGAATTCTTGATTGATAAGAAAGTTTTAAAAGTAGATGTTTTCTACTTTCTAAGGCTCTGGAAAAATTATTGGTTTTTTTCAGAAGAACCAGTCTTTTAAAGCAATTAATCTGCTTTTTAAAGAACAGCAGAAGCCCAAGCTGCAAAACCCCTTTCAACCTCAGTAAAACTATCATTTAATCCCATGCTGCGTTACATCTCCTGCAGCAAGAGAACAGGATTTAAAGATTGCATTTGTGCAGTTTTGGGACTGTTCTCACAGTCCCAATCCATCCCCCACCCTGCTTTTTCCATAATTATGACAATGAAAATATACAAACTATAATAAGTATGTCCTAAATGTTTGACCCAAACATAAACACCACTTTAAAAATATCCTCGTCCCATTTCACTGACTAATCCCAGATAACAAACCTTGTCCAGATAGAATTAAGTGGTTATTTCCCATAATTTTCATGTTAGAGTTGCCATACTCTGATCCCAGCTGTAGATCCAGCACCACATGGACACGTTGGACAAGGCTCTGAGACACAGTTTGGGATTACTGGGATGTCCTGGATTCAGTGATCCCTGTGGATCCCTTCCAGCTCAGGACATTCCATATATCCATAAGGATATATATATATATATATTCCATATATCCATAAGGATTAGTACAGCAGGAAATGCAGAGTGAGGCTCCATTCCCATAATCCAAACACAAGCAGGGCTGGGGTGAGGGATGAGCACAGAATAATCAGAATAATCAGAATGCTCAGAGGCACAGCACACACCTGGCAGTACCCATCCTGCATTTCCAGAGCAGCTGCAGCTCCTGGAGCCCTCAGGCTCCTCTTGGAGCTCTCACAGGCACAGCAGCCACGCAGCTCCCAAAGCTCATAAGCCCTGGAGCATGGACTGGCAAAAATCATCTCCTAAGAAATCTCAACACCAGCTACTGACTTGTCCAATTATCCAGCTAAATCAATGTGGAAAAGATCCTGCATCCTTTGGCATCTGCTTTGCTTTGGGAATGAGGGCCAGTTCTATTATAAGACAGAAATCCTGCTCTTTTTAATAAAATTTTGAAAAAAATCCACAGAATCACAGAACGACCAGGTTGGAAGAGACCTTCAAGATCATCAAGTCCAACCCAGTCCCAACACCTCAACTAAAACCTGGCACCCAGTGCCACATCCAGGCTTTGTTAAACACACCCAGGGATGGTGACTCCAGAATGACCAGGTTGGAAGAGACCTTCAAGATCATCAAGTCCAACCCAGCCCCAACACCTCAACTAAAACCTGGCACCCAGTGCCACATCCAGGCTTTGTTAAATACACCCAGGGATGGTGACTCCATCCCTCCCCGGGAAGCCATTCCAGATCTTTATCATTATTTCTGTGAAAAACTTTTTCCTGATGTCCAACCTAAATTTCCCTTGGCACAGCTTGAGGCTGTGTCCTCTGGTTCTGTCAGTGCTGCTGGAGAAAGATCCCAGCCCCGGCTGAGCACAGGCACCTTTCAGGAGCTGTGGAGTGATAAGGTCACCCCTGAGCCTCCTTTTCTCCAGAGTAAATACCCCGAGCTCCCTCAGTGGTTCCTCACAGGGTTTGTGTTCCCAGCCCCTCTCCAGCCTTGTTGCCCACACACATGGAATTAAGAAACTAAAGCAAATTTTTAATGAACTGTTCAGCAAAGGAGAATTTTCAGCTGGTTCTAGCACTGGTGATCACAGCCCTCCCCACAGGTCATTTTTAGGAAAGTGTGTTTCCCAGTTATCTGAATGATGCAGTGGTTTAAAATATTTATATTTAATTGCTCATGGAGCCTAATTCTGCTCAGCCTTTAGCAAGGGGAGCACAGCCCCAGCTCTCCCCAGTCTATGCAGGGAAATTTTGCTCTCAGTTACCAGATCAGGTAAAACCAACACCTGAGTGTCCCTATTATTTTATATTTTATATTTTACAGATCGAGGGTGACTGCTGGTTAATAAATCATTGTGCTTCTCTGAAAGCCACTGAAATAAATAAATTAAAGTCATCACAATAAAAATGTCTCTCTTTTTGTTCCTCAGAGCACCAAGAGCTGCAGACATCCCTTCACAGAATGCTTCCCTGAATTCCTGGAGAAGGAATGAAAGCATGACCCCCATCAGGGCAAAGCCCTTCCTAAAATGAAACGGAACCTGCAGAATCCACCTTTCAGACCACTGAAACACACACACACATGCAAAGGTTATGGACCTTTATATTTTACAGATCGAGGGTGACTGCTGGTTAATAAATCATTGTGCTTCTCTGAAAGCCACTGAAATAAATAAATTAAAGTCATCACAATAAAAATGTCTCTCTTTTTGTTCCTCAGAGCACCAAGAGCTGCAGACATCCCTTCACAGAATGCTTCCCTGAATTCCTGGAGAAGGAATGAAAGCATGACCCCCATCAGGGCAAAGCCCTTCCTAAAATGAAATGGAACCTGCAGAATCCACCTTTCAGACCACTGAAACACACACACACATGCAAAGATTTTTCAGAAGATGATGCAGGAGCACAGAGACACAGACAATTTGCCCTCACCCCAGTGACCAAAGCTCTCGGGTTATCAAAGCACACAGGCGTTGCTTCCTAAACTGAGGAATGTTTCACACAGACAGACAGGCATCCAGGCACTGCTTCATCCCTCTGACACAGCTGCTGAAATCCCAGAACATTTCTCCAGAGCCAGCCATTCCTTGTAAACAAGAAGCGAGCTGAGAGCAAGGGGATGGATTGGGGATGAAATTCTGCCCCAGTGACACATTAATGCAAATCAGGGGGAGGAGAGATGGATTTCTCATTCTCTGCCAGGGTCTTATCCTGCATCCAACCATTCAGCTGGAAGATGGGAGCCACTGAGCAGCTTGAAAATTGGAATTTTATTAGTCCAGAAGAACAGAAAATGTAAATATAAATATATATAAACACAGAATTAAAGCATTACCTCCCCTAAGGATGGAACAGTGCAAAGAAAAGTCACTGCCCATTTCAGACTGACTCTGTCTGAAAAAAAAAACAAAACACTGTAAACCCCCCCAATCCCTGCTGGCAGCAATTCCCACCCAGCTGGGGCTCAGGAACAAGCAGGGCATGTAATAAGCTTCCAGTAGTTGCATTCTGAACAAATGAGTTCATTTTCACTTCACCAGGTGGAATTCAGAAACTCTCAAGACAACCATTTGTTGTTGAGATTTGAGATTAATATGAAACCAATCATTCAATATTAAAAATTCAATATGTTAATAATAATAATGCAGTTTATTTTGCTTCTCTTTATCCCCCCAGATTAAATTTAATCCATGTTTGTATTGGTTGCCTGAGCATCTGAGCAAAAAAAAATATCTAGAATTAGGAAATAAAATGCTGACCACTGTGATTTTAAAATAATCTAGAAAATCTCAAAATAATCTGTTTCCAGTAGAACAAGAAAAATGTTGATACTTACAAAGCATTAAAACATTACAAAAATAAAAGCTAGCAATCATCAAAAATTGCCTTCACTTTTCATGCAGCACGTTATACTTTGGAGAAAATTATTTTCAGAACAGCTTAAGACGTCACAAAATTGAAGTGCTACATTTAGCTTGGACATACTGAAAAGTAGAAGATTCAATACTACCAAGAATGCTTAAACATAAAACATCTGTAAATATCTTAAACTTTATAAATAAAGTATTATGGGTGACTTTGATAAGGAAAACTTCTGCAAGCATCAGTGAAATGTATTAATTTTTTTTCTATTTAATCTTATGCACAAAAAGGGACATAAATAAGGAGAATGGTGCAGAACAATAAAATCTATTTCTAAATACATTTTTCTGTTAGAATCAGAAGCTCAGCATGAGAAGTTCAGGCCAATTCATCCAGGTCTGTGTCACTTCCACAGAGGAAGTTCAAAGTTCTCTTATGGCCCCAAAGAACCCTCTGCACAATTCCAAGGATTAGGATGGATTTTGCTCCATTGAAAGAAAATTTTAGAACAGAGAAACAGATTTAAAATGTGTTGAAATCTCCTATGGTTAGCCCAGGACACAAAAAAATGACTTTTCAAACTCTTGGTTTTTAAATAATCTTCACTAAAACAATGCAAGAAAATATCCCAAGACATTATTTGAGATTTGGTTTCATTGGTCCTGGGACAAATTTCTGGGTCTGGCCATAGGATTCTCAGTTTCTTACCTGGGCTCTGGACCAGCAATTTGCTCCTGATTTAGAAGAAAAGCAAACCCCAAGTGTTCTCTGTTGCAGCCTCAGCAGAGGGGGAACGTTCACACCTCAGCTTTTTGGCAGAGCTGAAATCCAGTTCACTCCTCACTGACATGTGCCAATGTCACAGGAGTTTTTTCCAACACCAAACTTGTGCCTACACTGCTTTAAAAAACACCCAGAAAATTGTCATATTTGACCCTTCTTATTCTATACTGCCAGGAAGAAAAGAGACAGCAAAGGTGAAACTGTCACTTCCCAATGGAGCATGAAAAATCATAGATTTGACCATCCCAAAGTTCTGGCTGAAAAAAACTTTGGGTGCTCTTGGAAGGCCATGTTATATCAAAGCTGTATTTCTCAGGATAATTTTTATTTTTTCTAATTTTTATTTTTGTTTCTAAAAATATATTTCAAAAAATAATTTTTTTCTTTGAAAAATTTTAGTGTGACAAATTATCCAAGGAAACATTAAATAGAAAAGTCCCCATTTGTACCCCTTCAATTGCACCCATGGGAAGCACAGAAATTTTGGGCTCAAGTAACTATTTACTCCCATTTAGTTTTTTGTTAGTCTCTGTCAGGAACTGTAAAAACACTGCCTTTGTGGGCAGAAACACTACATTTTGCTGGGGGTAAATTGAATAACATCCTGAACTTCACAAATTGTTTCCATTGCAAACTTAAAACCAGTGAAGATGCTGACTGGAATTTTTGGCAAGGGCAGTTGCAGAGAGTTGTTCCAACAACTGACTTCAAGTTCTTTTGTTCCAGTTTTAAAAGTCACTTTTTAATGTGGGTCTAAACATTAGAAATTCAGATCCCCAAGTCATCCTTTTTGGGAAAAGAGTGGATTCACTTTTCCAGACCACTTTGATTCCAAGGCTGTGGGGGAGTATGGGCCTGCTTGGTCTGGGGTTTTTTTCAGAACTGGCAAAAGATTCTCCTTAAACAACAAAACAGATGTAAAAAAATTCCAGCGGTCTATTTAAAATGTTGAAATGTTGACATCCAGCTACTCCAGAGTTACTCACAGTAGGAAAAATATTCCTATAGTCCTTATTGCATCCCTCACCTGTATTATGAACAGGTTACAGCACTGTCACCACATGGCCATTTATCTTTCAGAAATAAGATCATAATTCAGGTTACAAAATCAATTTATTCCCTGAAAACCAATGAGAAACAAGGTGACAATATTTATTTGATAAACAGACACCCCAGGAAGTGTCACTCTCTTGGAATAATCCTGCATTTCCATATAAGTTACTGTTGGTGCTTACCTTGAGAGCACACACCTTCAGAGCTCCTCTTCTCACCACACTGGGATGATCCAAATTTACTTTTCCAGAATTACTACTCCTGAATAATTCCAGAATTAATATTCCTGATCTGAATTTGCTCGAGAATGAAAATGCCTGGTTCACACTAAGCTCCAAGTTTTTTGAGAACAGTTATTTTCACAGAACTTTGTTCTCGGCATTAACTGAAATCATTTTGCATTTATTTGATCTGGTTTAAAATATTCCTCTCCTATTTCTCTTTCCTGATTGCTTCTGCCCATCCTCTGATGGAGATCTGCAAACACACCAGGCACGAGGATCTCACTGCAGAGACGCCAGGGTCTGGGGTGTCGCTGGAGCAGGACAAACATGATGGGTTTTACCTCTTTTTGAACACCCTGGGTGCCAGCCCAGGTCTCCTTGTGTCTGTTCCAGCCTTTCTCACACGGCATCCTGGCTGCAGGAATTGCCATTTCCCTGCCTGCCGGGGAAGGAAACGCTGAAGCAGAAGCTGTCCCCGCTGTCGGGAGCTCCGCTGTGACACGCAGGGTGACACGGGGGATGTCCCTGCAGGGGCAGCAGGGCTGTCCTGCTCACCTGCCCCTCACACCTCTGCCATCTGGGGCACCTTCCGACCCACATCCCCAGAGCCACGGGGAGCAGGGGGCTTCTGGAGGATGGAGATGCTGAATCCCTCCTGCTCCTCCTCCTCCTCCTCGGTGGCAGTGAGTCAGGATGAGCTGACAGATTTCCAGGTGTCCCTGCCGGGCAGTGACCCCGGGGGCACCCAGGAGCTGGAATCAGCTATTTAAAGCTCATTACAATATCAATGGCAAGCTCAAAGGAACCGCCAAGTCCTCCTAATCCCCAGTGCTCAAAACACACCTTCCAAAGCCGCGGCGTGTTTATCCCCATCCTCCCTCAGCCGAGCCGGCTGGCTTTGCCTTCTCCTCAGAGGAATCTCTGCAGTTATTGCTCGGTTAACTCGAGAACTGCTCAACAGCACAGCACCTCTTCATTTTCCCCTCCGTACACACCGTTAATGGTCCCTCCAGTGCCCACATCAGAAGGAATTCCCAATAAACACCGCTGTAATCTGTTTACTGCATCCTGCTGATCCCGTTTAGGCTGTACTAAGCATCCCCAGCAGCTTAGACCTGCTTCATGCCATAGGGCTGGGGCAGCAGCTCTCGCCAGCCCCAGAGCTGCTTCTCCACATCCCTCTGCAGCTTCGTTTCAAGAAATTGATTTAGAACTTCCTAAATGTAGGGACTCACCTTCCAGGTGTTCACCATTGAGAGAGTCCTTGTGGAAGAAATATAAAACATGCAATTTATATCTATTTCTGTAACTTCAGCATAGCATTGAGCTTTGGTCCTCCCTTGAAAGGGCCTTGCTAATATGAAAATGAAGTGACAATAATAGATAGTGTCTCTGGCTGGAAAAGCCATTCAGGCACCCTTGTTTATTATTCCAGGGAAATTGTAGCCACAGACACTTCAAGGAATTGTAGCCACTGCTCAGAGAGGTGGATTTACTGAAAGAACAAGCAAATAGATTTACTACACTCCTCTCTCACACAGTCGTTGGGTATTTGCAATATCCACATGGGGCTCACTGGTGGGTGAAAACCCACCCTGACCTCTGCACTCCCCTACTCTGCTCCATTTCTTAAATTTGAGGTGTTTGGGGATTTTTCCTGTGAGTAATACTGCTACACATCACAACAGCAGCTTGCTCTGAGTCCAGGAGGGCCCAGCTGGGGCCTTTCAATATAAAAATTTGGTTTAAAAGAGAGGGACTTTGTACCAAGTCCTGTAGTAACAGCACAAGGGGCAGTGTTTTCAAACTGAAAGAATGAATGTTTTATTGAATATTGGGAAGGAATTGTTCCCTGTGAGGGTGGACAGAGCAGATGTGGCTGCCCCTGCATCCCTGGCAGTTCCCAAGGCCAGGGTGGATGGGGTTTGGAGCACCCTGGGATAGTGGAAGGTGTCCCTTAGCCCAAACCATTCTATAATTCCATCTCCTGTATGAACTCTGTGATGACATTTTCACAGAGAGAAGAGGGGAAAAAAAAAAAAAAAGGAAAAGCTGAACAAAGCAACCAAATAAAATTAAAACATATTTTGAAAAAATTGAAGTAGAAATCACAGCTAAACCCAGACTGTTACAGCCAGAAACCAAAAGAAGTAAAGCCCAAGTGTTAAACCACCTCCTTAAACCTGGCATTATACATCCACAGGTGCAGAAAAGTAACCACAGAACAAAATAACACCATGGCTGCTGCTCCTCCAGCAGGAAATCCTCACTTGGGCAATCTTGAGAAATCGTTTAAGAGAACAGAAATCCCTCAGGAGAAAACAGATCTGAAGACTGAAACCTGCATCAAGCCTCATATATTGCACCAGTCTTTGCAGAAATATTCCACCAATAAGCCTGCAAAGGCAACAGAGAGTGTTTAGGAGGGAAAGGTCAGTAATTCCAAATCCAATCACGGCGATCTGGTGAACAATTCTGTTGCTGAATGCTTTAAAAATATTGGTCTCTAAACAGCTGAAATCCAACAGCTTTGGATGGGCAGACAGGTCACAGCTTTATTTTTTTCACTATCTCTCCTGCTGCCACTTTGACCTTTGTTTGCAATCAGAAAAGGACAGAATTTAAACCCAGTCTGGTGGCAGCACAATAAAATCTGATCTCTTTAGCTCCCCTCTCTACATAAAATCTGCATGGAGTTCACTCTGTATTTTCAGTCTCTTTAATAAAATATTAGACAACAGATCCTAAAAGTTTTTAGATGTTATTATTAATGCCATTACTACCAGGCAATCTGGGCTGAAAATTGGAAGTAGCAATGTCTGACTTGAGGGAGAAGCTCAGAAAAGAAATTAGAAAGAGAATTTAGTGAGCTAGACAGAAAAATAATACATGGTCCTGTCAGGAGTTAGCTGCAACCTTTCAAAATGGAACTATGGAGAAAGGGCACAAATGGAAGAACATTCCCAAGGAAACCAACAGGCAGGTGCAGGGCGTCCATTCCCCATCCTGTGCTGACTTTAGAACTGCTGTTGCACAAAACAAGGCATCAGAAAGAGCCTGTTTTCCCCCAGTCAGGTTTTGTTGGTTTTTCTAAAACACCTAACTCTAACTCTTTTCTATTTTGTGATATTACACACTTCTAATCAACTACATGCCCACAATCTCAGTGTTATCAATCAATTTTGGAAGTTTTTGCTATGGTCTCAGGCTAAATGCAGTGTTCTCTTGGGAGTCAGAGTCTGTCAGCATGGAAATTATAAAAATCTCAGCATCCAGAACTCCAACATTATTTTTCACACAAAGCTGGGAAGGTTTCAAAGATTCCTTCCCTGTCTTTCCCCCTCAGCTGTACAAAGACCTGACTGACAGGACCACAAAAATTCAGGATCAATCAGACCAAAAGCAAACCTCAGGAGTCAGGGATTTTTTTTCTTAGGACAAGGTCTCTAAAGAGAAAAGTTTAGTAAACCCTGAAGCAAAAGTGGTATCATTTGATGGCTTCAGCACAGCTGCTGCAAGAGGCAGCAACCAAGGGATGAGACAGCAAGGTGAGGAGGGAGCAGCTGTGTCTGCAGTGCTGATCTCCACAGGAATCCCTTATTTCCATATGTTGGGAGTGGAATTTAGGTCCCTCAAGCCCATCCATCTTCTGCACCCCTTATGGTGCTGTCCAGCACCCATTCCTGCTCTGAACAGCCTGAGGAGCAGTTTTCTGTACAGCACCACTGCTCAGAAGAGGCTGCAGGAGCTCGGCTGACAGGGTTTGCCCGATCCCTCGTGGTGTCCATTTTCCCTGGAATTGCTGCACCTGCAGGTGGGACACACCTGGTGGAGGCAGCAAGTTCCAGCAGGGAGGGATGTGCTGGCACAAGGATGGGGCATTTTCCTGCTAAACAGAGCTGCAGCCTCCCATTTACAGAGTATGGGAAGATGCTAAATTCACAGAAAATCAGAGTCTCCAGTTCAAACCACGCTGCCCACAGCTGCCCTTCCAATGAGCACAGCCGCTCCAGGCTAGTCCAAAGGCAGGGTACTCATGGCAGGTTTTCCCCTGAGCAGTTTTGGGAGTTGATCACACAGTTACCAGCCCCTAAAGGCCTGTTTTCAGTGATGCAAGTCCATGTATTCAGCAAAGGTATTTTGAAAGGCAAATACCTCACAGCAGAAAGGTGTGTGAAGAGTATTGCAGTTCTATACCAATGCAGAGGGTCCTGCAGATCATTTACGCCTCAAAACAATCCCCCCAAACTGTCACTGTTAACAAGCTTAATTACCAACCTTATTATTCTTAAGGCTTTTCTTTCCCACTTGCAAACAGGATATTTTTCATCATGTGATTTAACACACAGAGTTTATGCCTACAGGACTGGTCTTCCAGTTGGACCAATACTGAAGTTATAATTTATCACTCAAATCTGAGGAAAACATTTCAAACCTTTAGGTCAGGCAGAGGAGAAGAGGACTACACCTCACTCACACTTTATTGCTGGTGTATTTGCTATTTTAGGCAGAGAAAACTGAGTACATGTTTCTGCTCTAGTCCAGCAGTGAACTCTCTACAGGTGCACAGGAAAAGGATAAAATACTCCTGTGACTACACTGAGACTTAATTCAAACATTTCACTATGGCAGCTGCACCCAGATTTCATAGCTCAACTTCCACTGAGTGAGAGATCCCTACAGGAAAACCTTAAAAAGGCTATTGTTGGCAGAAAACATCATTTAAGGATTGTATTAAATATCAAGTAAGGCTCTCTAAACAGAAACTCTTTTGATTTTCCATGCTATTGTTTTATAAGCTCACTCTTCACTTGCTGTGAGCACAGGGCTGAGCAGTGCTGCACCATGCTCAAGTGCAGCAGCTCTTTAGCTCCTGCCAGTTATTCACTGGAGTGACTTTCAGTTAGATCTCCCCTGTATATCAATAAATACAGAGTAAATTCAGTATAAAACTGCAGGTTACAGGCGAATGCTGCAGTCAGTTATTTCTCTGAATGCTCAAGGTTAATCAAATCAAGCAGATATTTACAGAAATTATATCATTCAGGGGCTTTAGGAACTCATTACTCACAGTTGTAAGCCATTTTCCTAATCCAGTGATTGGTATTGAGCAATAAAACATTTTGGTCATCTGCTGCAAAAATGTCTCAGAAGTGATTATTTTATTTGCTGATACTATAACAACTGAAGTAATGCACAGTTAAATTAAATTATTTGGGGCCCAGCATAAGTAGCATCATTTGGGATGTTTCCCATTGTTAACCAGTAAACTCTGATATCCATGGTATGAAGATGGATCTGAAAGCACTTCTGCATTTAACACCGCCAAGCACAGGCTTTCTGTAAGAACTCCAGGAGATTTTCTGTGTCACAGGGCTGACATTTCACTGGAGAAGATGCTTGTGTTTATTACCAATACACTGGCAAAATTCCCACAAAGCAAGTTTCCTTCTGCATCCCTTGATCCGAAGCCTTTCCCTCGCAGTCCAGCCTGCTCTGCCCAGGACAGGAGGATTTGCTAACTGTGCCCATCCCCACCTCCCCTGACAAATCCCAAATTTGTTTTCATGTTACAACCAAGTTCATGGAGTGGAGAGAGCTCACAAGGACTGACAACTGTCCTGAATATTTGAATCCTTCTCTGGGTCTGATGAGAAGGAACACAAGCCATTAGCAGGGATACTGATGGAAAAGTATCTCAGAGGTTCTTCCAAGCAATTTCAGAAGCTGCTTTGCTTGTAAAACATCTTGTTTAGCCACATGTTTATGTGAAATAACAGCTCTGTCAAACCAGCACACTGAGAATCAACCACAGATAAAAATACAAAAGAAACAGAACTGCTATTGAAATGTTCTGAATGCTCCTCTCAAGAGCTGAAAGACAATAATGTGATTGGCAACAGAAAAACTCTGGATGGAGCTTCAGCAAGTTAATTTAAACCAAACAGCTCCTTAACTTTGGTTTCAATGGACAAGACTCTGCTTAGCTGCAATTTGGAGCACTCTGTTATCTTGTTTAGATTTTCTAGACTGGATTACCCATCCCCAATAAAAGATATATTTGTCTAATTAGCCTTTAACCCTTCACTGAGAATATACCTGATATAAGGTAATAAAAAATAATATAATAAAAAAATATATACAATATCAGAACCCCAACCAAACCCTCTGCATCACCTGCTCCTTCCCCCACCACCTTTCATGGTATTCAGAAGCATGAAGGGTTTTCAGCTCATGCTCAACAGGAATAAATAAAATTATTAGGAAAAAAAACCCAAAAAACCAAAAAACCAACAACACAATCCCAAAGCCCCCATCACTGCTCATCAATACTAAACAAAGGAAGAAAATTGCTGAGCAGCAGCTGTCACCAAGTGAGCTTCTCAAGGAGCTGAGAGAAGAAACCACCAAGACATTTTAAAGTCTCCTCCTTTAAGAAAATCCCTCTCTTCTCCCAAAGCTGTTTTTTCAGCCTTTTAAACTCCAAATAACTGCCTGACAATTTATCACTATATTTTCATCTACAAGTCCTTGCCTGGGGGGGGTCTGTCAAGGGTTTGCATCACAAAAATCTTTGCAAGCTGCCCTGAAAGCCCCCTCTGCCCAAGCAGAGCAGCACCCAAAGGGAGACACGAAACCACTGCAGGACTGAGCACAGCACCTGGGGCTGGACTTCTCCTCCCCAGGCCCTAAAACAACTTCAGGTGGCCAATTTGGGACAAATTCTGCTGTTTACAACCTCATTCCTGTCTATTTAAAAAAAAAATGGCACAACAGTGGTGCCTGGTGGGTTCACAGCACTTTGCTAAACAAGCTTTTGCCTAATAATTCATTCTGTTTCAGCTGGTTAATGTTTAAATCAACTTCCAATAAAATACACCTCAAGGTTGGTCAGGAAATTCAGAAAGTATTCCTTAAAAAATCCAAAGCCTTTAGACATATTTATAAATAAACGTATGAGTACACACACTGTCAATAAATGTTTTGGGAATGTTAAGAGTGCAAAACTCAGTGCTCAAAGTTGGCCAAGCACAGATATTCAATATTCTGTTATAAATTACCTGTGCTCAAACCATCATAAGGTATTGCCTACACTTGTCCATGCTTCTCATTTTCAAAAAAATCTGCTTACATAAATATACAGTTTTTAAAAAATATATTAAAACTAGCTTTATAGGATTCCTAGTTCTATGTCCAACATGCATTCTGGATTTCCCTTTTCTTTGTCATCTACTGACCATACAAAACTTGGATTAACTTGGAATTTGACAACTGTCCCATATTTTAAAATTCAATTTCTAGTTAAATCTTCATAAGCACAAGAAAGAGACTTTTTTTGAAAGGAAAATGAAGAGAAAAGTAAAACATCAGATGAAATGTGACACTGGAAGAATGTGTATTACCACTTTGCTTGAGCTCCTAAGTACTGAGTTACCTGAAGCAGAACATAAATAAAATCAATGTCAAAGAAAAGAAATGCTTCTACTTTTGTAATAAACTATGTCCTTAAAGCCTGTAGTCTGAATTTGCATGAAATTAAATGTCTCATCTGGAGAACAGTCCAAAAGTTCATTAGTATTTGCCTAGTTGCTTTTCCACAGGTTTTTTCATAGCTGAAATGGATGTGGTAGTGATATTTTTTTGTCCAGAAAATACTGTTGAAAAGAAATAACTTTAAATAGGTATCTGATAGCCAGCTCATGTATGTTTTAAAAGTAATTAGATTTTTATTTTTGTCTTCAGTAGAAATATATTATATGTATCCAAACATTCAGAAAAGGGTTAAAGCCAAGAGCAAACACGTGAAAATACTTGGATGGATTTCAAATTCTGTGTGGAGCTTTGGAAGATCTTCACATGCAGAGAAGTGATACCTCTAAGATCATATCCAAATTATTTCTCACAGTTAAACTTAACCCAAAAAATAAAGTTTCAATACACTGCTTTAAAGGGAAAAGTGAGCATAAGGAATCCTTCAGCACCTGAAAAAAGTGCCCAATAGAACAGAAATTCCTAAGAATTCCCAGTGCATCTCCATTTATCCCCCAGGCAGCAACACTTCATTCCCTCTGGGAATGAGTTCAGTGGCTCTGTGTTTGCTCCCATCTTTGCTGGGTGCTTGGCCCCACAGACCCAGCCCCTTCCTATTCCCTGATACCTATTTCCAGGCAGGATTTATTTCATGTACAGGCTGTGCATGTCACACACACAAACTCCTCCAAACCAGCAGAGTACCAGGGGCTGGGAACGATGTTCAATAACAATATTCAATAACAATACTCAATAACAATATTCAATAATGATATTCAGTAACAATATTCAATAACAATATTCAAACAGGCCCAGCCACTCCACACCAAGGCACTGCACAAATTTTAATCATTACCATGGAAAAGCTGCAAAGAAAGTCCATGAATAGTGGAAGACAAGACAAGAGCTTTTTAGGAAGCGCATGCAATGAACTCCAGCTGTGCTGGTGTTCTTTAGTTTCCAGATAAACCTAAAATACAGAGTTATTTCCCTCTCTCTCCATCATCCAGTTTATTTAACATGTTTTTGTTTGTTTGTTTGTTTGTTTTATGGATAACCTGCAAATCTATCACTCAGAATTATTTTGGCTGTTTTAAATTCCCTGCCCTCAGCAGATCTGCATCCCCCTGGACAGTAAGCAAGGAAAATTACACAGTGGCGAGGTCTATAATGAATATTTCCCTCCAGAGCAGCCTGCTGGTGCCAGCTCTCAGTGACAGCGCAGAGTCACAGGCACAGAGCTCCCAGCATGGCCACAGCACCATCCCAGTCTGACACTGATCCTGACATTCCCTCCTGCTGGCTTTTACCCACCTGCTCCCAGTAAAGGCACCAGGCAGCACCACCCTCACCAGTGGCTGCGTCAGAATTCCTGCAGGAACCTCACCCAGCCCCCAAAACACAGAAATATTTGCACAACTCTGGCCTACCATTCTGCAGCACAACTCTGGCCTACCATTCTGCAGCATCATGCCAGGCCACTTCCCCTTGATTAGAAACATTTGCTCAAATGAGGTTATTTTGAGTTGCAAGTACATTACCTTGTGTCAGGGAATGATTCATGCATACAGATTTTAATAAAATAATTAACATTTTGTGCATAAGGTAGTATTTAATGTTCTAGACCAAGATGTCAGTCTGAATCCTAGGCAGCACCACACTTTCCATGCCTCGATTATTCAAATATCAAATCCTTGTCATGCTGTAGAAAACAGCTGTTTGAGAAGAATAATTTTTAAATGATAAATACATTTTGTATGTGGAATGGTGACTAAATCACTAAAGGTCAGACTATATTTTGTCTATCAAAAAATATAGGGGTTTATCAGCCTTTTTTATTTGTAAGCAATGTTTAGAAGGTCTGAATATGCAAAAAATCTGTTCTTGCAGCTACCAGACAGTTGATGGATAGGATCTAATCATGTCCAGAACAACAGGTAAGTTGATAAAGACTGGAATGTATCCAGGAGTTTGGTGGCAAGGGAATAATTGCAGTCCACAGGAGAAGAGTCAAAATATTGTTTTGACAATTTACATTAAATTATGCTCTCACATTTCTTTCAGTGGACGGAGAAGCACTATCAAAAAATACCAAACTTTTTATGGCAAATTTTTGCTTTGTAAGAAAAATCAAAATCTAGTAAGTGCTATTTGCAGAAAATCCTTTTCATTTAATGTTCTTTACACATTTCCCATGGCAGCTGACCTCTCCCACTGGCCCCAGCCTGAGGAGCACATAATTTGTCACCAGCACATGACCTGGGGACAAGTACTTGATTATTTGTGGTATTTCAAGATGCAGGACTGTTGGAACCTTTATTGCAAAATGCCTTGGTACAGCCCTTGAACCACTCCTTGCTGAATTTTCCTAATGAAATTATCCCTTCTCTCATCTCACCATCCCTGCAAACCTACTGGACATCCTGAGAACATGGAGCAGCAGTGATGCAGCAGTGCCCACCCCCTCCTCAGGAACCTGCACCTTTCACCAGGGAAGTGGAATTTACTTGGATTTCAGCAGGACCTGCCTGCACTTAGAACCAACAGGAGAACTTTTGTCATTTGCTACGTGACAAAATTCCCAGCCAGGAGCTTTAGTTTGTGATGGAAGATGGAACAAACAGCAGCAACCTAAATTTCCTCACCTTCTTCCTGGCTACTTTGCATTCTGAAGAACAAATCCAGCCATTCCAGTCCTCCCATTAATCTACAATCCCAAAGCTCTACTCCATTGCTGCTACACACAGCAAATGCTCACATCAGCCACAGGGAAAAGCTGTGCTCAACCATTCCCAGAAAAATCTGTGGTAGGAAAAAGAGAATTTTTACCAAAACTATCAATTTTAATGATTTTATTAAGAAAATAAATCTTACCTGTAAGGGGTTTTTTTGTCTGTTATATAAAAAACATCATAAATAAATTGCTCAATATTAAAACCAGAAAAAAAGATGCAGATTTATTTCACTTCTCTTGTTTCATCCTATCTTCAAAATATTAGATGAAAACCAAGTTCTTGGTAACTTTACATCTGATTTACTTAGAAATGAAGTAGTTTTGAAAAGCACTGTTAACCATTTTCAGGCCCTGAAGTCATTGGACAGGTCAGTGCAAACTGCACGTAGTGATTGAATGAACATGCAGAAAGAACTGCCTTTGAGCCTATTTCTGGAAAATGGTTTTGATTGTGGTTTGTAGACTGAACACATGGTGGAATGAAATTATATTTCAGCTTTGTGAGCATCCTATGAAACATTTAACAAGAATTCTTCAACCTTATTACCACTTTTTTTTTTTTAAATAAGGCTCTTTTTGTCTAATAAGATAATTGATGAAGTGCATTTCCAATCTTACAGTGACATATTTGAGAGGTTGAAATGCTCCCAGTTCTAAGAATTAGTTCTGCAGTAAAACAGCCCTTCCATCAGGAATTCCAACTGGAATTTGCTCACAATCCAGACCAGCTGGGCAACTCTTGAAGCACCACAGTTTCTGCATCAATTATCCCTGGGGAAATATATAGATTTCTAATCATCTATTGCTTCCCTTTGAATGATGCATAAGGGATTTATGGAAAGGATTTTTTCAGGCACGCCATCAGTCAGAGAGCTTTAGAGACAAATATGAGGTTCTGCAAAAGCATTTTTACACTACTTGGACACTCACAAACGCAATCATTCCCTCCTGCCAACTCCCAGATTATTATGTAATATACCCAGGCTTTTACATTTATTCAGTATACACAACTGTGGTTCAATTTGGCACATTTTTGGTTTTAAATATGAATAAGAATGCTTCAAAGAATAAAACGGAGTTGGGAAATATTTATACAAGAAGCTGAGTATGGATTAAAATTGCTTGGCTTCAAAAGTAAAATTAGATGATGTTTAATTTAGTTTATTTATGAAGTTGTATTTGTTCAATTTAAATACGTAATCTCCTCTGAGAGAGTTCAGCTTTGCAAAATGATAATCTGTTCCTATATTTCTATTAGTTGTGATTTATTCTGATTCATTCCTTTGTTCAAAAATGCTAATGAAAGCAGATGATGCCGAAGAAGATCCACAAGCAACAACCAATACATCCATCAGTCTGCAAAACAGGGAGAGGCTGCTCCACACAGTCAGGCAAGAAATCCCAGACAAAAGATTTCCAGGGAGACACTGGCTGTGGAGAGCCCAAGCACAGGCTGAGCCAGCACCACCTAAATTCTCAAAACTCATCTCAAAACGTCCTGCAAAGGCACACAGCAAATTCCCTCCCTCCTCTGGGTAGATATGGAAGAGAGATGAATGCTAAAAATCAGCTTTGCTGGGCTGTGATGGGGAGGCCTCAGGGAGGAAAAGCTGCCCAGAGCTCTGGGGACTTGGGGATTGCATGGGAGGATGAAGGACAGATGGGCAGCAGCTCCGCCACATGTTCTGAGAAGGCACCAAAGATATTTTCCCATCAGGCATCAGGTTTGGAGTGGTTTTTCACAGAAATAGTGATAAAGTTCTGGAATGGCTGCCTGGGGAGGTGCAGTCATCACCCCTGGGTGTGTTTAACAAAGCCTGGATGTGGCACTGGGGGCCAGGGTTTAGTTGAGGTGTTGGGACATGGGTTGGACTCGATGATTTTGAAGGTCTCTTCCAACCTGGTCATTCTGTGATTCTGTGAATTTTCCTGTCACCAGCTGTGGAGGTGCTTCCTCCACTCCTTGGGCAAGAGCCTGGCATTGCTGGGGTATCTGCATGGGCCACAAACCCTTCTTCCACCACTGCTCCTACAGCTGCGCCCAGAAACTCCCACAGAAGCACCCCTGGGTTTTGCCAGGGCCAAGACCTGTCTGCAGACAGAAAAATCTGCCACTGATAAGAGAGATCCTCGGAAATACCTTAATTACAACAAGATTTTTTCCATCCTCCATGCAGATTAAAAACCCTCCAAAGCACTGTTGCTGGTGTACATACCTTTTCCTTACATGGCTATTTCTTATGGGCACACATGGAATATCCCACTTTTCCCATGTCTTTCCCATGGAAGCTCATGGATCTTCAATTTAAGCCATGTAATAATATGGTTTGAGGGGATAATAAATAATAATAACAGGTCTGAGGGGAATCCCTATTTCTGTGCTGGTATTTGCTTTGCTCTTCCCACAAAGAGGTGATGAAGAGTAGGATGTCCTTCCTCTTCCTGAACTAGAAGCAGCTTCATGGAGCCCTTATGGCCAGCACCAGAGATGTTTGGTGCTCTGTGATTTAATGGAGCATGTGGTTCATTCCCTGGTCTGTTCAGTCCTCTGCAGGAATGAACTCCACAGCTCCCAAGAAGAAATTTTTATCTCAAGTAATCACAAGCATTCCTGTGTTTGTTTTCTGACTGCTGTGGTGGAACTTGGGGGCTGTAAAAAAGCAGAGTCATGGGAGAGAAAGTCAAATCCATACAAAATTTTGAATTAAGTAAGGCCTCAAGCTTTGAGGCTCTGTGTTCACTACAGAACAAACACAAAAGCCAGACCAACATGGAAATGTGCTGCTGCTCCTGAGGGTAACTCCTGAATAGAAATATCTGGCAGCTGGGAGGAAAGTTTCTGGAGAACCAGCTGTGAGGTCAAACAAGAATTACTGAGGAAGGGAGTGGATCTGGTGTGTGGGAGGCAGTACAAAATTGGTATTGTTTTCAAGTGAACCACTGCAAGATTAACTTTGAATGGAATTGAACTCCACAGTAAACCAAAGAGCAAGAAGGATTTTAGAGCAACTGCTCTCTGTCTGGGTGCTTTTAGAGATGCATACGTGCACATGTGTACATACACACAGATACTGATTTTCTTCTCCATGTGCAAGGATTTATCCCTTCCCTAATCCAGCAGTGGGCAGAGCTCTTCCCAAGCTTCCCTGTGAAATGTGCCCTCCTTCAGGAGCCCTTGCACTTTGCAGGGTCAGCGTGAGCCCTTGCAGCACTGCCAGCCCACTCTGATTTGCTGCCACTGCCACAACCCCGGGTCATGCTCCGCCTAGAGGCAGCAGGGTTAGTTCTGTGATGGATAAATCCAGCACAGAGGCTTTCCAGAGGATCCCAGACCCTAATCCTCTTTGATTCCCAATGCCCACACCAGCACTGAGCTCACCAGGACTGTCTCCCACTATAACGTGCCTTCTTTAAAAGGAATATGTTTGGATGTTTCTACTTGCTTTAATATTTGTTTTTCCATAGCATCCTCATTCAGGTTTACTTTAAATATTGCAATTATTCTTCTCTCAGGGTTTGGCAGTTAAAGCTCAGAAAGCACTGCTGCTTACCTGATTGATAACTAAAAACTTTAGCATGTCCTGTATCTGCAGCTTCCATCTGCTCCAGATAAGGCAAAGGAGGGGAACAAGATTTCCTTAGAAGGAAGCTGGACCCAATTAAGAAATTGTATGTTAGTTTTCTCTAACAAGTGGAAAAAAAATCCCCAAAAATACTTTCCTAGCAGTATTTTTCAAGGTCCCCTCCTAATCCTAAAGCAGATATGTAAATGAGGCTTGTATGTTAAGACCTCATGCACTCAATTTTAAGTCTTAAAAAGGTTCAAGAAAAAAAAAACAACCACTTCAGATGTCTTCCATTTTCCCTTTCATTCCTTTCCATCCTCAGTTCTGGTACCAGAATTATGTTTTCAGATTAAAACTTCCAAGTGTATTTCTAAACTAGAAAAAGGAGGACAAGGGCAGGGACGAGGACGCTTAATTTATTATCTTTTCACATTAGAGTTACAGGGAACCTTAATGATATACCAAGCTATAAACCCTGTAGCGGGTACTGTATTAATCATCTGTCTACATGAGAACTCAGATAAATATATAATCCTATTTCTGCATTGCAGATTTTATATGTGCCTTCCTCAGATTGCTGCTTCTTTTTTTCATTATTTTGAAAACATTGCTGGAGGGGAGGATCCATCCCAAGGTAGGGAATGGCATCCTAACTGTACTTGCTTCAATTGAACAGCCATATTAAGATTTATAAGGAGATAACCAAAGCAATAGGCAGCAATTCAAGCTTTGCAGCAGAGAGTCCTTTTTTTTCTTTTTTTTAACAGTCTGAGCACAGTTTGTCTCTCTCAACACATTCTCCCTTCTCCAAGGTCAAGTCTGTTGCCAGCCACAGGCAGCAGCTGGCCCACCCAGGCTTTCCCCAGCTTGGGGATGAGCCAGGTCCCACCTGCATATCCAAAGCACTTCATCTGAGACAGGCTCCAGTGGTCCCTATCCACGTCACCTCTTGTTGTGTCACATATTCCTGGGAAAAATCATATTCCCCTTCTTTCTTCCCACTTCAGCCCAAGCATGTAAATAAATCCAACCCCTCCACATTCTGTAATATTTAGGCATCACACAGGACAGACAGAAATACCCAGTCCTATTTTAGATGAACCAAAACAAGATTTAAAATCAAATAAACCAAAAATTCTGCAAACAGTGGTGCAAACTCACCAACACAGTGCCCTGGGGATAAGAGTTGCCCACAAACACTCAGTATAAAACATCACCTCAGAACCTCGATGGCCTGAAGGGGCGTTCTTGATGCTGCAGTGCAAATATCAGGGCAGTCCTTTCACATCCTTTTGGGTCAGCCCAAGCCTCACAGGGCACCCTGTCCCCTCCATGGCAGGAGCTCTGTCCTGCCTGGTGCAGGGTGATGCAGTGTGGGCATGAGGGAGGCACCAAACGCTCAGTAAGAGCCATGGACATCACCTGCAAATCCAAAAGCTTGTTCCCAAGAAAGCTGGGAGGTGTCTTGCATTGGGCTTTGGGCATCTCATTCCTCCTGTAATCCTCCTGCTCCAACAGTTTGTTTTCCTGGCATTTTCAGCCATCTTATTCAGCACTGCTGATTTAGCACTACCATTTTATCCTGCAGTTCTCTGCATAACAATCACCACGACAGCATCACAGAGACAACCAGTCCTACCATAATGCAAATGTCCTCCATGGGTACTGCAACAATTTGCATTGCATCTCAGGAGCCGTCTGCAATTCTTCTTGGAATTTCCCAGGTTAGCTCAACTACTCATAAATAGGTATTGCTACAAGCACCGGGGGAGGGAGTATGACAATCTCATTGTGAAAAACACCATGAAATCATCATTTCATTGTGATTGCATTTTGCTGGTCCCTTAATATCAAACATCATTTGGAGGTATTTTTAGAACAACGTGCAGAATGTTCATTACAATGCAAGCAGAGGAGAGGGACATGGGAAGCCTGCAGTGCAAATTGAACAGCTGTCCTCAGCCAGGACAACAGCTTCTTCCCAAACTGACTTCCAGAGGACACAGATCAATGCTGCCTCCTGACATCTGGGATTGCACATTTCCCAAGGAGACTGGAAGGGTTTATTGGGAACGCTGTTCCCTTCTAATTACCTGTGTGACACGAGGTGTACCACTGTGAAAGACAAGTCAGATCGGCGGCAGAGCATTATTTTATTGTGCTTCATCAGCACCCAGAGGGTGCCAAGGTTAGTGAGCTGCTGAGCACAACCATTGCAATGAATTCATCCAGCCCCAAGGCAAACAGTGCACGTGCCACAGAGCCACCAGCACTCTGGGAAGTGCCCCTGTTCCCTCAAGGCCCACTGAGGCACAGAAGGCTGCTGAACAAAGAGTGTGGATGGCAGGAGCTGCGCTTGGAAGGCTGAGGCAGCCAAGGGAGTGGGGATGGAGGTCCCCCCATTGCAGTCACAGGTGACAGATGGCTTCCGAGCAGAGTGCAGCAGATCCCAGGATGTGTGTGAGGCTGTAAAGAGTGTTCCACTCTCCTGCATGAGCCTGCTCCTTGCTGGTTCCAGCCTCACTGTGCTGGCTGCAGGTTTTGAGGATACCTGGACTAAAAACAGTGGAGCATGGAATTAGTGCAGAGGGATGAGACAGCACCACCAAAGGGACTGATCATGGCAGGGGTTCTGAGACTTGGGAAACTGAGGCCCCTTGAGTTCCAGAAGGAAGATGAGGCTGAACAAGGTGATCTCTGAGAAAACAAGGGTATCCAGGATTTTAAAAAGTGGAGATTGGACAGAAGACTAAGGGGAGTTTGGAAAGACAAGTAAGGGGAGATCCTGGAATTCTGAGATGTGTGGAGACAAAAGGCAGGGGGATGCCTGGGGCAGCCTGTGTGTGAGATCAAGCAGGGTAAAAGCCCGAAACTTGTTGGATCTTGAATAAACTCCATCACCCAATCCCAGCGTGGGCTGTCATTCCCTGCCTCACCTGGGACACTGGTGGGAATTGTCATATGAGACTTTAGCTGGGGGATGCAGAAGGAGGAATTCCAAATCCCAAATCCTGTTTAAAATGCTGCGTCTCATCCTAAACTGCGGTCCAAAGTCTGCACAGATCTACACTGTAGAACACAATCCAAACCAAAGCACAGGAGATAACTTATCAGACTAAGACATCTCTTGTCTAAGTAAAAATCTCCTCAGATGGAGTGTGTGTATGAGGAGTGTCATTTTCTCCAAATGCCCAGCTAATTTCCAGAGGTCAGGGGCTGAAAGGTCAGTGAACTGGACAGGCGAGGAGTGCAGAAATAGCTCTTTGCCCAACATCCCACAGATAAGCATCTTCCCTATCCTGTTTCCTCATTCTGTGCGACAGATTTTTCAGCAAGATCCAAATCAGATTGGACTAAATCTCATTTTATTTTTAATTCATTTCATATGGTTTTATTTTTAACTCACTTTAATTGAAATGCAGCGAATGAAATTATCAATTGAAATTACTTCATCAGCTGTGAGTCTTCATTCTTTAATATATAAAATAAGCTCTTAGTAAATCTGAATCACTGATTTTCCTGTTTCATCCTCAAACCCTGGGATGCTGATGCAATGCATTGGGCATTCAATATTGCAAATTCCACGCTCTCAACCATAAACGTATTCAGGATATTGACCAATTTTTGGCATCTTTTAATAACACAGCACTTCAATTTTGGGCTAAATCTTGAAATTGCAGTTCCAGCTCTAATCCTCTCCTTCCAAGGGATTTCTTTCGATGCAACAGCCAAGTGTTTTATTAATGGCCTGGATGAAGGAACAGAGCACCCTGTGCAAGGGCACAGAGTGGGCAAATGGGGAGGTGTGGTTGTGCCACCAGATGGATGAGCTGCCTCTCAGAGGGAGCCAGGGCCAAGAGGAATCCCGGGATGGCCAACAAAGGGAAAGGCAAGCTTGTGCCCCTGAGGCAGGACAGGCTGGGGGCCAGCTGGCTGGGAAGCAGCTCTGCAGAAAAGGCCTTGGGGTTCCTGTTGGACCTGGAGCTGGGCAGGAGCCAGCAGAGTGTCCTCACAGCACAGGGCTGCCTGCCTTCCCACCAGCACTGCTGGGACACCCCAGGACAAAGGGGACCTGGGCTTCCTGGAGAGGGTCCTCCAAAGGCCTCAGAGGGGAGGAAAGGACTGGAGCACCTGACATGCAGGAAGGAGGTTCAGCAAACTGGGACTGCTCAGCCCGGAGAGCAGAAGGCTCAGGGGGACCTTATCAATGAACAGCTGATGGGAGAAAGTGAGCAAGATGGAGCCAGGCTCTTCTCAATGGTGTCTGGTGAGAGGCAAAAAGGCCAGGAGAACAAAGGTAGAACATTCCATGTAAAGGTCAAAAGCTGCGAGGGTGGTCAAACACTGGCACAGGTGGCCCGGAGAGGTTAGGAATTCTCCATCCTTGGGGATACTGAAAACCTGACTGGACAGGCCCTGCTATAGGGGACTCCAGCTGGGGCAGGAGAGGTTGGGCTGGACCATCTCCAGAGGTACTTGCCAACCTCAACTATTCTGTGCCTCCGAAATCAGCTTTCTCCAGCCATTTCACCTTCACCGTGTGGGCAAAGGAGACAAAAGGTAAAAAATGCACAAACTCTTCTACAGGAATCCCAGTTTTACTGCTGGTCCTCTTCTGGCTTTTCCCATTCACTATTTCTAGGATTCTCTGAGAGCCTGGTGCACAGCCCTCAGATGCTTAAACTGTGCAATGAATACTTTAAAAATGAGGAAAAACATGTTACCAGCGGGATGAGCTTGTCCATACACGGTGTGGTAGAAGGGAAGTATTTCGTAACTTGGTTACCACTTCCCAACTCTGCCAACTCTGGTACCTAAGCAGGAATTCCACATCCCTTCTGAAGGTCCATGTTTCACCCATCTGCAGTGTTCAGAGGGAACACGTCCTGCCTTTTACAGAGCTGACAGCCTCTTAATTTTATTAAAATACTCCTCATTCCCAACCCTTCTCTTATACATTGTTTCATCAACTGCAAATCTCTGGGTTTAATGCAAAAGCCAAGGTTATTTATCAAAAATACAACAGTAAAACCATGCTTCTTAACCTAAACATGAGTAAAACTTGAACCAAAAACCCTAGAGCTCTTAAAATCATACCGTATGCTTACATTTCCTACAAAAGGGCACCAAACTTTCAAATAAAGATCACAATAAAACACTACTGACCCTCTCCGTTGTTTTAGGGATGAAATTCCAGCCTATACATTTATATAACCTCCACAATGCCCTTTATTTCTCTCTATTGGCACACAAAAAAACCATCCAGCACGCGGAGCATAACCTACCTAGAGAGAAAGGCTGTTCTCTTATGCAACTGCTCCACTAAGGATGCCTTACCTTGGAGCAGGGCTGGGGAGCTGGGCGAGGCTGGATCCCGGGGAGCATCCCTGCTGGGCAGGGTGCAGGGCGGCGGGGCTGAGGCTGCCAGCCCGGACTGCAGGGGCTGCAGAGGCTCCGGAGCCAGCCCGGCACACACGGAGGGAGCTCCGCCGGCAGCGCCAGGGAGGCTCCGTTCACAGCGGAGTCATCGCTCCCTGCCTGCCTCGGCACGAGAAGGATCCCACAGAGATCCTTTAATGAAGCTTTAGCATCATATTTTAATAGCTAAATTCAGCAAAAATACCTCGCGAATCCTTAGCTGTTTGTTTGTTGGGGTTTTTTTAACCACTTTTTCAACTGGCGCGTTAAAATTAATCAGGAATGTGTGGTTTTAATCATGGTGGGGGGAGAGGTTGACATTTGATCAGATAATGTATAATCTGAACGTCATTAATCAGAGCAGTACTTGCTAAATTCCACATCCTTCATTGTGTCTCCTTGAAAACAGAATGAAAAAACCTGGCAAAAGGCAGCTTATTCTCCACAAGGTTTCCCAGTCAGGTTAATGAAATGAACCACTTTCTTTCCTTCAGAACATGATTTTAGGTGCAAGCTGTAAAAGTATTTCCATTTCTTAAGGGAGGTGGGGTCCATTTAGAGAACCCCCACTGCTGGAGTCCTACTGCAGTGCAATGGGCTCTCAGTGAGTGGGAGAGGGAGTTACAAGGTCAAGACTTGCACATTTATTCCAAAATGTAACAAGGAATTACTATGTGTACAACTGGCATTTGAGAATGTGAACTCCGGGATGAAAATGAAAAAAAAAAATTTAAAAAAGCAAGAACACTTTTAACATTTTCATATGTTAGCAGGATATATGCTCGCAGATGCAGCATTCAGACAGGAAGATACATACATATATATTTAGTAGGATTCAAAAAATGTTGCATCCCTAATCCAACAGCACTGAGAAAGATAAGCTGTACATTTTAAATGCTGGGGGAAGACGAAAGGGGAAAAGAAAATCTTTCCAAGCTGTTTCCTGGATACATGGTATGAAATTTAAAAGGAAAAAAGCACTCACAAAAGTGACTTCACGGCAGCTCTCAGAAGAACAGTATGATACCTAGTTCATCATTACCATGTCTTCTGCAACCTGGAATCCTGCTGGGAAGCGTGAAACTCTTCCAAGCTGTTTCAATATGCATGCATGCAACCTTTTTATATATGCAGAAAGCATGAGGAATATCATGCCAGTTTGGTTTGCAGCAGAGAAGAAAATTGACCTTTCCCGTGAAAATGAATGTATATTTAGCATTGATGCGGGCCAAAATCAATTCTCTATAGAAATGAAGACAGACGCACAAAAAGGATGAAAAGGGGGCAGATGGAGAAAAATAAATAAATAAAAGGGAAAAACCTTCATGCTGCATTGCTCTACAGAACTTATCTACAAGCCTTATTTTATTGCCTTATTCACAAACTTACTCATTTTACCAGCACTACGGGGAAAATGTGAACCACCTCTTCACAGGTAGCAATTTGGATTAAAATGAGAGGAGCATGAACAAAGTAAAAGCTGTCTGTGATCAAAGACCTGCTGGATACCTGAGTCAAACAGTTATTCCAGAGCAAGGTACAAGAGCCAGTCATGCATATGGATGACCTCTCACAAATTAAATGCTAATCAGGAATGCATCTCAGCAGTAAAAAAAACATGTGGACTATGAAGTCGATCTGTAATCTCTTCTCTAAGCATATACTAGCAAACCGCCCCCCCCTTATCAATTTCATACCACAAATATCTAGCATCAACCTCAAATCCCAGCAATTAAAGTGCAATTTTCCCACGTTGAACGTGCCAGCTCTCCTCCAGACATCCCAACTTGTGCAATACCCCCGCAATCCTTCCGCAGCCCCACAACAGAAAGCAATCAGGGGGTCAAAGACGGACGCAAAAGGTTTCTCCTGACAGCAGAGCCATTCCCTTGGAGCCCCTTCAACACTCACCTTGCAGAAGGAACGGGGAGCACCGGGCTAAGCATCTGCCGGTGGCTGCCTGGGAGCCCCAGGAGTGCCCAGAGCCATGGCCTCGGAGCCCCGGGAGCGCCCCGGCTGGGATAGGACAAGCCTAAAGTCGGGACTGGGGAGGCTGGGGCAGAGCTGGGCTGCTGGCGGAGCGCGGGGCGCAGGAGCTGCCAGCGCCGCAGGCGCGGATCAAACGCACAGAATCTCTCTTTACATAATCGGAAATGACTCCCGTAATCTCAGGGTTTCTCTTAAAGCGTTGGGTGCCTCATGAACAGCCAAAAGCTTTTTTTTTTTTTTTTTTTTTTTCCATGCAGCGTTCGGCGGATTTGGAGCTGGTTCTTCTTTTGATTAAGTAAATAAATAAATAAATAAATAAAAATGAAAGTCTATCTGTCAGAAGTCTTAATTAATATACCATACACCTCAGGAAAGCCTTTCCCCATCTTCCCACAGGAAACACCATGCATGGTAAGAAGGAATTACAGAAAATTCCCGGTTTCTTCCACATTATTTTCTAGTCCATCTCGATACAAAGGCAATGCTTGGGGGTTTTAACCTGCATGCCCTTTACTTTCAAACAAACGCACTGAAAAGCTATAAACAGCTCTATAAAGGAGCCCAGCTGAAGATTACAGATTTTTCTAACACGAAATAGCTTTGCCTATCGTTAAGAGAAGATTAAAGTTAGAAAAATACAACAGTCAAAGTGTACTGCTCACATTTTAGTGAAATGTGAGCTTCTGAAAGAAAAAAAAAAAAAAAGGCACATCCGATTCTTACCAGCAATGATAAAAGCAAAATCCCATCCACGTGTTTTCCTCATCACCAAAGAACTGATTTAATCAAAATCAAGCCCATACGTTTCAAAAACAACAAGATCATGCTGAATTCTCAACCTACCGAAGCCCAGCAAACGCTTTCTGATGCAAGAGAGCCTTTTAGCTATGCAGTTTCTCTTTGACCTTACAGAATAATCTACACGAGTCGCAGCATTACCTTTGCAGAGATTCCCAGGGCACGAACCAAAACCTAATGCATCACTCAGCCCCGCTCCCCACACCATCTTCCCATCAGCTCGCGCCTTCCCCGGCAGCAAAATGCCAAATAAACGAGCTCAGGAACGGAAAGGGGAGAGATTTTTTTTTTCTTTCTTTTTTTTTTATTATTATCACCATCAGCACCGCCACCACCACCACTATTGCTCTCATGCTGTGGATGTCGCTACTTACTTGGCTAAGACATCCTCCCCAGCGCAGCCTGCTCCCGGCTAGCGGGCGGAGGGCTCAGGGCTCGGCATGGGCGCGGGCAGGCGCGCAGCGGCCGCGGAGCCGCTCTGCAGACCGTACCACCGCGGCAGCGCCGGCCGGGGAGGGAGCGAGCGAGCGCGCAGCATCCCCGCGCCGCCGCCGCGGCATCCCCGCACCGCACCGCACCGCCCCGCACCGCGGGGACACCGCACAGCCGCGGGCACGGGGGCACGGAACCAAGAGAAAATTTAAAAAAAATATATATATATAGAAAAAAAAAATATGGACTGAACCACCATGTTTGTTGTTTGCGATTTTTTTTTTTTTTAACGCTTCCCCTGGGATAATGACAAAAACGGAAGATGGCAAGCGACCAGGAATATGCCACTTACTCAGAAACGGGAGAAACCTTCAAGGACAAGGGCTGTCAAGTCCTATCACTGTCGCTGGAGGAGGAGGAGAGGGGGGATGGAAGGCTGTGGAGGAAAGGGGGCGCGGGGAGCGGCGCATCCCCGGCACCCCCGAGCAGGCGCAGGATGCGGCGGGGCCGGAGCCCGCAGTGCCCGGCGATGCTCGGGCTGTGCCCGCCGATGACAGCCCGGCACGGCGGCGTGTCCCTGCTGCAAATTACTTCATAATCACCCTCTGCAAAGATCCGGCTCGCTCGCCCTCCCCTGCTCTTTCTGTTTATGTAAGAACAATGGGGATTCTAAGGAAAATAGGAAAGGAAAAAAAAAAAAAAAAAAAAAAAAAAAAAAAAAAAAAAAAAAAGAAGCAGCCTTGCAGCGCTGTGGGGTTTGTGTTGTGTTTGTGTCCCTGTCATGCCTGCCAGAAATCCGAACCCGTACAGGAGGAACAGTGAAATATCCCCGTTTAATCTGATCTGGTCACATCAGCATGTGCTGTAGAAGCACACACACATGCCAGAGCAGCTCTCTGCCCTTCTCTTCCTCACAGCCCTGCACTTTGGGGAATAACTGCGTTTTATCTACAGCTTCTCACCATCCATTCTGAGTTGTTATTATGTGTCTGCTATTTTGAATTATTAGCACATAGAGGATTCAGAAATGTAAAAGGCTTTTCCAATGGAATACCGTGTTATGGCAAAACAAACCCAAACACCAAAAATAAGACAGAGACATCAGTCCTTTGAAAAGCAGAACATTTTCTGAGTAATCATTTATTTTTTTTAAAGGAATCTGTGATCAGTACATGTACCATGTCCTAACTACAAATTCCCTACCTCAAACCATTCAATCCTGAGAGTGACTGAACACAAGAAAATACCTTTTTTTTTTTTTTTTTGGTGAAGAATGTGTAAAAAAGCACAGATAAAAGTTGGGATGTGTTCTGTAGCATCCTAGGACAGCAGTGGCTCATGGCTTGCCTGTGCCTTGGCCAGGGTGGGCAGGAGCACCTCCCTGAGCAATAATAGGAGTAGCTGTGCTGATGCTCTGTCATCCTGCCTTACTTGCTGCTCAGAATATCAATTCAGCCAGTTAAACCAAAAGTCTGCACTGCACCAAAATGGAAGCTATTTAAAAAAAAAAAAAAGTGCTGGGATCATTGATCAGGAGTTTTATCTATGCTGATCAATTTTTTCTTAACGAAGTAAAATGTAAATCAGGACTAGGATCAATGCAGAATTTTCTCATGTGAGACTGCCTTTGTCATTAGGAAGCTACAGGCAATTACATGCATGCCAGGACACCAGATGCAGTGACTTTGGGTTATATTAAGCAGAGAGACGTGTCCCCTTTTCAGAACAAGTTTTCAGTACAAACTGCAGCTGTGAGGAGTTTGCAGTGCAGCTCAAACTGAATCCTAGCACTGAACAAAGCAGTGCTCCAGTTAAATGTCTTGTGCTGAGGTCCCAGACCCATAAATGTTGGTGACCTCTACTGCTCTGTCAGAAAAGCAGGAAGATACTGAGACATCTGCAATTATCTGGCTGCTGACATTCATTTTTTTGATAGAAATCTTGAAGATAATTTGAAAAGCAATAGAAGGCTGATTGACACAGTACCAAAATATATTAAAGAAGACTTTTTTCCTACTCTGTCTTTCCTGAAGGAAGAGAGGACTGGCTTAAAGAAATTCAGCACAGCATAAAAAACTTGTTCCACACATTTGGCTGTTGCCAGTTTGAGGAGTGCTGCTCTCAAAAACTTTGTGTCATACAACAGGAACTTCAGGCCAGACACAGAACCATAAGGTCTATATCAGAAAAAAAAAAAACTCTAATTCTTATTTTTAATTAACAGAATAGGCAAGGGAATAAGAAGAGGAGAAAAATTACCAAAACGAGGTGTTCAAAAGGGGAAGAAAACCTTAGTTTGAACACTTCATTATATACCAAATCCAAGCAACTTTGCACATGGATATTCCCAGTGCTCACTCACCACAGGCCTCTGAAGCCCCAGAGCACGTGGGGACATGGACAAGCCAGGAAGATTTTGGGAGGTTTGTTTGGAGCCTGCTCACAGGGTTGTGTTGGTTCTGCCTCTAGCACAAGGCTGCCATCCTGCAGCCAAGGCCAAGCATTAATGCTGATCTCCACCCCAGAGGATGCAAATCCTGGAGGGGAGCTGGGCTCCCAAGCCTTGGATTCGTGCACACACTGGAGCCTGCCCTGGGTGTGCATCAAGGAGCTCAGAATAAAGAGACAACCTCGTGTTTGCCCTCATTTAAAGCTCCCAAGTGAAAACTCTTCAGAAACGGCCCAAACCTGAGCCCCACCACTGCTGAGACAAGGCCAGGAGTTCTCTGGTTCCAGGCTGACACCTGCTCACTGCCCTCAAAGTTACAAACCACAATCCCAGGGAATACCTGCTACCCACAGCAGGTACCCTCCAACCAGAGCTAAAAACAGCAATTCCCCCCTCAGAAATGGGCCAGCCAGTAAACAGCACCTTTAGGAACACTCTGAGCTCAGATTTTAAAGAGTTGGAGGGTTTATTATTATTACTTTTGGACACAACTGTGAAAATATTAACATTTTCCAGCCTGGCTTCCAGCACGTGCAGCTCAAAATGGCTGCAACTTTGGCTGTTGCTTTTTTGAGATATTTCATCATCAAATTTAATAGCAAAGCCCTGCAAAGCAAGACACCATCCGAAATGAGGGTTTGTCAGCACATCTTCATGCCTATTAAAGCATCCAGCAGCATGTTATTTAGCTCTGACAGAAAAACAATTTAACACCTTAACTTGGGGGCAAGGAGCGGAAATGGAGCAGAAAAACGTAATGGAAAATAGAAATATGCTCTTTGGGAGTAAGTTTAAAAAACACAACAATGCTTACGGGATATAGAAGGAATGAGACTTTTGCTACTGAGCTTGAACTGCAACTTGAAAAAATTGCGTCCCCAGTAAAACTTCAACTGACAATTTATATTCAGAGGCAAAAGAGCCTACCTAACCTCTTTGGAGAAAATTTTAATTCCGTACGTGCTGGTATCTGATAGGCATCACAAGCACATTTCAAGGTCTTTATGAGATAATTAATGACAGGAAACACAGGAACATAATTTTAATTCCCCTTTCAGGATCTTCTGGACCAAGACCTCCTTTCCAGTGAGGTTGTCCAATCAGAGGAGGCACAGCAGCAGCAGATTTCTAATATTTTCCTAATCACAACCCAGATACTTAAACTAGAACAGCAGACTGGCAGCCTCTCATATTTTTAAACCTCATTTGCTACATTTTTTCAAAACAAGAATTAAATCTGTTTTCAGATTCGGTGTCTCTCCAGTTTGGGAACACAGAGCAGTAATATTTCTGCAAGGAAACAGCTTGTGCTCCCAAACTGTGCAAACATGTTGTTATCCTGGGAAGCAACATGACCTAATAAAAGGAGTGGAGGAGAGGGACCTCAGAACAGTCACATTCAAGGACTTGCCCTGCTGTTTCCTGACTGGGAGATGTTAGTAGGTCACTTGATCCCACTGTGCTTCAATTTCCCTAACTATAAAGTCAGTGTATTCCCGAGTTTAAATTACAGCTCTTCGGAGCTGGTTGCTGGGTTAACCCTTCCCTGCCCTTGGGGAAGGTGTTGGGCACACCTGGCTGTGCTGGGGGAATTTCTGGAGCTAATCCAGGCGCAGAGCTTGGGTTGGGAGAGCCCCAGAGCTCCTGCCCAAGCCCAACCATTCGCTGCATGATTTAAACCTCAGAAGCTTGCAGTTGCCTTGAACTCTTTATTTTATCTGCCACATTTATTTTCCTGTACAAATTGCCACTTGGTCTGACTGATAAATTATTGCAGCTCCAGTCAGCTCACTTCCTTGACCAGCATCCCAACTTTCTCAATATCTGAAAGGAAAACTACCAGCCAGCTAGAACTGCAATTCCCCCTCTCCTTGAATCTCCACCATCTGATATCTACAAATATCCCAGATTTTCTTCTTTCACCATCTAAAAGCCATGCCCACAAGGAGGAAGTGCTTGCAAGGCCGGGCTGCCATGCTGTCCCCTCCTTGCTACAGGTTTAAAGCTCAGAAAACAACACCAGGCTCCCAGGATCACCCAAGAAGGAAGAGAAATCTTTAGGATCTTGCAACAGCAACAAAAAAACCCACAAACACACAAACAAACAAACAAAAACAAAAACAAAAACAAAAAACTGAGGAAGAAGCATTAATTTGCCTGAGCTTCCCAGTAGAGCTTAAGTAAACCTGGCTCACTGCCACAGCCTAAGCACAGCAATGACAGAGAAGCATCTTAGCAGCCTCCTCCAAAGGGATCTGCCCTGGCCAGGGTGAGGACCTGCAATATCTGACCCAGCTAAACCTGAATCCACTGCTGAAGTCAGGTTCTCAACACCCTAAGGCAGGCCTAAGAATACAAAACCTGTCTTATACCAGCATTCAGCCCTCCTTCTGGCTTACAGACAAAATCTGCCATCTCACATGCAGGTGAGAGGAAATATTTGTCGACACTCAGAACAAATCTCAGACCAACCAATAGAGTGGCCTGACAAGAGCTTGGAAGAGCAACCTTGTGAGGGTGCCTCAACTTCTGGGAACTCTGGATAGGCAGCAAAGGAATCCCCCCTTCATTCTGTGGGCATTTAAACCCCATAAACTGCCAGTTCTCAAAACAGAATTTGTGCCAACTGCCTCCCAGCATTAATCTGTTTACTTAACGTAATTCAGTGATACTGGCAGGGAGATTCCAGCCCTTTGTGGTTTCCACCACAGGAATTCCCTTCCCTGTGTTCAGGAAGGGAATGTTACTCTCCCCCTGCAGTCTCATATCACTGGTCCTGATGGAGATTAGAAATGTATGCCAAAGTCAATTAAACTCAAATTATAGGATTGTACAATTTATAGGGGTCACATCAGCTCATATCAAACTGCAGATTTCAGACAACCTGACTTTGAAGGACGTTTGGAAATAGCGGTGAAACTTTGCACAAGTAGATGGGTTACATGGACTCATCCCTCTATTGCATCAAAACTATTCTCCCATTAAAAAAAAAAAAAGAGTTTGGAATCAGAATTTTGGTTCAGTACCTTCTTCTGATATCACTGATGCCAAATACTACCACAATGTTCTAAGAGTTGTTTTTCTTTCTTATTTGCTATTTTGCTAAACTGCTGTACAGAAAACCACTTCTCTTCCATTTGGAAAAGATATCCCAGCAGGATGGGTTTGAAGGAGCATCCTTTGCCATGAAATTGTGTATGGCTGTGTGTAGATGTGAACCTCAAGTACCCCCTCACACAGCCAGGTCACACCACGACCTTGGACTGCCCCTTAAAGAAGAAACCTACCATTGTTCCACTGAAACTGCTCAACCCTTCCAGTCATATTTCAGATTAGACAGTAAGAAATAATAGCAGAGAATTACAGTACAAATATGGACTGTTATTAATATTATTAAGGAAATGCATGCTCCTTTGAGAACTTAAAGCTTTCATTCTTCAATATATGGACTTTTCCTACATACCTGGATCTCCTGACTGTAAATCTCATTAATTGACACAGTAGCTCCCATTGTAGCATTTTTGTCAAATGGCTCTGAATGCAAGCCTGGATCAACCTTATTTATGACTCTAATAAAGGCAAATTATTAACACAAAGTGAAACAACAGTGGGACAAGGTTCAATCACTCTCAACAATTCGAGCAGGAGAACAGAATTTTAACAAACTATGAAAAAATGACTTTTGATATCTCAGCAAACAATCCAACTCCCATACATGTTTCCGAGTCATTAATCACCTGCAGGGATTGCCTCCTGTTGAGGAGAGGGTTTTCCCAACCTAATGAGATAAAAGGCTATGTTTAGCTTAGTGGGCAAAGCAATCTGACCCGTTAAGCTTTGCTAAGCCGTGGGTATCTGTGCCCTGCTGATCACCCTGCCTGAGGAACGTGCACACATGGGCAGCCCCAGGGTGGACCAGAGCCCCATTACTGAATTTACAGGGATCCCCAGATGAAGAGAGGAATGAGGAATTTCACTCCATGTTCTCAGAAGATTAAATTATTATTTTATTATACTATATTTTATTAAATAATACTATACTAAACTATACAAAAGAATACAGAAAGGATACTTCCAGAAGGTTAAAAAGATAATAATGAAAACTCGTGACTCTTTCCAGAGTCCCGACACAGCTTGGCCCTGATTAGCTAATCAGTTAAAATAATTCACAGTAGAAACTAATGAAACAACCACCTGTTGGTAAACAATCTCTAACCACATTTCAAAGGACCAAAAGACAGGAGAAGCAAATGAGATAATATTTTCTTTTTCTCTGAGGCTTCTCAGCTTTCCAGGAGAAAAATCCTGGGTAAAGGGATTTTTCAGAAAATATGAATGCGACACCTCATCCTGGGAATCTCGGGGCTATCCCAGAGCCATCTCTTCCAGAGGGTGTTCCCACAGCCCAGAGCCCCATCCTGGGAATCTTGGGGCTATCCCAGAGCCACCTCCTCCAGAGGATGTCCCCCCAGCCCAGCACCAGGGGCTCTCCTCCCTGCAGGGCCCCAAAGCCACGCAGATCTTGTGCTCCTCTGGGTGAGGGAGGAACTGGAACTCACCCACCCATCACACAAATCACTGAGAACCTCGGGTGTCCTTCCCTGTGCCACAGCCTCCAGCTTATCAAACCTTTGTTTCCACTTTGTGCTGCTGATGTCAGCCGTGCTGGCAGTGTCACCCCACTGGCTGTGGGAACCCAGACTGGTCCCAGGGCCTTGGAAGGGTTCACTGGCGCTGGCTGGAACGTACTGGTACAGCCCAAAATGTTTCACACCAGTCCTTCCCTTCCCTGCATGGCAGCATTTGACAGAATGGCTCCACTTCAGCCAAAACAAACAAAAAATGTGTGAACTTCAATAAGTCAGTTCTTTCCATCCCACTGGAACATCTGGGAAAAACTCTCACAAAAGCCAATGCAAGCCAAGCAACTATAGAGTCAAACCTGATCTGAAATTATCACAATGGCTGTTTGTAGCTTTTAGATATAAATATTCTCCTGTAAGGACTCAGAATTTGTATTCACAATTGCATCTAGATTTGAAATAAATGTTCAAATTCTTCAGCAAAGAATGAGCTTTACAATAAGAAAACTTCAAGAATTATTGCTATATAAAATTTGCTTAGAGCTGTAACGTATAATTTGCACAAAAATACCTATTCACATTATTAAATATTAAACTAAATACAAGACCTAAATGTTATTGCAATAAATATAGTCAGTATAGGAAATAAAAATACACTCTAAATGAAAATTAGGTGGGTGTCAGGCTTGGCTTCCAGACTGAGCCATGTCCTGAAGATCCATGAGCTGTTCCTTAACCCCAGATGCAGCACTATGAAGCAATAGTTATGAAAATTTTGCCAAAATATCAGAACTTTTTGAAGTAACTGACCTGAGGTCTTGCCAAAACATTATTGTAGAGTAAAAGAGTCTGTCCAGCACAGAATAGTGAACATGTGAACAAAAATGCTATTGGAGAAAAAAAACCCCACCAATATCTAGCCTAGAATAATCAAACATCCAAAAAAATTGGCTAATTTTATAGTATTTCCCTTAGCTAAATAACCCTTCAAACTGTCCAATATTTTAAAATTGCCCTTCTCCAACAATACTGATGTGCTGCAGCTTCCTCACTAAGAGGAAAGATTCCATTCCTTCAGGAAGAGTTTTTTTTTTTTTTTAAAAAAAAGAGGGGAAAAAACTCAAACAAACAAAACAAAACAAAACAAAAAAAACCCTACAAAACTCATTTAGTTTGGTGAGAAATGTGTCAAGAAAGGATTTAGGGACAAACACTGCACAGCAATACCTCTCCTATCCCCCGTGAAGGAGACAGAAAATACAAGAACCAAAAGACCAAGCAGAGGGAACCAGAACCAGTCATTACTTTGTACAATCACAGAAGATCCTGGGAGGGACTCTCAAGGAGCACTAAACCCAACTCCTGGCCGTGGCTGGGTCACAGCCAGGTTTAACCTACCAGAGAGCACAGCCTGGGAGGTTTGAATGATGTCCTAATTACATCCCGAGAGATTTATTGACTGCATTTTACCTCCCTTTCTTCAGAGCCAGAATTGTTCTTTTCTGCACCAGCAACAATTTGTTTTAGGCGCTGAGAACAGGATGCAGCATTGTGCAGGGGAAATAAAAGTCTGGTTATTTATTTCACTGGGGTCATTTGTCAGCTCCCATCCCAAACCCAGCCAAATTCCCCTCCACAGGGACCACCAGGAAGTGCTCCAGGACCAGCAGGCAAATCCCAGAGCTCAAGGCCCCATCCAGAACTCCATCTGGATGACCAACACCACCATCCCCCTTCTCCAGGGCCAACTCACAGACATGATCTCTTAGCAAGGTTTTTGCTCCAAATAAATCTTTTGGATGTCTTAATGTCCAGTAATAAACCAGCAGATTACAGTGATAAAATCCCAACAGCCTCCTCCTGTTGGAGGCTGGCAGAAACCACCCCTCCTCCTTGCCCTCACCTGACCAACCACATCCATCCTGATCTCCATAAACAGAAATAATGGGTGAAAGTAATTAAGAGAGGGGAAAAAAAGTAATTTATAAATAATATAATAATAAATAAGAATAAATATAAATAAATAAAAAATAAGAATAAATATAAAAGCCTCGCCGGGAGGTTGAGAAAATAAATCTGCGAAGCTTGCTTAAATCACTCCAAAAAAGGGAAGATAAGAGGGAGTGTTTGAAGCACTTGTAAACCAGTAAAAGCCAGGAGAGCATATTTTTTTTTCTCTCTCCTCTTTAAAGTGTTGCAAGGTGGTTTATGTATGGGCTGATAAAGTAATACCATTAAGAATTCATCTGCCATTTCAGCTCAGCAATTTTGAAAGCATCCAGCACCATCAGATAAGCACAAATTCTTTAATCCACACTTCTTCTTGGAATTCCTATATTTAGAAGGATTCCTTAATTTCTTTATACAAATAGCTTTTTTTTTCTCTAACACAGCACTGTCCTACAAAGATCAACTTCATACCTCTGTTACATATCTTGGAGTTTTGCTCTCTAAGTCAGACATTCCAGTCTCTAAAAATATACAGCTTTTATTATCAAAAGCCCAAGGAAAAGATAATCAGTAATGCATATACTTCTGTACATATGTAATATATACAGGGAAATTCCTAACCTTGAAGGGAACCATATTTCTTGAACACTGATGTCAGTGCTCAAAGATGTTTCTTGACCTTGAGGATAAAAATAAATTGTGCAGCCCTGCATCGTGTCCTCGGCTTAGTTCACTAAAGACATCTAAATGTTCTGTGCTTACATACCATAAAACAGTTAAACACTGATATTCCATATTAATTATATTTAATACTCCTAACTTCGATTTGTGGAGAGGAAAATTGGGTTTCCCAGGAGCTGCTGCAGCTTCCAAACATCCTCTAATTCACCAGCACCAGAGATGCTCACACTGTTATATTTAGATAAAGTAGTGATGAGAGCCCTCAGCACATTATTCGCAAAATTAAATCCCACTGAGGTTTTTTTTCCCCTCTTGCCATTTCATTAATTCCAGCTCAGGAGCAACAATGGAAGATCATAATATGGGTAAGAGATAAAATAATAAAATATATAATGAAACATCATTTGGAATTCTATGTTTCCTGCTTTTAAAATAATGGAATTTTTGGTAATTTCTGTGACTGGGAGAGAAGACTCACAGAGAAGCTTCCCGAAGGTGCTGAGATGATGTCTGCTAGCCCTGGTCTTCAAGTAATTAATTCTCCAAAGGAACATCTGAATGCCAAGCTCAACTATCCTTTAAAAAGGCAGTGGTTTCTCAAGGAAACATTTCAGAGAAGCTGTCAGCCCTCAGTTCCCCATTTTACAGAAATCCTGGGCTCCCCCTTAAGGAATGAGCCCAGGTGCCACCTGAAGTGTCCCCTGCTGGTGCTGCCTGGGGACGGTGGAGCCGTGTCCCAGCTGCCCAGGATGCTCCTCCCCAGGCACCTGGTCCCAGCCAGGGCCCTCAGCAGGGCCGGGACAGCACCCTCAGCTCCCAGAGCCAATGTCACCCACTGGGAAGGAAACTGAGTGTGCATCCCCTGGCGTGGCTGGGAAAACACTCACAGGGACTGGACACAGCCACAGCTCAACTCTTAATTAGTATGTTAATTAGCAGAGGTACAGAGCCCTCCAGGTGTCCAAAGAAATTGGTCCCAAAAGAAAAGGTGTCCCTCTGTTGTCACAAAGACCCTTTCATAGCCAAACAAGTGTCCTGTTCATCTACAAAACCCCAAAACAGCGATCCCACAGCACATCTGTTGCCAGCCCCTCACTGATGTCACCTCAAGTCCTGCCACTGACACCAGCAGAGCCCTCCCCAGAGTCCAGGAGAGTTTCATCCCAACAAAAAAAATTGTAATTTGTTAGCAGGGGAATTAAAAAGAACCATTTCCTTTGTGTATCCTCTAAAATAGTTGGGAAAGCATCTTTGGGATGCCTCTTCTTCCTCTCTGCAGGATTACAAAATAATCTGATGAAACAGAACTTTATTCTACATCATTTGCTTTCTCCCAGCCTAAACTAAGTTAAATATAATTATACAGAAATTAAATTGATCACATTATTAAGAAAATAAGAAGTTAATTTCTCTTAGAGGATATAATTTTGGTGGGTGTAAAAGGAGGTACTTCTAAACCAGCTGAGGAGAGAAACTCAATGAATGCCCTGGAAGGAAGGATGTCCAGGTTTTATGAAGGACCACCTAAATTCCTTCAATATGGAAGGATTGGAAAAGCATGAATTATACAAATTAAATATGACAGCATTCAAAAGTCTACACCAGGATATTTAATTTATACAAGTTTTGGATCCTGTGTTTCCTGGAAGGCAAAAATAATAATAAATGCTGAAATCACTGTCTGTAAAGAGGAAGATTACCTCACTTGTAAGAAAATCTGGCTTCTTTTCTCCTGGTTTATGAGAAAACCTAAACACATGGTTTATTTGGGCACCATGAATAGGGAAAGTGATTGCACTGGTGTTCCAGCAGTGAAAGACTCTGGGTGTGTTTGCAGAATCAGCACGAGAGCAGCAAGGCAGCAAGGATTTCAATCTCTAGGAAGGGAATGTTTAACCAGTACAAGGCAATAAACATTTTTCTGGTACATTTTTCTATCCCTCACAGAACCAATCCAAGTAATTATTTTAAAACACCATTTCTGACTTGTGCAAGAGGAACTAAAAATGTGCTGTTGGACAGCAAAACCAGCATCCAGTTAAGTTAAAGGAATACAGTTTTACAAAGATTTAGTGATAACCTTAGGGAGCTCTGGATTTATTTTTTTTAAGAGCTGGAAACCTCAAGATTGAAAGTGAACTCAGAAATTTAATTTTCAAACCAATAGCCCATCTTTTATAAATATGGCACCCAATGAAATCAGGCATCAAATAGGAAATCAGGAAGCAAATATTGTGACATTGAGCACTTCTCTGGAGATAATGCAACAGTGACATCCAGATCCTTCATCCCTTCCTGTCTCACCCCAAGCTTCAGCTGTAAATAACTGATCCCACATTTACAGGCTCTAATGTGATCCCTGTGGAGATCTCTCTCAGATCTCCTACACACGCCTTACATAAAGCCTTGCCTCTCCATCACCACACAATCAGCTCAAGCTGCACAAGACTCCAGAGATGTATATTTAGCTGGAAAAGAATGAGAGTTAGCACAGCTTATGCTCAGTTATATCATCCTGGAAAATCCTGGAGTGAAGAGCTGAGCAATTTGTCTGTGCTGAGCTCCACGCTGCCCCAGTTCTGTGATCAGTTCTCAAGGCAGACACTCAAAAACCAACTTTGAGACCTCTGCAGGCTTCTGCTCCCCTCTGCACTGACCCCTCTGGTGGCACTGCCTGGCACCGAGGTCTGGGCCAGCACCTCCAATTCCCAGCCCAGCTCCACCTCCCCCTGCTCCAAGGTACTTTCTGGGAATGCCACCTGGAATATAGTGCTTCCACCCGAGCCATTAACTGAGTCTCTTCTGAGCTCCCAACTTGCAGAACAGCTGGGAATTCCTCCAGGAGGAGGGGTTCACTCTGCCCAGCAGCTGGGGTGGGGGACAGGGGCTGCTTGTCCTGCAGTGTCCCCACTTGGGCTCCACAGACACCTTGTGGCTGCAGCAAACTCAGCCAAAACCACAAACAAGCCCGTGATGACAGAAGAGATTTCAAATAGAGGGTGACCATGCTGCAACAGGATTAGCTCAGGGCTAGGAAGATCCAGGCTTAATTTCAACATCCATCTCAAATTCTCCCCGTAACCTTGACCAAGTGATTTAATTTCACCGTGTCCGCTTCCTAAATATATCCACGATAGATCATCTCCCAAATGTGCAGCGAGGACAAACAGAAGATTGCTAAATACTCTGATAAACTCTCAGTATTCAGGGCCTTCCACAGGCAGATAAAATCTACTGGGTAAATACAAAATAAATATTAAATAGCCAAATTGCTGGGGAATTTATTGCACTCTATTACATTGCAGAAATACAGAGGAGTAAATCCAATATCCCATGTTTTGCTGAACATAACACAGAGCTGAGGGGACTACAGACTTTTTCCTGAGTGAGTTCTTCAAAATATTATTTTTGTGGATTAGAAGATCCTCAAAACTCTTCAGGGGACTGTTCTCCCAGTTTTTAACCTACATACATTCTGGTCAAATCTCAGAACATTGACTTATCAAGCATAAAAGTCAACACAAGACTGAGCTCTGAAGGAATCCCAGCCCCAGCTCTTCTGGCACATCTCAGGAATCAGCTCCTCTTTTTCTGGCTTTCCTTCCACACCCCATATTCTTTGCCCCTTGCATTAAAGTTATACCTGTTAATTTAATTGTACTTCAAGATCTTTTCACATATAAGACTGAATTCCTGCTTCCTCAGCCTTCAACTGGGATATTTTATAAAAACCCAAACCGGACAACAAAAACCCGACATTCTTCAGAACACACACACACACATGCACGCACACTATTTTTGTGTGACGTGTATGTAAAGCTTCTGTATGCAATGAACAACACCTGGAGCAGCTTGACATTCTTCAGAACACACACACACACACACACACACACACGCACAATATTTTTGTGTGACTTGTATGTAAAGCTTCTGTATGCAATGAACAACACCTGGAGCAGCTCCTCAAAGCCCCACACACAGAATGATTTAGGCTGGAAAAGACCTTTAGGAGCAGGGCTTCCTGAATGCCATAAACCCCTCCAGTATTAGGGATTTTTGCTAATAGTGCCTCTTTCTGTCTTCTAGGAGCTCCTAGTAACAAGCACTCTCTGAAGAGTTTGTTTTATCCTCATTGAAATGTTTGAAATCTGTTTGAAATATGTTTGAAATCTGAAAAACAGCAGCACTGCTGCCAGCCCTGCTTTCTGCAGGAAGAACTCCCAAACTTCCTTTCTTTATCCATGAACACTGGCAGAGGGACCTCTCCCTCTGCACCTCCAGAACTCTTCCCCATTTGCTCCACAAATCCCAAATCCCAGAGCAACATCTACATCTCTGCCCAAGGGCTCTCTGCAGGAGCTGCCCATGACCAAGAAGTGGTGGCCTCCCTACCAGCAGGTCCAGCAGGATAAAGGGGGAAATCAGGAATCCTGCTGCAGGGAAGCACCAAAGCAGGCCAAGCCACCAGGCAGGGGCACAGCCTGCACACAGACACCAGCTCGCACCAGCACTGCCACAGCTGGAAAAACTCTGCTCCAAAAACGTGAAATCATCCAGAAAAAGTGAGTGGGACAAATCTGTTAAGCATTCTGACATGGAAGCTCCATGGAAAAGGCTGAAATGCCACTGCCCAGACTGCTGGTGTCACTGTATTTCTCCACAGAATTTGAATTTGCAGCCTAAGGAACACAGCCTTTAACTTGTTAGGATGAATTATCCAAACATAACATCTCACAGTCCTGGCTGCAGGAGCCTGCTCAAAGCAGAAATAGACAGAAGCAGAGAATCTTAATCCCAGTCATTTGCTTCAAAGGAATGCTGAAGTGTTCAAGAAACAGCTGGATGTGGTACTCAGAGCCATGGTCTGGCTCACAAGGTGGTGCTCAATATTTGGATTCTGATTTTGGAGGTATTTTCCAACCTTAATGATCCTGTGATTCTAAACAGGAAGCAGAAATGACAAAAAAGCTTTCAGGCTATGTCAGTGCAGACTCCAGCAGGAAGATCCAGGCTGAGTGCTTAGCTAGCACGGCTGGAAATTAAAAAAAAATAAGAGATGGGAAAGAAAATGCTCATGCTCCTCCTCCTCCTCCTGCTCCCTGCACTTTCCCAATGTGGCAGCATGTCCTATTTCCCAAAGCTCATTCTATTTTCTCCCTTTCACCTCTGTAAACAGAGTTGAAATCAAAGAATGCTGCTATTCTTCCTGTTCTACAAAAAGCAGGCATCACTGTTACAGGTGTGTTCTGCTTGGAATGTTTTTATTCACTTTTTTCCACTTCCTTTCTCATTCTGGGTACCCTCACTCCATGCACAGGTAATGTCCAAGGGAATATCAACTGTGGAATAAGAAAATGGAATTTTTCCTTTTTTTTTTTTCTCCTGCTTAATCTGCACTTGTCTGCTTTTGTAAGTCCTGACACCAAATTCCTGCCCTTCTAGAGAGGTGGGAGTGGCTCTTTGCAGGTGGTTGGCAAAAAATGGATAAGGGGTCAATGAGCCAAGCCTTCTCACAGGTGTAGGTGCATTACAGAAGCCACAAAGAAAAACAGGAAAAAAAAGTTTAGTGGTTCAAGATCCCCTTTGATTAGGATTTGGTTTTATTGTTACTTTGATTGCAGTTTTGCTTATCTTTCCTATCCCAGAGGGAGAAAATACCTGGGTTTGCTTGCCTGCCTTGCTTACAGAACCTGTTTCCCTGATGATGCATCCCGGGCATGCAAAGAGGGTTTGGAAGCCTCAAAGCCCCTCTCTGCTGAGCCCTACCCAAAGCTCAGCTCTATCCAAAGGCCTAGCTTACCCAAATTTCAGCCCTACCCAAAGCTCAGCCCTACCCAAATTTCAGTCCTAACAAAAGCTCAGACCTCTCCAAAGATCAGCCATACCCAAAGCTCAACCCTACTCAAAGCTCAGACCTAACCAAAGTTCATCTCTATCCAAATCTCAGCCCTAACCAAAACTCAGCCCTACCCAAAGCTCAGCCTTACCCAAATTTCATCTCTAACCAAAGCTCATCTCTATTCAAATCTCAGCTCTAACCAAAACTCAGCCCTACTCAAATCTCAGACCTAACCAAATCTCAGCCGTAACCAAAGCTCAGCCCTACCCAAAGCTCAGTCTTACTCAAATTTCAGCTCTAACCAAAGCTCAGCCCTAATGAAAGCTCAGCCCTATCCAAAGCTCAGCCTTACCCAAATTTCATCTCTAACCAAAGCTCAGCTCTACCCAAAGCTCAGCCTAACCAAATCTCAGCCCTACCCAGAGCTCCTGACGTCAGGTGAAATTAGGTCAGCACAAAGGCGCTGCTGAGGAGGAATCACATCCTGTATCTCCTTTCTCTCCTTGAAGCAGCAACCAAATCAGGGCATTATTTTCCAGCTCCCATCCTGGATGGCTGCTGTAATTTGGATTTTCTTCTCCTTAGCTGAGCAAGCATGAGGGAGGAGGAAGAGGAGGAGGAGGAGGAGGAAAAGGTACTAATCTCTTTAGAAAGCAGCACTTGACACCCAGTGTGTAGGTGATAATGAGCACTTCTAGGGAGCTGACATAATACCGAGCGTTTACAGGAGGGAAACTTTGCTGTGAGAGAAGCCAAGGTCCGCTGAAGAGATTAATTCATGATTTCTCTTCTCTCACACCGTAAAAAAAGCCCCAATACGATTAACTGTAAAGTGATTCTACAGTTGTTCAAACATGCACAACAAGAAGTGACAGTAGAACCTCAGCCCTCTCGGGGAAGCCTGGAAAAAAAGCTACAATTCACCTTAATTAATTATCCAGAAAGAATGAAAATATCACCTATTAAGATTAAAACCAGAAGGAAAGAATGCACACTTTTCCACGCAGAAAGAAAAAAAAAATTAAAAAAAATAAAAAAAACAACTCAATTAAGTGTAGCAAGTAGCAAATAAATAGGAAGCAAATTTAAAATTAATCACAAGGTGAACATTCCCCAGCTCCCCACACGTCTCTCTCTGGTAATTAAGCTACAACTGTCCTTACAGAGGGAAAGAAAGATGCAATAGCTTTATTTACATATAAACAATTATTCAGCTGTAAAGAGAACTCACACACACAGGAGTTAATGGAGAAATCATCAACACAGCTATCGACTACACTTAGATCTCCTCTTCAGGTGCCAGTAGCAATTACAGACTCCTCCACCTCGGGAATTCTTAAATATTCCCCTCTTTATCTGGACTAACCTGTGCCACTCCTATTTCAAATACACTAAAAACTGTTTCAGGTTGGAGTTTGGGGGTATTAGCCTCTATCAAAACATATTTGCACAAAGTGTGTCTGAGCCACAGTACAAAACTAAAAATTAACCCGGCACATGTAACTTTATAGAGCCTGCCATAAAATGCCACCAAAGGCCCGGAGATACTGCCTGAACCATGGCCTCTTTGGAAATCCACAAATGTTTGCTGGAGAATTGGAGACGTCTCGCCACAGCAAATCTCAGTTTACCACTAAAAATCCCCATGCAAGACTTGTTTTGAGTCAAAAATTTTCCACCTACTCCTGCATATTTTCCTGTCCAGATACTGCTTTTGCCCCAGACACTGGCCTCCATTCCCTACTCCCAACATGGAAGTTTTTATTGTACAATTGTGTCATTTGGAACGTGGAGAATGAGGTTGAGTGGTAAATTATCTTTGTGAGATGAATTAGGCCTAGACACAAAGGTGCCGAAGGTAATTATCACATTAGATGAGGCCCGGCCAGAATCACAAAGTTAACCTCTGCACAGCTCTGCCCTGTGGAGATGAGAGGTTGCTCCTTCTCTGGAGTCTGTGACCACACAGATTTCTCACCCAGAGGTGACAAATAAACCTCGTGATCCAAATTAATGTCTCTGTGAAAGCCAGGCTGCTCCCTTATCTAAGAACAATCCCATGATAGAACAACTGTTCATTTTTGTTTCATTTAGTCTTTCTGCTTGGACACAGATTCTGCAGGTTCTTTTGAGCACTCTCTGACAATATAAACCACACAACATTTGAGTTTGGCAGGTCAGCATCTCTTGGAGTCAGAATGGAGCACACCCAAGCAGATCCAGGATCCATGGCGCATCCTCCTCCTCCTCCTCAGAGCAGCCTCTCCCTGCTCCCCTTGTGGGACCACTGGAGCTTGTTTTCACCTCAGACACATTCATTTCAGAGAGCTGGGTTTGCAGAAATTTCATTTGTCTTCCTGAAACTCGGTTTTTGCTTCGTTTCTGCTTTTTTTTTCCTTCCCAAGCTAGCTCTGTGCAGGGTTAACTGCAGGAAAGTGATGCTCAGGGAGACGGGAATGGGATTCTTTTTCTGCTTTTGTCAACAAATGTTCCTTCATGGATCTTAATTTCAATTACTATTCCCTCCATTGGGCCATTGTCACTGCCCAAGCAAAGTGTGCTGGTATTCCATCAGCTCCAGGAATAAGAAAATCCTAACTGGAAGCCAACTGGTGCAACAACTCAAATGCAAATTTAAGTTCACAAAGACACACAAGTTTTGATTTTGCTTTCTGCAATAATGACTTTTCTTAAAAAAAAATAATTAAAACAGGATAAGAGAAATTATGAAGAGCTAGAGCTTTTCCTTTTAATTAAAATGTAGCTGAAAGTGCATTAACCACAGAACATTCATTGGGTATTATCCCAATGCTAAAATGACCTGTGATCTTATGGAATAGACATTCCCATTCCTGGGAAGGATGGGGCACAACTGCTACATTGAGGACTTTTAAGAGAATCAGCTCCATCCTAGTTTTTAAAGAATGAACCTCTTCTCTAGGTGCTTTTCCTTCAACTCCAGAGCTTTAGGTGTTGGATAGGCTGTTCCCACCATGGGCTCCTTGAAGCTCCAGCAGGACTGGGATCTGCTCCAGGGTGAGTGCAGGACCCAGAGCAGGGCAGGACTGGGCCCATGGAGGTGAAACCAAAAGGGCCAAACCCCAATTTTGCACCAGCTGAAGCTGTGCTGAAACAACCACGTGTCCCAACCCCAGCAAACCTCACAAAGGTCAATAACCCCTTCCACAAGAAGGCAGCTGTGCCATGGATGAGGATTCCTCACTGACCACAAAGTGGCTCTGATTTCAAGCTGTTAAACTCAGCTGAAGTGTCCCAGTGGAGAAAATCTCTATGTAGTGTCCATATTCTCTGTGCAAAATCAAACATAAATCCCTTCTGCCCAGGAAACTCCACAGTGTGCACAAAAAGAGAATTCTCTGTATCCCTCAGAAGTTACAGCTTCTTTTTGAGGTTCCTTCTCACAGCTTTTCATTAATATTTCCCACAATAGCAAATAGAATATGCATGGGCGTAGTCACAACTGCAAAGTTAGTCCTTCATGTGCTCCCAGTTATTAATATGTTCTTCTCAGCATCTTATGGACCATGTATTCATAACAACCATATGGATCCGTTAAAAACAAACAAACCCAAACGAAAACAGGTTGGCTGCAAACTCCAGAGTGGTTTTCATGAGGGCTGTAAAAATGTTTACAAATTTCCCTGAATTCCATTCTAAAAATCCCATTTTAAAATCGCCACATTAATCAGTGGCAGTGAAGCAGTTTCCCAGAAGCCATTTTGATTAAAAGCAAAGCAGTTGAGCTGTCACAGAGATTTTGGGGAGGAGCCAGGAGGACTGAAGATGTGGCTGCTTTCCTAAGAGCAGCTGCTGAAGGTACTTGTTGGAGTTCTGGATGCTGAGAATTTTAGACTTTCTGTGCTGACAGACTCGGACTCCCAGGAGAACACTGCATTTGACCTGAGGCCGTGGAAAAGGCTTCCAAAATTGAATGATAGAACTGGGATTGTGGGTGTGAAGTTTAAGTGTGTGATGTCACAGGGTGGAAAACTTAGGTTTAAGGTTTTGGAATATAGTAATATATATAGAGCAAGGTAGAAGTACATCTCCCAGAGGTACCTGGAGAGCCCAGTCCCACTGCCCTGAAATGAGGCTTGTTGCTCTGGGCAGCTCCTCCCCACAGGTGACATCAACAATTTGACATTTGGACCCCACAGACTCGTTCACTGTGAGATTTGTGACACATTTTGTGTGGATTTTGCATCCAGGCACTGTAGGAATTCTGTGAGTACTGCTTCATTGTGCCACTGAACAGAGAGGAGGCAAAGGATTTTCAGGTGACAGGAGGGACTTAAGAGCAGAGAGAAGGAAAAAAAAAAAGGATGAGTTTTTGAAGCTTCTTCTGTGTTTGAGTTTGGGTTGGACAGAGTTAAACTGTTTTAATGAATTAAAGAATATTTTGTTTTGTATACACATATTGTAAAAGAGCAGCCTGCACAAATTCCCAGACTGAAATTAATCTGTCATCTTGCAAGGTCACCATCACCAGGGAGCAGCTCTGGCAAAATGATGGGTGATGGAAAGGCAGAGTGAGTAACTAAATCAATGACTCAATATTGCTCTCTAGGAAATGATATTTTGGGTTGGAGGATACTCTGCTGTGAGATATCTCTGCAGTAGGGAACAAGGTCAGGAAAAATATTGCACTAACCAGGAGCAAATAAACATGAGGATCTGGCATTGTAGATGGAAAAATTCACTAAAAAATGTTTTTCCTACATCACTCACTAATTATTACTCATTATTAAAGTTTATAAATATTTCCTCATACCACATCCCTCTGAGTCCAAATCTTTTCCAATATGCATCTTCCATTCTAAAAATATTTTCTGTTTCACCACTCGGCCGTCAGCTGAATCCTTCCCCTAATCCTTTCCAGGTATAAAATTAAAATCAAAATGAAAAATGCAATTTCTACAAAGCCCCAAAAGCCTTTCTGAAATGTGCTGTGCTGACAGGTGGATTGCCAAAACACATTAGGACATTTTTGACCTTTTGCACTTTCAAATCAGTTGCAGTAAAGATATCGGGCATTTTGCAATAGGAGCTCTTCCCAAAGTGAGTTCCATAAAGAGTTGCTTCTAGGAAAATTTCCTTCTATTTCAGAATATGAGTGAAAGGACTACTTTAGAAAAAGGTAAAAATCACAAAGATGAAATTTTAGTGATCTGTTAGAAGGAGCTGTTAAATCCTGGATGGCAGAGTTACACAAGATATATAAATTATATTATGGTGAATAATGTCTTGTCCATCAAAATTCACACAACCAGACAACTCCATCACCAAACAATTTCCAGTCTAATGTACATCACCACCTTATAAATTCATTTACAAAACAATCAGAGGTAGAAAATTAGCAGAATAATCCCAGGGAATGTACCTAAGACATGGAAAGAATCATTAAGGTCTCATGGCAGTGGTTTTTTCTTCATTCTGAATTGTTTTGGTTCCCTGTCCTCAATTTGAAGGAAAATTAACAGGTGTGATGTTTAATGAAGTTCTATAAATACTGTGGATTGCATTGCTTTAGAGCTCCGTGGGACTGGCATTGTAAAATTACTGGCAAGAATTCCTTGGCTTTATTAAAGCTTTATTAGGATAAAACCTTTCTTTTACAGCAGTGCAGGATTTATGTGGGAATAACTCATTTCTTGGTGGTAAAGCTGTGCACAAAGTTGCTCCTCATTGACCAGTCCCTGCCTTCCACCCAGCAAACCTTAATCCCTGCCCACCCAAATTGTGAGGAGTTCAAACTTCCTTTTGTCCAGGTAGAAATCCCCACCCAGAGCACAGCAGCGCACCAAGAACGTGTCAGGCATTCTCACAGTGGGCACAAGACAAACTTCTCCACTCCCTCTTTGTTCACCTCTCAATATTTTGTCAGAACACAGATTTCCCACACCAAACATGTCCCAAGTGGAAGGAGAGCTGTGAAAAGAACTGGAACACAAGTACAAAAGGAAATACTTCTGACAGGATTTCTGCACAGACTTGGAATCCCATCTGCTCACAAAACAAGTGAATATTCATCACTGACTGGTCAAAATGGGCACCTGTAACATTGCAGGACTTTTGCCTGGGTTAAATTACAGTTCCAGCCTATAAACAAAGAAAAAAAACCATTTCCAGCCTATTAAAAAAGAAACCCAAAAAAAGTCCAAAAAACCCCACCAAAAACACTGCACAGAGATGAAACAAAACACTTAAACTGTATTATTCACAGCTTGCATGAAAAATATGATTAAAATTGTATTTTTATACATTATTTCTTCCTGCATTGAGAAATATGGATTATTTCTCATTAATCAACAAGGAGCCAAGCCCAGTGTAACCAAGTTTCATTAAATTCACTGCTCATTCAAAACTGCAATAAACCTTTTTCAATACACTACTGCACTTTGATTGTATATGAGCAAAAGTGCATTTTGTTTCTGTACCTCAGAAATATTCATATAAATACTGTCACAGAATTTCATTTGCTCATAACACTGAATTTCACAGACTACAGAACAGACTGGCAGCAACTTTAAGCCAGAAGCCACTGCCACGAAAATGACACGACTGTTACTCAGTGCAAAAGTTTGATCTCTTCTTTTAAAATCCCACTTTATAAAACACTTGACTCCTCTCTTTGGAAAGTGACTTTCTTTCAGAGCTCTTATGGCAGATCTGTGCTCTCCCTTCCTCCTCCATCCTTCCCAACCAGTGGCAAACAACCCCAAACCTCTTTTGGGAGCAGATCCTTCTGCCTCAGTGTGTGAGAACACGAGCAGAGTCTCTCTCCTGCCTGGCTGCAGTTTTCATTTCACTGGAGCTGGTTTGGCTGATTTTCCCTGCAAACATCTGTGACTTAAAGCCAAGTGTGACTTTGGATACTGCCCACAGGATTTCCTCCATTTCCCACCATTCCTCATTCCTGGGATCCTGCCTTGTTTTTTCCCTGCTGTATTTTTAAAGTCTGTTCTTCCCAAAAAGATCCCAGTGACAGTCTCCTGCTCAAGTGTTATGGATTTTCATTTAAATTGCTAGGTGGAGGAGGGATATCAACTCCCATTTTCCCATCCATTTTGTGTGGAGCTGCATCCAAGATGATGTGAGTGCCCCCAAAATAGCTGCTCAAAATGAATCATTCAAGCCAGTTTCCAGCTCCTAACAGACAAGGACTGAGCCACCATCACCAAAACTTAAAATGTTGTATAATGAGAGTGTTTTGTGAGCACAACAAGCATTTTGTAAGCAAAGTGAAAAATAAAAATCTAAATTATATGCTTTTTAAATTTGTAGTATGAAAATTATCTGTTTTACTCAAAGTTGACCACAGAAATAACAAAAGTCTCGTCATGTACAAAATTGATGGAAAAATAAATAACACCATCACAGGGGTCAAGGCTTCTGCAGCAAAATCCAAAGATTCAAATGAGCCTCCAGATGGGAAACAACTGAAGCTTTTCACAGGTTTAAATCTTGCTGTACCTTGGGGCTGCTGCTGAACTCCAGCAGTGCATGTATGAGCAGGCACACCAACCCCCCTGTGTATTCATACACACACAGCTGCAAAAAAACCCAGTGCATTACAGCCCTTTTTGTATCCTAAATATTCAGAGTGTAATGATGATTTGGAGGGGTTTCTGTTTCTGCCATTTTTCTTTCAGATACAGATTAAAATAAAAAATTGTTAAAGTTCTCCTTTTTTAAATTTTACTCTTTACCCATCCATATCTTACCAAAATTAATTTAAACTCCATGAAGACAAGGTAGAAAATTCTCTGATCCTTAATGACCCCATTTTTGAACTCCTGCAGTCTCGTCCTTTAGCCTTTGCAATCCAAATTTGCTATCCTTTAGTCTGAAACACCACAACAGTTAGGCTGGGGCTGTAATTTGGTTGCCTCAGGTTCTTTCTTTTCTTTCTCTTTCTTTCTTGCTTGCTTGCTTGCTTGCTTGCTTTTCTTGCTTTCTTTCTTGCTTTCCATCAGAGGACCCTGCCTTGGGCTGTTGAGCTGCAAAACTCACCCTTTATTCTGACAAGGCCTAATTGGCTGCCCATGCACTAGATTTCCCAAAAATCACAACCTGGTCTGATCTGTTGACACAAAGCAACCCCACTGCCCTGCAAAATCCACCAACCAACCTCTCTCCCCAATTCCCTGAATCATCTCTACAAGGGACCCACTCCTAGTGGTTCCAAGCTCTGCTTTAGATGCCGTTTCTGATCCAGAAAGTCTGGAATTGGATATGGAAAAAGAAGTTTCCTTGTTAAATTCTCACCATAGAGAAAGAACCTGCTGCTAGTTCTCCTCAAACTATACATTGCTAATTTTCAAGAATGCTACTTGATGGGATTTAGGACAAATTTTAAAAGGCTGTGAGGAAATGAGGATTCAGCAGCTCCCTAAGTCTTCCATGCTCCATGGCCATGTCATTCCCCCAGGAATCACACTGAGGGGACAAAGCCTGCAGGCCAAAAAGAAGAGTTCAGTTGGGATGGGCACTGATTAAATTCCCATTTCAGTGCTGTTTGTCCAGTACCACTGACAGAGAGGTTCACAGGGGAGAACCACCTGCTCCAGCAGGACTGGGCACTCTGGGGATCTGTGGGATAATGGAGAAAGGAAGGATTCCTCAGCAGTGAGGTTTGGGGGAAAAAAAACCAACCCAACCAAACAACAACAATCCCAAAACAAAACCCAAAAGGAAACAACCAAACAAACCCAAAGGCCATCAGCTAGAGCAACCCAAAAGGTGACAGGAGTACCTGGGAGAAGGATGACACCCATTGGGGTCATCCTCACGGCTTTTCCAGCAGTGTCAGGGATCATTTGATGGCCAGGCTTTTAAGGTTCTCCTGTCTAACACCAATTTCTACAGACTAACACAGACTCATCTCCCCCCAAAGCTGGAATTTATATCCAGCAGCTTGGTAAGGTTAGAAAGTGTAAAGATAAAAACGCCAATAAAGATTATAGGAGATGATTCTTCTCTTTTTCCCTCAGCACTCCCCCAGGGCAGTGCTTTCCCAGCAGAATCTGCTGGATCATTGCATCCCAGACAGAGCAGCAGCTTCACCTACGGCGCCGCTTCAGCTCTGTGCAGAGCTCGCAGCAGCTGCTCCAGCACGGCTCAGCACAAAGAAACAAAACCCTTCCTTCCCTCCCCTCCTACAGTGTTTAAGCCACACATCTGCAGTTGCCAAGTTCTCTTTTTGATGCTGGAAATTTACATTTGCCTTCGTATACACACATGCTCCTTTTATCACACTCTGATAAGCTCAGTTTTTATTCTCATCCCAGATGATGTTGGTACCTGCTACAGAGGAGAAGCTGGACAGCTGCTCCTGCAATAAAAAATGTGGGGTTTTTAAACTTAAAGACCCATTTAATGGATAAAAACAAGATCCATGTTTGCATTTACAAAGCCAGGAGCTTGTGTGATTTATGCTCTCTTCTTTTTGGGTCTGGGCAGAAGGATTCACAGCACATCATTCCCTGAAGATTTTACAGTAAGTGGCAAACCTCTGCTAAATGTTGTCATTTATAAAGAGATTCTTGAAATTATAACAGATTCTAAAACAGAGGTGTAAAGTTGCTGCAAATAAGATTAAGAAAATGTTCACCAAATTCAAACCATAAAGTTTTTATCTCTGCTATATTCCAGCCCAACTCAGGTAAGTCACTGATCCCAACCTTGGCATTTCCAGTGCTCTTTCACTTTAAGGAAAGGGGGGAAAAAACACGACCACAAATCCCAAATAAACCCTACAAAACCAGCCTTTCACCACACTCTCAGACTGCATTTAGCATCAGCTCAGGTCAGTGCTGCTACCAGAACTGGCACTAAATGATCTGGGCCAAGAGAAGCTGGAAGCAGAAATTTTCATATTTATCAGATAATCAAGTTTTGCAGGACAAGTGATGATGATGTGTAAAAGTTCCATAGCAGCTAATCAAAGACAAAACTTGAGGAAGCAGCAAAAAGCTTATAATGAAGAAATATATTCCACCACAGGTGGCAGGAAATTGTAGCTACTGATAACAAGTGCTATGGGGCTCTGGCAAAGAAAGACAATCAGCATAAGCATGAAGGCAAAGTAGTGATAGCACCAATAAAAAAAAAGCCTCAGAGCACTCTCCAGAAATCTATGGTGAGAATCAAGTGACAAGTAATAAATTTGCATTTTCTATAAGACCTTGCATTTAAACACATTCTTAAATACTTTGTGAGCTTCAGGAGCTGGCTGCAGACCATGTGTTGCTTGAGAACATAAAAAGCAAAGCATCACTTCACTGAGCACTGAAGCATCAACATCTGCAGGGAGAGATTATGGGGAAATCTCAAATGAGATTCAGGAAAAAGCTGCTCAATCCATCCAAATGGTGCAAAGGATGGAGAAACCAAAGAATTCAAGGTTTGGTTTTTTTGTTTTTTTTAATCCTAATTTTATTCCATTAAGATTCCACTAATCTTTTTGCTCTTGTGTTTCCACTGTTGTATTTACAGGGTCCCTCATGGTAGGAAGGAATGATGAATCTGACTCCATGTTCTCAGAAGGCTAATTTATTATTTTGTGATACTATATTATATTAAATAATACTAAACTGAACTATACTAAAGTATACAGAAAGGATACTTACAGAATGCTAAAAAGATAATAATGGAAACTCCTGACTCTTTCCAGAGTCTCGCCACAGCTTGGCCCTGATTGGCCAAAGAGTGAAAACAACTCACAGCAGAGTCCAATGAAACAATCACCTGTGGGTAAACAATCTCCAAACACATTCCAAAGCAGCAAAACACAGGAGAAGCAATGAGATAATTATTGTTTTTCCTTTTTCTCTGAGGCTTCTCAGCTTCCCAGGAGAAAAATCCTGGGCAAAGAGATTTTTCAGAAAATATGAATGCCACATTCCACATTGTATTTTAATCTACACCTGTGCCTTGGACTATGACAGGGACAAGTAAAGGATGAAGCAGGAGCCTGAAGTCAGGGCCAAGCCTGAACCTGGCCAAGGTGGTCCCATCCTGGAGCAGTCACAAACTCCTCTCCAGCTGCATTTGAAGAAATTCCCAGCTCAGGGAAAGCCACACAGAAAGGGCAGTGGATCACAGAACCCCGCAAAAGCTGGGCAGTAGCAAATACCCATTCAGGTCAGGTATTCATATCCCTGGCTTAGATGAATTCTTCAGGGGAAAAATGGATTGCAATGGGAAATGATTGGCTCAGCAAACAGGGAATTCACCCACTGTGCTGCTGTGAGAGAACACAACTCCTGAATTCAAGGGAATTCCAACAACACGACCAAGAGCAGGCAAAACACAGAGCTCAAAGCTGCTGAGCAGCATCTGTGAGCTTAATGCACATTCCAATAAGGACCAGGTGAAAAAGGAACTTGTGCTTTGTCCTAAAGGAGTTCAGGCTGATTTACAGGCAGGGTAAATTGGAAAAGAAAGGAAAGAACACCAAAGTCAAGGAGAGACTTCCCAGCACCCAGGAAAGCAATAAAATCAGCTAGGAGGGGAAAAAATCCCCTATCCAGAATCTGCTGGATATATGCAGTTCAGTTTCTCCCTTAAAAAGGGAAATTTAACACGGAAACGCTGGAGAAAGTGGAGGAATCAGCAAAGCAGGCTCAGGTGGGGTCATGTAAGGAAAAATTCACTTTTCCATGGGATCAAAAGACTTAAACTTTGCACAAAGGAAATGCTTCTCTCTGCCTTTCAGGGGTGAACTTGTTCAATGTAGAATACCCTGAGTGTCAAGAAAGGCTTGGCACATATCCTTTGAAATAGAGTGTGAATAAAGACAAATGTTAACACACTCCTTTGTGAGATTTGATTTCTACATATTAGCATTTGAATTGTACCCAGCCCTCTGTGCATGTCACATTAAGAAAATTCCCATTTCTGTGCTCTGCGTTAGAGAAACCTGCAGAAATGTGGGCTCCAGGAAGAGCCAGAAGCCAGTAAAAATCTGGGAGCACACCTACAAACCCTGTTCCATCAAAGAGCCTGCCAGGGAAAACCCTAAAGCACAAACACACACATGAATTTCCCTTCATGGGCAGCAGCTCTTTATTGATCACAAACAATTTATTGATATCAACAAGGATTGCTCCAAAGTCAGGAGGAATTTCTTGTTTGCAGCTGCTCCCTGGAGCACTTTGTCTTTCTTCAGAGAGGGAAATGTGTCCAACAGCACCTGCAAGGAGCTCCTGATATAAATCCAATACATTTCCTCCTGTCCCTTGAGCAGGCACTGAAGTCTCACCTGACTTTTCCCCCCCAAAACTGCTCAGTTCCTTGGGACCCTGGGGAGCACAAACACTGTTCTCTCTGCCAGAGCAGCCCCTGACACTGAGGCTCTTTGCCATTTTTAACAGTCAGGTCACACCAAGACAGGTGAGAATTGCTTAAATCCCAGGGTAGCACTCATTAATTAGAAAATTAACTGATATTATGTAATAACTTCATGTTAATCCATCCAAGAGATTATTTGAACCAAACACACAATACAGAATTCAGCAGGAATATGCTAAATTTTTGGGGGGTTGGTTTTTTAAAAATCCTAATTTTATTCCATTAAGATTCCATTAAATTTTTCTGCTCTTGTGTTTCCACACTGTATTTTAATCTGTTGCTCAGGAGTCTGGTGGGATGTTTAGGCAATAGAACACATGCAGAGGTTTGCACAGCCATGCTGGGCAGCCTCACAGGGCCACAGTTCCCATCACCTTTAAAACAGGGATAAAAATCCATATTTTTCTAATGCACTTCAAGATCTACTGATGAAAACCCCGTGCAAGAACTCCTGTCAGCTGTTACCCTCTTACTGAGTACGGATATGTTGGAATATTACCCTTCCTGACCTCTGAAAATAACATAAAATTGAAATGAAGCAGTAATTGTATGATTATAAATGTCACTAACATCAGACAGTAGGGAAAGACTAATTAAACAAAGTTTGCTCTTCAGAGGAAGAGTTCAGATTCAGTCACAGATATTTATATATTTAATTTAGTTGTGCAAAGAGAAATTGAATGTACAGGTAGCTCTAGGGAAGAGCTCAGATTCATTCACAGATATTTATATATTTAATTTATTTGTGCAAAGAGAAGATGAATGTGCAGATTTTTGTAGGTGCAGGCCTGCTCTGATTCTGCACAACCCCTCTGAAGGAGCATCATCACATTCACAAGTGCCAGAAAAAGGAACAGGGTCTTCTTCCCCTTCAAATGCAGGGAGAGAAGTAGCACAGAAATGGATGGAAGGATGGGATGGATGGACGGATGGATGGATGGATGGATGGATGGATGGATGGATGGATGGATGATGGATGGATGGATGATGGATGGATGGATCCATGGAGGAATGGATGGGGCTGTCTCTGACATCACACCTGCAAACCAGGCATTGCTGACATCTCTCATTGTCTGGGATGAGCTGCTGGATAATTTGTGCTGGGGATTGCAGTGAAGGGAGCCCCATGCTTTGCTGTTTGCCCCCAGGGGAGGTGGCAGAAGTGACAAAAGCTGTCTGCCAAAGGTTGTCTCACTGCTGGAAAGTTTCAGTGGCTTACTAGTGCCTTGCATTTACAGGCCAGGAGGGGAAAGCAGGTGCAGCCACACAAGATAAAACCATTCCTTCAGCTTTCCATGCCCAGTTCCAGCTGGCATTTCAGGGCTGAGCAGCACAGAAACAACAGCACAGCCCAAAGTATCTCCTTAATAACTCCAATAAATCACAGGGACAACAAAACAAAACCAGGAAGGATTTCACACGGGAACATCTTTAGGAGAGGACAACACTTGCAGCTGCCTTTGAGAAGAGCATATCCTTGTGAGTTCCTGAGCTCAGCAGACACATTCCCAGAGCACTGGGACCTCCTGGCTCTTGTCTAAAGCTCCTGCCAAGGTTTGACCACAGCAGGTGCTTCGTGTTCATCAGTGCAGGCAGCAACACCTTCCATGTGTGCAGACTCAGCTCTGGCTGAGAGGGAAGTTAAACTGAGGAATCCAGGGATTCAGCCCATTTTATCCTGGAATGGGATGGGAGAGTCTGAAGGCTCTAGGAAGGTTTGTTTTGGGGGTCGCAATTTTTTTATCTCTACAAGCTCACTGAATTGTGTGGTTGTGCCTGGCAGCTTGCCTTCCACAACAGGAATTGAAACTATTATACTGAGAAATAGAGAAAATTACAGCATTTCAAATTCTGCTTATTTCTCTGGGGGAAAAAGAAAAAAAGATTAAATAAAAAAGGACAAAACCTCGGGAGGCTTTTCTTTTTTTTAATAGCTGAATGACTAAGAAAGTTCCCTCTCTAGTAAGTCTGTCTTCACTTTTCAGTCTCTTACAGACATTTAAATGTCTGACAAATAGATTATAGACTACTTGTTTTAAGAGTTTTGGGAAAAATGAAGCTTGAGTCTGTATTACTTTGAAAGACAAGCACAATATTTGGTCTGCACAGCTTGTGGCACCTATTAAAACCTTCATTAAAGCACCAGTGACAAACTGCTGCTGTCAGGGAGAAGTGATGCTGAGCACTCTGCAATATTTGATGGTACAGTTGCCCACACAGTCATTATGACCATGTTTTCATTCTGCTCTATACTGAAAAAATATAGGCATCCACTAGAACATTTTGACAGAAGTTGGGTTAGTTTTAGCTAAAAGAGCCCATCAAACATTTACATGGAGGTGAGAACTGTAGGTGAGTGGAAATCACCTGCGTGGAAATCTCTCTGAAAATCAGTAATGGAAAAGGAGAGAAACCTTTGAGTAATTTCTCCCCACATTTAGATTACATAATATTTTGAACGCATTAAATCTGTGCAAGCGCCACTTCGTACAATATAATTATTTTTATCAACTTCCTAACACAACAGTTGTTTCAGGTTTTTCCATGTACAGTATAGAAAAATTAATCTAAAACAATTTTGTGCAGTGTTCTGCAAACCAGTGTTCAGCCACCCAGAATTCAGAGCTCTAATCTATGGAGAGCTTCCTTCATTACCCACAGAAAACCAGCAAAGCCTTTTAATCTGAGTTATTAATTTCTTTGTGCTTCTGCTATCAAACTTTAAGTCTGCTCCACACACATCATAGGAGAGGGAGAGTTCTGTGAGCAGACACCCATAGTAACAGGGTGCTCTTGCTGTCCTTCCTATGTTTACCTGCTGAAAAGAATGTGATTCCCACTCTTCCCTAATAACTTGCTAATAATCTCAATATTTTTGGAATATATTTATTGTTGTCATAAAGCAAGTTTGCTCAGACATCTCCGTGCAATCAGAAAAATTAATACTAAGCTTATACTTCACTCTACAAAATTTTATTTTACAGTTAATACTTACTAATTTTTCTTTATTGGTTCTACTATTTCAGAAGCCCAAAAGCTTTTTGCTGGTGAGTGCTATTTTCCCTTTTTTCTCTAATAGTTTGAATATTATACCTCATTTTCCCTCCTTGGTTAATGAACCTTCAGCAACAAGAGAGGTAACAAATGAAAATACAGATTGTACATGCATTGTATCACCACTTGCAAGTTACTAGAATCACTTGCTATTCAAGAGAAAATTCAGAATAAATATCAGCTTGTACAAAACAGAGAATTTTTATACAATCAGTGGCAGTTGGGCAATGCCATTTTAACAAGATTATGAAGTTCAGCCAACCCAGCCTGCCTGGCTTTCAGTGCAGTTATAACTAAAGAAAAGCTGGAGATAATGTGGTGCTGCCCCATACCTAATAGCACTGGCTGGATTCCTGCTCATCTGGGTGGAACATCCTGTAAATCTATGGCTCCCAAAATTTAATAATTAAACCCCCCACCACCTGCTTGCAGAAATTAAAGTCTCATCACTGCTAAGGCAGAGCATTTTCACGCAAGAGAAAAATGATAAATTAGATTCACACTGCACCAAACATGGTGACAAATGTATCAGCACTCCACCTGGATCTAATAATTTCGTTAAGTTGAGCTTATAAAACCTAGCTCATTATATAGATAAAAAAATAATTAAGCAATGCACTGTTACTGCTGGAACTTCCATTTCTGCATCCCCACACTTGCATTCCACACTATAACTGATATTTTACCTGAGAAATTCTAATTTGTGAGTAAAATTGAGGGTTTGCCTTATGAAGAACAAATTTATAGTTGTGAGGAAAAAAAACCCCTGTCTACATCAAGTACAGAGGAATCATTATTTAGTCCAAAACCTCAGGATCTGGGGGCTGTGGGAGAATGCAGAATTCTGCCAGAGGTACCTGTCTGCAGAGGAGTCAGCTCCTCCTGCACCACTTTGTGCTGGGATTCAGCATCTCCTCACACAAACCACCAGCAGTGCCCTGCAAACAGGTTTGTCACATTCCCTGATCCCACATGTCACATAGCGCAACGTACAGAGACAGCAGATTGATCTTCCTAGCCGAGGGAATCTCTCCTTAAACAATGGAAAACCATCACTCTGTGGAAAAAATCTCTGGTAAAGTGAATGGAGCACGTCTGGTCCTTGGCTGGCATCACCAAGCCAAATTTCAAGATTGTCTTTACCAATCAAAGTGAATTCCTCAAGAATTTTCCAGAATTTCTATGAAGTTACAACAGTAGATTTTTAATTTGAGGGAGGAAAAGAAAAAGAAGCAACTTACAGTTGTCTCGTAAAAACAAGCAAGTGCCTCATGAACAGGGTTCTGAGTCACATAACCAGCTGGGTCTTCTCGTGTTGGCTAATCAATCTTGATTTCAAAACTGGAAGAAAGAAAGAAGATAATTAGACTTGACAAACCCCAGAGAATTAAGCAAATTAATAGAACAAACAAGGATTGATCTAAAGGATGCCCCACAGGAGAAATAGATCCAAGAGCAAACATCCAGTGTCATAAATAGTTAGGGACATTTTGCAGTAAAATCAAGGGATTAAAAAGTTCCAACTCTGTGACCAAAGATGTGAATTAAAAGCTTGAAAACACAGTCCAGTGACATCTCTTCTTACCCATTTATCAGAACTGTAGCCCTCTGGCCTCTCATATTTGTAAATAAATGTGATTTTTTATGTTTTTGGAGACTGAAAACTCCGTGTGTGTTGTGTCTGTGTGAGAGGGAAAAGCCAGCAGAGAGAGCAGGAGCAGAGGAGAGACATTCCTTGCATGACATAAGAACTTGGAAGGGAATAATTGAGAGGTCTTAGGGTCAGCACAACGATGTCATGGTAAGTAACATTCTGGTTGGTGTCATAAGAGATGCTCAGGAGGGTGCATGGAATGACAGGCAAGGAGAGGCCCCCCTTGGATGGGATGTGGGAACACATCCCCACTACACACCATAAGGACAGACAGAAAGAAATGTGTTTTTCATGTTTGGTACTGAAAGGGATTGTTGTGCTCCAGCACGATGCCATGTCTGACCCAAGCACAGAATTACACTGGGCTCCTCTGGTGTCACACCACAGCATCTGGCAGAGCCAGAGGGGACGCTCCTGGGAGAGCAAACATCCACTTCTGGCTTGTGAGCTCCAGCTAATGATCAATTCATCACACCCCTCAGTAAATCATGTTTGGATTCAGCTTGCAAAGCTGGATTGTTTAAGGCCCTTTGAACACCATGTGAAAACATCTTTCATTATAAATGAGGATTTCCCTGCAGACACCAGTAGGATCACATCTGCTTCATCTTGGATTAGCAAAAAGGAGTGACTTTCCCCATGCTTCTGCCACTGAGTGTCAGCTCTGCCAGGTTTGGCACGTCATGGGCTTTATTCAGTCTCCACCTTGTGCCCAAATGAACATTCAAACTATCCAAACACATTTCAGTTCCATATTGCTGGCTTTTGTAGGACTTGTTTGAGGCATAGCAACATCCCTTAAATATTCTTGCTCTAACTCAGGTCAGTTCAGTTTGTGTAATTTACCTGGGACTTGCAGGACATGGACACCATTCCTTTGTAAATCACATTTCAAATGTATTTTGAAGGTTAATGCCTAACCCAGTGTTCCAGGACCACACAGTATACCCAGACTTCCCCTCCCCTCATGTGTGTGGAAATCAGTGGGAGCTGATTTGGGGGGATGGAAAGATGGAGCAGCCCAGGGGAGAAGCACTCGGAGGTGCTGGTGGCTGACGTGCCCCTCCTGCAGAGCTGCCCCAGCCCTGGGCAGCACAGGAGGGAGCTGGAGCTGCTGCAGAGCCCAGAGGAGGCTCCAGGATGAGGATGGCAGGAAAGGCTGGCACAGCTGGCATTGCTCACCTGGAGAGGCTAGAAGCTTTGGGGTGAGCTCAGTGTGGCCTTGCAGCGCCTGAAGTTTCAGGAAACATGGAGAGAGGTGATTTACAAGTGATAGGACAGGGGGGAATGGCTTCACACTGCCAGAGGGCAGGGTTAGATGGGACTTTAGGAAAAAATCCTTCCCTGTGAGGGTGGGCAGGCCCTGGCACAGGGTGCCCAGAGCAGCTGTGGCTGCCCCTGGATCCCTGGCAGTGCCCAAGGCCAGGCTGGATGGGGCTTGGAGCAGCCTGGGATGGTGGAAGGTGTCCCTGCCATGGCAGGGGTGGAATGGGATGAGCTTTAAGGTCCCTTCCAACCCAAGGCAGCCTCTGATCTGACTCTGTGGTGTTTAATGCCAAGGGATGCACAGCCTTGCACTGCCCCACACAGGGCACTGACAGTGAAGGAGGAACACACTGAACCTGCCTGCTACAAACAGGAGCCTTTGTAGGATCCAGTCTGAAAACCTAGTCTCAAGACCCTGTCTACCAAAGAAAATGTGACTTTGGGAACAGGTTTCTAACCAAATATTTATTATCAGGCTGTACCACCAGGTGGCAAGATTGCAAAATAATGGAATTTTTCTAATTGTTCTTAAAACCCATTCTGTCAGGGCTGCTTCAAGGACCCCTGGCTAGGCCATGGTGATTGTTTTGGGAGGACTTGGGCGAGTATTTAACATGTACCCACATGGGTCTGTAAAATAAAGCATTTTAACTTTTCTCTGTCACTCCTCATTCAGTCAATAGTCAAATGGAACATGAGATTTCCAGTACATGAAAAAGGAAATTGTGGCCACCAGTTGCACTTCTGTGAAGAACTTGGTTTTCCCACTGTTTTCATCCTGCTCCCTCTTTCCCTGATAGCCATTTTAACCTTTTCAAAAGAGCCTAAAACCTGACATGACTGCAGGGAGCCACATAATAAAGGGAATACAACTCAAAAAGATTAATAAAATTACTTTGCAAAGAGAGAGTAAGGACTTTACACAGAGTGTACTTACAATCATTTGGGTAATTTTTTTCCCATTATTTTCGTTTCTTGGGTTATATCCCAATTATCTATAAACCAACACACAGTTCTAAGTTCTACACTAAATGTGCCATGGACACATGGGCTCAGTTTAAAGGGCTGAATTTTATATGTTATTTTAATTCAGAATTTAGGGAAAATATAAATCTGCAGTAACAACTTGGGAAACTCTCTCTCTACAGCCTTGCCCCTAGATCACAAAGGACACCATGTGAGCACCCAGTCCACTTTATGTGATTTTTTTCTATCTATACACACACAGATAGGCATATGGCTAAATAACAGGATATAAAATATTAGCAAAGCTAATACTGGTGACCAGACCAAGCTGGTGAGAAACTCTACCTGACCCTGAGATATGCAACACAAAAGAAACAATGATTCCAGAAATAGTTTGGGGACTTTTTCCTTCCATTTGTAGCATTGCACCTGCTCTGTAACACACAGATACACTTCACAGATGCTTAAAATATTGTCATTATCCCTGGAGCTAGAAGAAATTAGGTAGGTGTAAAATAATCAGAATGTCAAGCACATTAAATGTCAAGCATAAATAAGAACCAAAATTGGAATCTCTCAAAGATGCTGGTACTCCCACAGTTGGGCAAAAAGTGTTAACTTCAATAGCTGCCACCATTTGGGACTTGTATTATTATACAAACCACAAAATTCTCTGGCTTAATGGCATCAGCTTGAAAGATGATTTGGCATTAGAAAGTAGAAGTAAGTGTTGTCCAAAACATCAAGAAAACTTCCTGCCCCAAAATAGATTTTTATTTGAGACTCTTCAATTCAAACACTCCAGGGTATTGAAATTAAAGAGAGAAATAAAAAATCCAAGACTTTTCAGGAGAAGGGAGGGATGAGTAATACATGAGCCTGTGTTACATGAGATGGCACCAAAAATATAAACTGCAAAATAAACTGCCGAGTTATGTTCCTTCAACCAATAAAGCAAAATAACTTGTTCAATCAACTTTTAATTCCATAATCCAATCATCATGAAAATTAAAATCAAGCACTCTTTCCCTAGTGAATATATACTAACTAAATATTTTAAAGTGAAGATACCTAAAAACTAAATTAGATTGGAAATTCCTTCAAGAGAGATTTGCTTTCATCTAAATTCATACCATCCCAGCATAGAGTCAAGTCCAGAAATCTAAACTGTAGTTAACTAAAATTTAAGCTTGAAAAAATATATTAAAACCCACAAAACACATTATGCCATGCTTAGAGAATAGCACCTGTTGTGAAATGTACAACAAAACCCACACAAGCGTTTTCGGGTATTTTGTCTGGAATCCACATCTCCTTTTCTTTCCACATTACCTATTTAAATTTCTATTTGAGCCACACGACCAAAGCAGCTTTACAGGACATTCAGAGCTTGGGAATGGCTTTGCTTTGAGGGCTTCTGATGGGATATTTCCTGGAAAAAGTCTGTGGCCCTGGAGAAGCCCATGGAGGAGCCATGATCCATCACAGAGATGTTCGCATGGCCAGAACATGCCACAGAATACTGAGTATTTAGATGTTCACATGGGAGGGATTGGCACTCTTGGACAGAGGCAGGATGGAAAGAAACTCTTCTCATCCTTTCAACCTTGGGGCAAGAGCTTTTCTCTTGCTGGGAAGGGCTGGAGCAGAATCAATGGGCTGAGAAGGGGATCAAGAGGAGCAGGGCTGAGGTCAGCAGAGCACTTGGCCTCAGCCAGAGGAATCAGCCCAGGGGAGCAACAACGTGGATCTGATTTGCAGCAAGAGAGCATCAGGGTTCAAACACCTCCCCAGAATCTGAGGAGGGAGAACATCCCAGGGAGCTGAGCTTTAAAACTCCAACCTTCCTGTAAAGGCCTAGAACACCCCTCACACGTCATAGCTCACCAGCATGTGCTGTGCTTCAGATTCCTGGAGCCTGAAAGAAAACACTCAAACTCACAAACTCATCCAATTTTACAATGAACTGATAGAATTAGGGCAAGACAGATTTACTGCCCTGCTTTAAGGAATCAAGGCTCTCTGCACCGTTTAGGACTTGCTAACGTGCACTGCTAGGATTACCATGCCAGCTTAAGCCTCTGCTTCAAATCCCAAACTAACAAGAAAATACAAAGTATAAAGGTATTAATAACTGGAGTTTAAATTACATTGAAGGCTTTGTTGGCTTTCTTCTTTGCCTTATTAAACAGTAAGAAAATAGAAAAACCAATCCAAAATTTTATAAGTAAAATGAGGCAGTGCCATATAGGTGAGCACTCTTCCTTAAGGTCTTCATGAAAATAACATTTTCTCTTCCTAGAGAGTACTGTGATCCAGCCACAGACTCAGGCAACTGAAGTACGTGTTCACATTTTAAAAAAATAATAAAATCAAATCCTCTTCATGTTCAAGAACACTCTCTAAAGCACTTACTCTATAAAAAGAAATCTGAGAGAGTACATACACCTGATTTATTTCAGGAGCCAAACAAAAATAACAAGAGTGCCACCTATCCTTCATTAGGAATAACAGAACTTCCTGTGGACTGACCTTGCTGCTAACAACCCTGCACAACAAAACCTGACAGCTAAGAACATAAAAAACTCTCCATCTGGGCAGAAACTTGAGGGAAAAATGCAAAGGAGTGTTGCATGGAAAAGCAGGATTAAAAAGAAATACAGGAGGAGGAGGAGGACTTGAGAAAAATAAATATGTTAGGTATCAAAAGTATAAAATCGAAAACATTAAACCCAGGAAAACTGAAGATGTTTTAAAGCTTGAGGCCACATTTTGGGTTTCAGTAATAACTTTATGAGAATAAGTTTGTGTGCAACATGCAAAGAGCAAACTTGGTCTAGAGGAAGCTGCTGTACAGAGGCAGCAGCTGCCACTGAACAGGAGACAGGGAATGTTTATTCAGTGCAGACAACTGGAGCAGCAGAGAGAGGTGGGAGGGTCATTATTTTCTCTTTTTTTAAGTTATAACAGATAGAGAAGTATTATATACTATATTATGTAGTAATATATTCTATATATTGCTCATACAGATGAGCAGTCCCAGCACCTATACAAGGAAAATAAAAATAAATTATTGCATCTAGTGATAAACACATAAATATATTTATTATATAAAATAATTATTAAAATATAAATATGTAATATAATATGTCTATAAATATATGTTACATATTATTTTATAGTTTTTATTATTTTATTTAATTATATTTATATAAATATAAACAAATAGAAAATATTTAGGCATTATAGATAAATATATTTTATTAATGAAAAAGGAGAAAAGTTTTCCTTTTTGGTAAAGAGAAGTCATGGCTCACAACCTGCTACATGTGATGAGGGAAAATCCATATATTTGCATCTATTAAAATCCAATAGATATTTGCAGGCTTTCAAACTGCCTCCCACAAAGGGAGCCACATGAAAACCAAGCCACTGTGAGAAAACAGAGAGGGCCTTTGCATTCCAGAAAAATCTGGTGAAAATATCTGGTGAAGCAGAGTTCAGCTCTCCCTGCAGAGCTCTCCAGGGAATGTGACATGGAAAAGGGAACAGCAGCAGAGCCAAGAGAAGGGGCAAAGTTCTTCCTGAAAAGTGAGGAGGGGCAGCCATGGGGAGGAGTGAAAAGACCTTTTCATCTGCAGCTGGGCATTAGGGCAGGAGATGAATTTCAGCACAAGTCCCCACAATACAATAAACACTTGAAAAAACAAATACATTTACTGCTCAGATAGGGGAGCTCTGAGCTGATCCCTTCTCCAGAGAAGTGAGACTGGGATAAAATAGTGACACAAACCATGGCCTTATACGGGACAACATCCCTCCCATCTTCACACAACCACACAGAGCAAAAAACAGTCAAATATTTGTCACCTCTCTATGGGAACAGCCTGGAGAAGGCTCCAAGGAGACCTCAGAGCCACTTCCAGTGCCTAAAGGTGCTCCAGGAGAGCTGGAGAGGGACTGGGGACAAGAGCGAATGGCTGCAAACTGACAGAGGGCAGAGTTAAGTTGGATTTTGGGAAGGAATTCCTGGTATGAGGGTGGGCAGGCCCTGGCACAGGGTGCCCAGAGCAGCTGTGGCTGCCCCTGGATCCCTGGAAGTGCCCAAGGCCAGGCTGGATGGGGCTTGGAGCAGCCTGGGATGGTGGATAGTGGAGTGAGATGATCTTTAAGATCCCTCCCAACCCCAACTATTCCTAATCCACAATCCACTGACCGTAGGTTGGCCAGAAATCTCTTGATGATGAAGCAGTATTTTTTAAATCAAGTGGACAGCCAATGCTGACAGCTAAACAATCATCTGCACTAAATTTCCCAGGGAACTGAGGTGTGAGACACCAAGCTCCAGGAAGCATTGCTTGCCAAGCAGATCTTCCTCAGAGACATGATTTACAGGATAAACAAAATGCAGTGTCGTGTTGGAAAGTAATGGAGGTTACCTCAAACCTGTCAAAATTCACAACTTCAACCTCCCCTAAAGTATTGCAACTGCTTTACCATACGAAAAAGGTGGGAAAGAGTCCAAATGAGTACTGCAACCTCTCCAAAGAACACAATGTGAACTCAAATAAAGATCATTCCATCAAGCTCCCCAGCAGAAGCTCCACAGTGAGAAGTCCTTCTGGATTGATTTACCCATAAAACAGCAAATGATGGTTTATCTATGGAGGGAGCTTTGCTCCAGTGGTTTATATAATATCAGTCCCTAAGTATAATTACAGCTATATAATCAATCAGGGACTGCATGTTATTTTACTCTTGTACAGTTCTGTTTGGAATCACATCCAAGACATTTAAAATTGTACTCCAATTACAGCTTAAAAAAATCTGCTGTATGGTCTCATCAGAGAAGTTTCAGAAGGATGCTATTAATAAGTATTGAGACAAATACAAAGAATGGCAAAAAAGCAGAAGTGTGAAAAATATTTCCCATTAAGATGTGCATATGGTTTCACTCAAAACAAATTTTCTTGCAAGAAACATGTTTATATAACAATATTAAGTTGTTACATTACCAAACGGGCTGTAAGTTTATAATGGGGCCATTTTGATTTAGGCACTGTAAAAATTTCAGCTGGAAGGCAAAAGTTTCAAATGTATATGGAAATAATGGAAGTAAAGTCATGGCGGAAAACTATTTGAGAGAAAAATATTAAAGACAAAAAAACAAAGTGTTGTTTCTGAGCTCCTAACAGATGCCAAAAGTCCAAGGAAAGAGGGGGGAGATTGGGATTCGGCCTCTACCTCACACAAAGATGTTTAAAACAGTTCCATTAATTGCTGCCAGTGCAGTTAATCTTAAATTCTTTCTGCAAACTTTCAGTTTTAAGTGATTTTAAGAAGCCTATCAAGCAGCAGGGCCCACCTGTCCCCAGGCATTGTTTGAGCACCCAAGTCCTTGTCAACCTTACCAAAACATTATTTGAGTAGCCAGCTGCAACAGGAGTTTTAAGCAATTTTTAATCCAGCTCCATGCTTGGATGAAATAAACAATTTGTAGAGAAGATTCTGTTGTAAATGTCAATTTTTTTCTTGGCATTTACTTGCTTTTGGGATCTGGATTAGCTTTCATGCTCGGCAGGACTGAAGTGGAACTGATACGTGATAATGCTAAAAGCGTAATAATGCAGGAATTTCTGTGAGTGAGCATCAACAGGCAAGACTCACCCAGGGAAATGACCCAAAATCTGTGAGTTTAACACTTCTCACTGCACCAAAGGAGAGACCAACACAGGCTGGTACGAGTCTCCCCATCCTGTGAAAGTTGGGAGTTACTTCTGATGGAGGAACAAAACTCCCACAGCAGGCAGGACACAGCTGGGCTGGCTGGGTGGGGAGCCCTGGCACAGGGTGCCCAGAGCAGCTGTGGCTGCCCCTGGATCCCTGGCAGTGCCCAAGGCCAGGCTGGACAGGGCTTGGAGGACCCTGGGCATGGTGGAAGGTGTCCCTGACCATGATGGGGTGGGATGGATGAGATTTAATGTCCTCCCAAGCCAGGAGCTCCAGGAAGCTCAGAGGTTTTAAAAGGCACCTCGCTGCTAGGACAGGTAAACTCCAGAACCACGTGCACATCCTGGTGTTCAGCACCTGCCCTGAGGAGCTAAGCCAGCTTTGTAGCAGTGTAATTCTGAAGTTTGTGGCAATTAAGGAAAGAGCAGGTGGGAAAATGAGACAATGGCTCGGTAGCAGGAATGCTCTTGGAGCTGTGGATTGGAGGAAGCACAATGGCACACCCACACTGCTCAGGGCAGAGTGACACTCATCTTTGGGGAGGCAGGGATGCTGAAAGAAAAGCAAAAGAGAGAAAACTCTTCAGGAGGGAAAGCTGATGCACGAACCCTCCCAGCGGGTGTTCAGTGGTGGGAGAAAGGCAGGTGCTCTCAGCATTGTCTTCTACCACGGGTAAATGAGATTGCAAGAGTATTTTTAATTATTTTCAGAGATCGAGGGGATAAATATGAAACCAGTGTAACAACTTGCTACTCTGGGAAACAAAAGGGGTACATCTGTCAGCAGCTATACGTGTACATTATCATTTCAGAAGTGACACATTAAATATGGATTATTATGCTGGGAAGGAGCAGCACCATCCTGCAGCACCATCCATATTGAAGCCTTGCAGGAGGGCGTCTGAGTAACTGCAGTCAAAAAATCACAAGGAAAAATCCAAACCATTATATTCAGTATTTATACTTGTTTATGACATTCAATATTTACTCTTTGCTCTCTGATTTGAAAATATCAGATGCAACGCTTGCTGCTTCTTATCTAGCAAATACATAAGAATAAAAATAGATAAGATAAATCCCTTAACAGTACCCGAGCTGATAAAGAAAGGGGACAGACTCTCCATATGTATAAGAAGAAGCCAGCACAGAGTTCAAAACTCCTCATCTCCCTCCAACTCCAGTCAAGGAAACTGAAAAGGCCACTTGGAGGAGGGAGTCCCACACGAGCTGATTGCATTGCAGGAAGGGTTTGACACCATTTCCCTGGAAAAGCAGGACACTCTCTCAGCTCTGAGTAGCAGCATCCTCCCAAAGTGCCAAGAGCTCACAGAGTGAGCCCAGAGTCACCCAGGTTGTGGTGCTTTTCCAGACTTTGTCACCATGGGTGTCTAAAGCAGCACATCCTGGACACTGCAGCACCAGCAGTGTGTGAATAAATGTGATAGATGAGTTTTAAAGGTTCTCTGCAAAGCTTCCTTGAGACCAAGGCAGTTTTCATTGTCTCCTCCCTCTTTGCAGCCATTTCTGTGTGCTCTGCAACCCTTTTTTCCCTCACACAATTTCCCAAAGTCACCAATAAAGCACAAACTGCTCAGTGAGCTGCTGCAGATTGCTAAATGATGGCCTTGCACAAAGCTCATCAGCCTGACTTGGATATTGCAATCACCAATAATAATTTAGATATTTCATACAAAATGCCATCCTATTCCTCTCTCAGAATTACCAGCCTTCAAAATCTCCTTCCTAAGCCCATCTGAATCAGTCAGAAATAATGGGTTCATTTCTTTCCAATTAATTCAACTTGGCTTAGGAAAAAAACCCCAAATTTTATTTGCCTCTGAAACAGTGGCAGTTCCAGATTTCTAGTACTTGAAACGGTCTCTGTACAAGTAATAATACTTGCCCAAGTGTCTATTCCTTTAAAATTAGCACCTAAAATTAAAAAACCATCTTCCATATCCTGCAGGATTTCCTTATCTACTTAACTCCTCAAGGGTTTGCTGTAAATGAGGTGAAAAAATCTAATAATGGGGCATATGAAAAAATAACCCTCCTGACCTTGTTCCAGGAGGAAAATATTTCTAAAAGGTACATGCAAGGTACAAAAAGGCACGCTGAGAGCAGCAGTGAGAGGTGTGTCAGCTCCCTGGACAGGGAGAACAGGCAGGACACAGCCCAGAGCTGTGCTCGGGGCAGGGGGCAGGCAGGAGGACCCCCAAACCTTCAGGTTAAGTTTATCCCCAGCTGGCACACGGAACATCCACTTGGTACAGCAAAACCAGTCAGAAACAGGCTGTGGTTGCCCTCTCCCTGCTGGGAAGCTGCAGATGCCTGGCCAGCTCTGTCTGCACCGTGGCTCCTGAGGTCTCAGCATGGCTGAGAGCAGGGGACAGCAGCTCCAGGTGGCACAAACTGTGACTCCCTGCCCTCCCCAGGGAGTCCATCCCTGGCACACAGCACGGGGATATCCAGTCCCTCACAGGCACTTCCAACAGCGGTTCAAGGACTCGCTGCTAATTCTTGAAGCAAACCCATTTTTTTTACAGAGGAAGTTTTGACTGGAGTTGTCAGGCCTACATTTCTCTGCAAAGGATTTATAGCTGGGAAGGAAAAACAGGAAGGTCATGAAGAAATCCTTCTCTGGTGAAGGTGAACCCAGGCACCAAGCAGCCATTTGGGAAGCAGAGAAAACTGAAATTAAATTGAAATTCCTCCCAGTGAGGGTGGGCAGGCCCTGGCACAGGGTGTCCAGAGAAGCTGTAGCTGTCCTTGGATCCCTGAAAGTGTCCATGGCCAGGTTGGACATTGGGATTTGGAGCAGACTGGGACAGTGGAAGGTGTCCCTGCCCCATTCTAGCATTCCATATACTCTCTATATTCATTCTATAAACTCCCCTCCTGAGCAGGAACATCTCAATGCCAAGATTTGCCCTAGGAAGGAAAATTCTGTTCAGTAGAAACCTTCTCTCATCACCATTTATTGTCCCTAACTCCATTCTGCTCCCAAAGTTTGGACCCAGAGAAGATGGATTTCACATAAGAGTGAAAGCTGGAATGGAAACAGCCCTTTGTAAATGATGGATCTGCATTACACCCTGAAAATTCTTCTTGGAAAATGACAGACAGCTCCAGCTACAGTCTGCGGCATTGGATGGATTGTGTGAATGCTGCCAAAGTGCAGAGAACTCAAAAGGTCAGGACAAAGACCTAGAAGGAAGACAAGGAGGCAATCACATCACTCCTCAATTTTCAACAAAATGAGAATTTCTTAAGTACATATGATGCATTATTAATTTTCAACTTAAAGACTCTGCAAATACTCGGGAAAACAGGCCTAGTAATAAAAATCACTTCAGACCATTAAAGCAACCAAACCCTGGAGTCCTCCTTCACTGCTGCCCCCAGGGAACCCTGGGCTCAGCTTTGCTGGCAGAGCTGTGTGGATTTAGTCCTCACTGCTTAAACCCTGCTCAGCCAAGTGCAGCCCAACAGCCTCGTGCTGGCAGCTCTGACCATCCAGAACCACGAGTCAGGCTCTGTCTAACCCTAACACTCACCTGAGAGCAACCTAAAACATTCATCATTTTATTCAGAAGATTGTCTTGAAATCACTGTTAAACTCACTTAATGCAAGAATTATTTTTAATGTGCTCCTAATTTTCCCTTATCAAGGCCTTAGAGAAATATTTCCAACAATTGTACAAATATAAGCATAGCTTATTTAAGACCAGAACAAAATTGACACAACATTCCCATCTAATTGCAAGTGGCAGGAATAACCATCATGGAAAGAAAGCAAGGCTTGGTTTGCTTATCAGGAAATAAAGCAACTCACCAAACATCTGAAAACACAAAAATGTGTTGGGAATGATACGAAAAAAATTATCTTAATTGAAAAATAATGACTTGTCTGAATTTTATTTTCTTTGCATCTTTTAAAAGAAAATTCAGACAGCTCTGCACTCACATTGAATGCAAATATAATTGCAGTAGATCATGATGGTTCTCACAGCAGAGATGACATATCAGTGGCAAGCAGACCCTGATGTGGATTAGGATAAGGGGGAAGAGCAGAGCTCTCCCCTGCACAACATTTTTCATGCACGCTGTACATCCCCACAATCAAACACCACAGTCACCTTGCTGAATAATGAATAGCAAAATGAAGAGAAAATTAAGGAGCAGCAAGCAAAGGAGAGAAGATTCAAGCTGACATTTGCGGTGAGAGGAAGTCACTGAGAGGTTCCCAGTGGCTGCTCCAGATGGCTGCAGCTATTTTGGCCAGACTACCTGGCCAGCACAGAGCTGCAGTGAGCTAAGCACAAGGGGACAGGAAGAAGGAAAGGAACAAAGGGAAAAAAACAAGCACTGAAAATGGGATTTGGAGCCCGCAGGCCACCTAATTCTGGAGCTTGTGAAAAAGAGAAAGTTACAAAATAAAATAGCAGCCATTTAGGAAAAGGAAACCAATTACCACTCGGGATTAGACAGAAATTTCTTTTGGCCGCTGTATGGATTCATTATCTCTCCCATGCCTGGCTTTCTATAAACATAATTAAATTGACTATTTCTTATGAGTAAATCTTACATGTGCTTTAGGCCACATAAAGCATCTTGCCATCTAATTGTATTTTTCATCTGTACTTTCCCCCATCGACCTCCCTTACAGAACTGGGAAGAAAGGAAAAGCCCTTCTGTATAGATTCATCTTTTTTTGTTTGTTTGCCTCAAGGTCCAATGCATATTCTAGCTGTCAAAAGTGATTTCCCTGCTCACTGAGCAAATATTCTCAACAAGGATTTTCTTTTTTATTTCCTACTATTAAACAATGATTTTACAGACACAGGTAATAGAAATGCAGGCAGGTCAGGGTGCATCAAAGATTTATCTCTGGGCACGAAGTCAAGTTTCATTAAATATAAAAATGAAGTTTATGTAAGTGGAATGCAGGGTTGCTGCGAGTTGGCTTTGGGACATAGGTGACAAAGTTGCAGCAAAATGATGAAACACATGACAAAAGCCAGTAGGAACCTCACACGACCCCAAGCCTGTATGGTGGGTGAATATTCCACTTCCAGAAGACTGTTTTAAACAATGTATGAAAATGTATTTAAGGACCTGAAACTGGATTAAGTCTTAAGTCCTGATGCCTGATAAAACCAAACCTTTTGTTCTCTCTAGCACTGGGCATAAGATGGGAAATAAAACACAAAGTAAAAAAATGTCAAGTGCAGAAGTGGTGCAAATCAGACTCTCTAGCATAAGATGAGAAATAAACCACAAAGTAAAAAATGTCAAGTGCAGAAGTGGTGCAAATCAGGTTTGTGGCTGACACAAGGTGTGTGTGTGCCAGGGCAGAAGGGAGCCCAGGGCAGAGCTGGCAGCCAGACCCAGGTATTTGTCTCCAGAGTGCCCAACTCACCCTCAGCACAACCCAAGGCTTTCCCCAGGACTGTATTTAGGGGCCTGAGTGGAAACAATGCCAGGGTTCTCACAAACCTGCTGGAGCCCAAACACAGCCTGGCATATAAAAACGTTAAAGCCCTGGGTAGCACCTGCCAGAGCAGCTGATGTCCTGCTAAGAGATCTCCTGGTGAGCAGGCTGATGGTGGAACAGCATTTACAGAGCTGAAAAACCCAGCACATCAGAGTTTTAAATTATCAAAGCAGATAACAAGGACCAGAGGATTACTGCAGAGGCGAAACTGAGCTGGAGGATATTCCTGTAAATGCAGCCAGGAGAAGCTCAGTCACGTTTTCATTTAGGAACTCAAACACCCGTGGTCTTCAGTAGTCCTTAGAAACCCAATACTGGGTACTGGAGGTATTTAGGCCCAAATAAGCACTGATTACCACTTTAAAAAATTCCTGTATTTCTTATTCTGAACACCAGGCACCAGCATCTGATGTAGCTGAACTCCATTACTTGTCACAGTGTGGGGTCCCCACTGCAAAACCCCCCTAAACTTGATGTATTTTACAAATGCTAAATGTACATGAAAGTTAATCAAGAGAGAGGTCTTTGCAAAATGTCTAAAGCTTCTTTACAATCTTTGCAATGTCTGAACAGTTGGTGTGAGTGAATTGCTAAATAGAATTAAAATTCAAGCAAGATCAGATACCAGGAAGGATTATGTACCCTAAAAAGGCTGAATACAAAACTCTGAAATATTTCAGGCAACTGTTTCCATGTTCATTAAGCACCAGGACAAAACAATAAACCAGACTATGGAAAGCAAAGCATCAGGAGAGTTTAGGAAATTGAGGATGGAACAACATGAAGAAAAACAACTTGTCCAAGAACAGACATTTCCCTCACATGAACAAACATCCAAACTTTGTGATGTGATGCAATTTGGAAAACGTCTGGATGTCAAAAGATACCAATAAGTGGAAAATTGGGTGCTTGTTTAATGGATATAAGAGAATTGCAGGCAATGCCATCCCATCACTAGGAAAATAATGGTCTAAATACAAGAACAAGGAAAGCACACACCAAACAGGGATAATTCATGGCTGCTGCCAGTGTGTCAGAAATGTGAGTATAAAAATATGGCTTTCTGTTTCTTTAATTAATTAAAATTAATCCATAAACAAAAACCTGAGGGTTTGTTTGTTTGGTTTTTTTTAATTAAGTCATGTCTTGGGGTTAAATAATTTTAAATACAAAACAAAATCAAATCAGGTTTGTCAAAAGAATTATAAGATATATGTGTTAAATAATAAAAATAACAAGGCTTAATTTTTTCATTATTATCAGAAAACATGAAGTGGAAACTACAGAAGAAGAAAAAGTTCCTCCCAGAGAGACAAAAGAATTATTAGGATTATTAAAGGAATCCAGATCTGTACAGAAAACAATCTTTTGCAATTAAAGTCCAGTGTGTAGTTTAGAGCCCATGGATAAGATAACAGAAGATCTGGAATAAGAAAAATATATAAGAGACTACAAGACAAGGTCCAAGCTTTCAATGCAAAAACAAGTACAATTCTGATTTCCAATGTTGCCAAGATTTTCTGATTATTAGGGAAGCTCCAGACCTTGTATGGCTCTTGCTCCTGAGGACACACAGCTCTGCACTCTGCTGCCACAGCAGCGAGAGTCCAAATAAATTAAGTCAAGCTAAGTTAAAAGTTCAGCCAGACAGGAATGACAGTAATGAGAAGCCACTGAGAAGGGACCATGAATGGAGAATGGTTGCACAACAGAGAGGAGAAGAAATCAAGAAACCCCCTCTGTGACTGGCTGAGCTAATGAAGCCTCACTCGCTTCTCTGCTCTCTAATTGTATGCAAGATTAAAATGGAGCTTTCTTCCCAAATTAGTGACGTCTCAGGAGATCTTATTCCCCAGCAGCTCTTTGGTATTCAGCAGGGATCATCAGCCTTTTTCTTAGGGCTTTCTTTGCCTCAGCCTGGTCATCTGTTTTTCCTGCTGGCAGGAGCTGCCTGCTTTCTGTCTCCACCTGCCTGCCAAAGAGACTCACATGGCCCAAGGACTCAAGAATTATTGACATGGGGGGAGAAAAAAAGGGATGAATGCAGAGACACACCAAGAGATTTGGTCTGAATGTTTCCAAGGGGAGCTACTGCCAAATCTTTGCAGATCCTCCTCAGTCACTTCAGCTCCTCAGGTTTGCATTTTCCCGTCTCCTACCCCCACTCAGAAGCACCAAGTCAGAGAAGGAATCTGGGTTTTGGGAATGAATCACCTTCTCAACACTTCTCTTCATGAGACTCTTTCCTCTTTGGAAACTCAGCAAGAAATCATACATATGCAACAGAAAACCCAACAAAGTCGATTTATTTTAAGCCCAGGAAAAGGGAATTAAAAGACAAACACTTTGCAGGAGTTAAAACCGAGCCATTTGCTGATTATTAGCAATGAGGACAAAAAAGGCAAATGGTCACAATGAACTTGTCAAGCCTTCCCAGCACCTCCTCGTGGGGGAAGCTACTCTACTTTCCAGAGCAGTTTTCCTCAGACTCATCACTTTCTGCTAACAGATGGGAAGCTGAAGATAGAAAGAGGCATAGTTTATGCCTAGCACCAAGAGGAGGGGAAAGAATTATCTCAGCAGGAGATTCTATTAAAAAAAAAAATAAAATCAGCAACTGTCCTTCTCTTCAGAAACCAGGGGAGGGGGAAGTGTTGAAGACAAAGGATCACAGACTTTTCCTGGTGCTGCCCATGTTCGGAATGCCAAGCCCAGGTCCTCCATCCTCTTCTGCTCTCCTTGCTCCTTTTCCTAGTCAGTGCTCACATAACAACAGTAGGAGAAAAAAAGCTCCTTCAGAAGTCTAGCATAAAGAGTTCTATGATCAAAAAGGCTTCCTCATTCTCTATAAATTGGAAATACATTTTTTCTGTAAAACCCAGAACATTTCAGCTCATCCTTAATCCTGAATTCCTATCTGGATTAGTTCCTTCACCAAGCAGTCAGGATTTCCCTAACTCAGAGATGACAAAACACTCTGTAATGATCCAGCAGCAGGGAAAATCTTGGGATATACATGGAAATGTTGTGCAGTGAAATGCTGGGATGTACACTAAAATAGATTCTCTGATGCAGATTGGAGTTTATAATTTGCCATTTAGACCTACAGATTTCCTGAAATTGTGATGATACAGTAAAAATGTCATTGGTCTTAAGTCACTTAATGTTTTCTTCCTTTCCATCACTATGGACATATGAGAACATTTATCAGTAGTGGTATTCAAAAGGAAAAAAACCTCAAACACCATCCCCACAACAAATTAAGCTGAACTAAACACCTTTAGCTTGTGATAGTTTAATACTCAAGGAGGGAAAGACCTTATACTAATTCAGCAATTTACCAGTGCTGGAAAGGACAAAGTGCTAACAATTTTTAGCATCATTTGTCATAATTTTCTAGATGCCAGCACACACTCCACTGACATTTGCATGTGTTTTTGCATGCATGTGTGCCTTTTTTGTGTGGTTACATAAAAATGCACACAGTTTTTGGGGACCGTGGCACCAGAAGCATTAACACCACATTATTACACACAACTTTAAATTCACATTGGAACCCAAACCAAGGAATTTGGGAGTGATTATTTCATTTTCCTGTCAGTGATTTACCAAGTAAATTGAGCAGTAGAGGGTTGGTTTGCTCCAGTGCTAAAGTTCATTGAGGAACACGAATCTTGCCCAAACCCTCAGCACCTCAGAGCAGAAGAACAGCATTTGCATAATGCTGATTTTAGATTTTTGTAGATTTCTCCCCTTTGAAGGTGGGCAGACCCTGGCACAGGGTGCCCAGAGCAGCTGTGGCTGCCCCTGGATCCCTGGCAGTGCCCAAGGCCAGGTTGGACACTGGGGCTTGGAGCAACCTGGGATGGTGGAAGGTGTCCCTGCCATGGAAGGATGTGGAATGATATGATCTTTAAGGTCCTTCCAACCCAAACTGTTCTGTGATTTCTCTTTAGTTCCAATTTCCAGAGCCAGCTGAGAGAAAGCAGGAATTTTAAAAAATTATTGTGTGTATAGTTCTTCAAGGGAAAAGCTTCCATTTCTGTCTTCCCTAAGAGAAAAGAGGTCACCAGAATCAGGGTGAGAACGTTTCCAAGGAGGTTTGCCTTTCACAGGGCAGGCATGGAATTGCATGAGTGATTCTTACACAGGAGTGTGAAAATAATAATCAAGCTCTAAAAAGGCTGAAATTCACAGGAGGTCTCTACACACATATAAACCCTAAAATAATGAAAGATAAAGGTTTAGTGAAAGTATCAATGCCTCTGTTATTTCTGAATAGATCCCAGGTGCTTAACAGAAAAACAGAATACAAATATAGAGCCCCACACACCCAGTTACACACAAAACCAGAAGTGACCCAGAATGGTTTATTAGAGACATCAAAATGTCATCAACTAATTAAGTGCATCTTCTCCCTTTTGGGAAGATAACTGCAGCCTCTCTAGACTTGAGAAATCTATGTGGATTTGGATAAATACAGAAAATGGAACTTGGGCTGCCTTTTTAGATGCTGAGTGATTATAGGAGGGGACTTATTTGGGGTTTTTTTGGGTCCACAGTGTGACCATAGAATAAACTGCACCACAGCAAGTTCCCTGCTATGGGTATCGAGTACCATTTTATCTTGGAATTTCATTAGACCACTGAGTGAACAAATCAAAGAGAGGTATTTATCTACAAGCAGTGCAACAGATTAAGTTACCATCAATTACAGATATAAAATAATACAGACTAGTCTACAATGTGGTTTTGTGAGCTTCTATTTAGCTGGAGTTCAATTTTGTACTGTTCCTATGAACTGTTCTGTAGTGTCATCATAAAGAAAATTTAAACCAGTTTCTCTCATTTCCCTAAATCTTTCTGACTAGCCTGATACATGCCTTGATTTATAAAGTCTATGGTTATTTACAGATTTGCCCTCCATCATTCTGAAATGAATTTTCCTTGAATGTTCGTTTCCTGGCTGAAATTTTCTAAGAGAAAGTAATACAAGGAGAACTTTCAAGGATAACCTTGACTATGAAATAGTCAGGGAGCCTTTAGTTCAGAGGATCCTTGCTCAGAAACTACTACAGGTGGCACAGTGATGAAAACAGTGAAAGAATTCTGGACAGGTCATCAAGAAAATGCTAAATGAGACTCAAGATTAACACCCTCATAATGAAGACAGGTCTTATCCCAGATTTCCTTTGGTTGCCCCAAAAGTCTCTGATTTCTAACTCCCTATCACAGCCTTTGATTACAATGATTTTGCCAGTGGCTGGAACTTCCCCAGAAATGTTTCCAGACCCAGCCGAGTTTCCCTGGTGCACAATGAGCTGTTGACACAAGTGATTATTAACAGGGAGTCCATCTGCTCAGCTATCAGAGAAACCCCTGCAAGCAGCAGAGCTGCCTCAGCCCTGGGTCTGCTCCCTCTGGGCACCCAGGGCTGGCACACGGGCAGGTGCCAGGGCACAGCAGAGCTGGCACCTCCAGGCTCTGCTCTCTGAGACCTCCACACTCCAACCTTCCTTGTGAAAGATGACCAAAATCCTCTGGCTTCCCTTTTTGCTCCATTTAAAGTTCACTTACTGTTGGGCATTCAAAACAAGCCCAAAACTGAGGGTGTTCCATTCTCACTTGCTAAACACAGGAATGGGCACCACACAGATTTTTCCTCTCTCAAACCAACCCCCAGCCCGTGACAACTCAGTGCTGTCTGGATGGCAGGACTGTGACAGACACTGAGGGTCAAGCTCCAGCAGCATCATGATTAGGTTTACAAAATTATTTCTTATTAAAATTATTAAATTTTTTCTTATTTTTTTAAAAAGTGAGAAAAGCCTGAAGTTGTTTTATTTGGACAAAAAAGGATGCTCGATATGCAGATGTTGTTTCATTTCTGATTAAATGAAAATTGAATGGTATTAAGGCGGGAGTTGGAAGATAAAGTTAACCTGAGTTACCAGCACCACCAACCTAAGATGATTTCACATAAAGCTTGAGGAAATTTTATCAAAACTATGAAAAGAAGATTTAAATATTGAAAAAACAAAACAAAAAAAAAACCCTCTTGTTAGCTAGTCTGCCATACCTTATGTTCCAGCGCTTAGTTTATATGTTAGCAAAACAGAGGTAATTAGGTTGGCATTAAATTCCAGTACATAAAAGCTGCTGAAATTTTCATTTGCAGAGATGTTTAACCATCATTTTCTTCACACTTTAAAAGTGAATATAGACAGTCTGCCTAATGTCCTCTTATGTAACATGCACCAAATGCAACAGAAAGCAATATGGAATAAAACATATCTATTTTCAATTTCACTTGTATTTCATACATAACACATTTAACCTGACAAGAAGAAAGGTAACAAGAATAAAAGTCATCAATTTGAAATAGTATTTTTTGGTTGGAATCCTTAAGCTATGAAAGAAAGTCTAAGTCTCCATGGAATATGTTCTATTACTAAAAAACAGAAAAATAATATTCAGATAATAAATCCTGAGCAATAGATGTTTTAGCTGCTAGTAGGTGAAGAAATACTGCTGTCAAGTGACTAAAATAAGCATTCAATTCTCTAACAGCCTGAAATATAACAGATTTCACTACAATATCAAAGTGCACTCAGGTACATGAAATACATGACACAAAGGACATCCACAATCACATTAGAAAGATTTTTAAATTTACAGTCCCAATAATAAACCTCCTTTTTCATGTGCTTGATAGAGAGGGCAGATCTATGGAACTGCTGCTCCTCTGCAGCTTGGCACAAACCATTCTCAAGAGGGAGAAAAAACAGGATATGGGGAAGTGCTGTTTAGAGTTCTGGTGAGAAGCATTTTTGTCTTTAATGTAGTGACCCCACATCTCCAGAGGCACATGCAAATTCCTAACACCTCTGTTTCCTTAAATAAATGAGAATATTCAATATTGCTATACAATAAAAATACTTTTTCCACTACTGAACTTGTATGTCTGTAGGACAAACCATAAAAATCTGCAGCAGATTTGGCTGCTGCTCCTGGACTGGGGAATTTGCCTTTCTGTCAGGGAGGAGGGTGCCCATTTCATCTGGCCAGGACAGACTAAAGAGGAACCAGAGCAAACTTCCACACTGCTGTTCCTGTAGCAACACCATCCCCACTTGGATCTTCTCAAGTCAAATCTTGTCAAGGAAAAATGGATGTTCTTTAGGACATGATGCATAAACAGACATTTTGTACCCATTTCTACACTGGAAAAATACCTGCTTTGTCTATAGCCTACTGCCTTAAAATTCTCCCTTAGATTTACTACCAGCTATCATGCCTGGATTTGAGTTATTTTAATCACCAGCCTCAAAACCAAACTATAATAAAAGGGCTGTTGGACCTGTCACAGCCTCAACGTAGCAAGAACTAAATGCCATGTTTTCAGCCAGTCAGAAAATTCTCTTTAAATAGAGGGATGATGATCATACCAGAAGACATCCTCAGCTTTCATAATTCAAAATTCCTTTGTGTTGGTTGCAGCATATTACATGGCAAAACAAGGGGGGATAAGTATAAATAAATAAATAAATAGATAAATAAATAAATAAATAAATTTGTATGTATGTATATATATGTGTGTGTGTGTGTATATATATATGTATGTGTGTGTGTGTATGTATATATATATGAGTTAGGTCTGGAATAGAGTAGCCAAGGAAAATTCAAGAAGACATAGAAGCAAAAGGAAGCCCAGGTGTGTGTTAATTTACTATTATTTTACACACTCTCCTGCCAGCTCATCCTGTCTGAAAAGTAAGGTGGCCTCAGGACTAACTTCCAAACCTGTCACAGACTAAAGACAACTTGACAGTTGACAATTTACTGCCACTAATTTTAAAAATATCACATAGATCAGCTCCAAGAAGGGTACCATGACCCACTATAGAAATGCAAAAAGAGACATGAAAAAAAAAAATTCTCTCAAAATATATCTCAAAGTTCCCTTCTCTATACAATAAAAAAGCTGCCAACTTGTTTCTTCTTAATTTTTTTTTTCTTCTTACTTTTGTTTCTCCTTTTCTTTCTTGGCTTTGGATATTCAAGAAGCACAAAGATGAAAAGAAGAAATATTAAACCATATATAAAAATACAATTTAAAAAACCATAATAATGATTTTGAAAACATAATTTTAAAGCCAACTAAACGATATTTGAAATCACACTTGCAATATTCATTTTCCATGCTGGATCTCCCAGCACTTGGATCTTAACACCACTACTGGTCCATGAAGGCATCTGCAGAGAGTATTTTGAAAATAACATATATTTGATTCTGTCTGTTGCCTCAGGATGGAGAAGACAGGATGTATGTGGTGATAATTCCATTAGAAACACCAAACTTCTTTGTGTGAAAACCTAATTTTTGTCTCTAAAATTTTGAAAACTTACGTAAAAAAGAAGTTGAAGCACGCATTAAATGCTGTTGCTCATCTCAATGCCTGCTATGTACAAGCTCATCTGCCAATCCTCCCTCAGGGAGAGGGAAATGCAGTTCAAGAGGTGCCAAAACAACATTTTCCTGCACTCCTGAGAGGGGTGGCCAACACATTTGGTCCAGCTCCATTCCCTGGGTGACTGGCAAGAACCTGGTTGAGCTGTAATTACTGCTGGCAGCAGGAGCTGCCTCCTCCTCTCCACAGCTTTTGGAGAACCAATCCATTTCTTTCCAACGGTTCAGGCCATAAAAGTGAATTCCAAGTATCCCACCTCCTGTTTTATGTTCATTGTCCGCGCGCACGGACGCAGTTCCGGAACAAAATCCCAACGTCCCGTTGAGGATCTGTGGCTGAGTCACAAGGCACAGGAAGAGGCTTTAGAGGGACTGCTTTGTCCCTGGGCTGTTCCTACGGGGATTTATGGCAAAAGCAAGCTGCTAAAATGGTAATGGAAAAGGGAGGAATTTAATGTGGGACATAACCTAGGCAGTGCTATAACCACGCTGTAAAAATTTCAGCAGGAACCTTTTTCTGTGCAGACATTTCGAGGAGCCTCTTTTGGGTTCAGATATTTGCTCCAACTGAAATATCAGGCACATAAAACATCGAGACAATGCCACCACCAGAAGCATAATTAGAGATTTGGAAGAGGAGCTTCATCAGTTGTCCATTTAATTCTCTCTCCTGGCTCCAAGAGTGGCAGTACCAAATGCTCTGGAGCAAAAATGCTCCAAATAAGAGGAATCAGAGCAGTCTGCAATCTGGTAAAACCCTTCTCTGTGGAAAGGTTCCCTCAACTCTTCTCTAGCTCTTCTTATAGAATATAAACAAGTCAAACTTTAATTACTGTAAGCTTTCACATACTAATGGAATATAAGGAGATTTAAAGAAATTTGGAAAGCAGCAATTTGCTTTGGAGTGATGTAATTTTACTTAATTGCTTCTAATTAAAATTATTCTACAAATGTAAAACAAAAATGTCTATTAATTCTCCGCATAAACTAAATTTAGGTATCAACTGAGTAGCTTATTCACAGTATTTACTATAATTACTGCAAGACTTTTGTAACTCTGATGATTTAAAAGTTTGGAGGCTTGATACCAAATAATGGTTTCTGCTGCATAAAGCAAAATAATCTTTCAAACTCCCAGTGCCTTTGTACTTTGACTGTGACTCACTAAATTTACATTGTGTGAAAGTACATGTAGGAGTAAAAGCACTTATGTATTATCAAGAAATATGACATTATAATCCCATGAAGTTACTACTTATAGAAAAAAATAAAACTGTTCCCATTCTCTTCCACACCTAAGTGTAAAGTGAATACTTTCCATTAATTTTACCTTGGATTAACTTTAGAAAGAAAAAGGACACTTAATATTTTTGCATGTATTTTAAACTACACTTTTAACACAAAGTTTTAAAATCTGCCATGAAACATAAAAATTGGAAATATCTTTCCAAAAAATTTAACTCATCTGAAAATAATTATTGTATTTTAAACTATCCTGTGATTTGTGTCAAATCTGACAAAAAGTTGTGGCCAAAGTTGGGGTGGAAAATGAAACAAAAAAAAAGTGAGATCATTCTGCAAATTTTATATTTTAGAAATAGACCACATTAAGTCCAAAGACAGTTATTTTTTTAAATTTTTTCTCTTCATTTATCTTCCTTATTCTCCCTCCACGTTTTTCCTACCTAGATTTTCATTTGGTTCTTCAAACAGCCCAACAAAGCAAATGCAACAGGGTCAATGTTGCATTTGGAGGTGAAATTTGCTAACTTGAGTAAAACCAGTACTAAATGCTATTTTCTTCCTACAGATAAACCATTTTCTTTTCCAAATTCTATGCTAATACTCCAAAGTCAGTGCATCACAAGAGAGCCATGCCTGATTTATTCTGTTGGGAGACTGCATTACCACCCAATGGAGTTTGCCCCACTGACACCTGAGTATGGACATCTAAAAACAAACAGAGAATCAGGAGCAAATAACCACACTCAGAGCTCCTCTTGCTGTTGGGAATCACTGAATGGTTTGGGTTGGAAGGGATCCTAAAGCCATCCAGTGCCATCCCTGCCATGGCAGGGAGACCTTCCACTGTGCCAGGCTGCTCCAAGCCCCAGCATCCAACCTGGCCTTGGGCACTGCCAGGGATCCAGGGACAGCCACAGCTGCTCTGGGCACCCTGTGCCAGGGCCTCACAGGGAAGAGTTTCATCCTAAAAGCCAACCTAAATTTACTCTCTTTCAATTTGTACCCATTTACTCTCTGTCCTGTCACTCCAGCTCTGACAAAGAGCCCCTCTCCGGTTCCCTGTAGCTCCTTCGGACACTGGGAAGTGCTGGGGGCTGTCCACACAGGCTTCTCTTCTCCAGGTTGAGCAGCCCCAGCTCTCCCAGCCTGTCTCCTTAGGGACACCCTCAGCAACATCCTGGCCTTCCCTGGACTTGCTCCAACAGTTTCTGTGTTGGAGGCACCATTTGAAGACACTTCCAAACCACGGAGTGTGGAAATCCAGACCCTGGCTTTGTTTTTAAACTTTCAGGGAGAAAGAAAACAGATTTCTCTTAGCTAACAATTTTGGCACTCTATTACTATTGTTTTCCTCCAAAAAAAGCCAGTTCCAAGAGCCTCCTAAGGAAGTCACAGGCTGCCACCTTTGGGCCCAGCTGTGTCACAGAAACATCTGTGCAGTGCAGGGTCAGCACTTCACCATTTCAGCAAGGTGGAATCTCTCCATCAGTGCTGGGGCATCTCCCTCTGCCTAATGAAGTTCAAGCCAAATCACCACCAAAGCCCAGAACGAGATTGCTGATGTCATGGCAAAGCAACAAGCAAAATAAAATGAAATTGTAGTGGCAGCAGCGCCCAGGAAACAATTTTTCTCAGTAATTTACTTCTTGCTTCACTGTGTGGCACTGACTACATCCCTTCACTGCCTGGATGCCATGGGAAGCAGCTGGTTACACATTTTTAACCCCAAGCTCACCAAGTCTAAAAACAGACTCTTAATTAAGAAAAATCAGGGAAAATAGGCTTTAATAAACAAATGGGTTACATGAATACAAAATGCAGAGGCCATGTTTAAAAATTGGCCAAGATCAAAAGGAGGAATAATGAGTTTAATTACAAAAACAGCTATTAAAATGTCTGTTTTGAATATCTGAAAACAAGAACCTTGAAAATGCACTTTTTCCAGGGAAAATTTTACAGTGGCAGAAAGAGATTCCCAGTGCAACTTGAAGTTTTTTCTTAAATTCAGCAATTCACTAACAAATCATCATTAAAGCCTTGATCCCCAGGGCATCCTAAAAGCACTTTTGCAGCATTAGTAATAGGCCATTTAATTCCCCCACTCTATTTCTAATTTCTAATTAGGCTTTAATTCATCATATATCTTATCCTCTCATTGTGATAGCCTGTATTTTTAAGGAAATGGGAATTTATCTTTCTAAGCTAAAAGTTTTTACATTCAGGATTGCTGGATCATGGTGTTCCTTCTGCTTGTTTGCCATCTCCCTCAAACTATCCTAAAATAAATCTGAGTGTTTATTATTGAAATATCCTGTTTTCCCTTATCTGCTCATGCTGCTCAGCTGGCATTTTGGAAATGCAAGAATTGGTGACATTCCATGTATTGCCACCTCAAACCACATTAAAAAGTCTCTGTACCAGCAGCCTTGTCTTAAAATAACCTTGAAGAGTTTAATCATGGAACACTGATTAAACATCTGGTCTCAGTGCATGTCACCCAGACAAGGGATAGTGCCAGGGGATCCTTGTCCTGCTTGGACTTCTAACTATGGATTGATGCACTACTTGACTCTGTAAAAATTTCTAGAGGACAGCTTCTTTTATTGTCAAACTGAAAAAAAACTACCAAAAACCCCCCAACAAACCAAAAACCATCCCCAAATCAGCTGCTTTTCCTTGTGATTCTTATTCCTTATTCTTAAGTGTAAGGTTATCAGCATGATACATCTAAGTCCAAGATTTCTTTGTGATCTTAAGCAGAATAGAAGACCTGGAATGAGGGTAGGGCAAGTGGAGTAGAGCAGAGCAAGGGGAGAACTGGGGTGAGCTGGGCTTAGAGCAGAGCAGACCCGAATTCCTGCACCTGCAATGCAGCACATCTGAGCTCTGCCTCGGTGACTCCAGCAGCAGCAGGAATCTGCTCAGGGGGAGAGAGATCAGCTGCACCTCAGGAATCGCTCCTGCACCCACAAATTCTGTCACTGGGGAGACATTTCAGCACCCTCCCAAGTGCCTGTGCTGGGGACAGGAGTGAGACCCCAGGGAATGCTATTCCTCTGGTTCTTTGTCAGTGGGAAGACTGAGTTTATACCTGATGCCCAGCAGATTTTCCTGTCGTGGTTCAGTTTCATTTGTTTGTTTCTAAATATCAGCAAAGATAGATTTCAGGAAAAAAATCAACAAATTGTGTCCCTGATGCACAGCAGAGCCTGGGTGGGGCTGCCAGGTGACCCCCCACACTCATCAGATACTCATCCGAGGCTGAAAAGCACTGCTGCACTGCAGGGTTTGCATTTCCAGTCCTCCCAAACCCTCACAGCAACGCCAGCACCCAAAATCAATCCAGTTCCCTCCAAAGCTGATGCTTTCTGAATGAGCAGCATGCACAGATCATGCTAAGAGAAAGGCTGCTTTTCTTTAGCCTGCTGATCTCATTATAAGCAAATACGAGGGCAATCTAATTTTATTGGCCACAAAACAAAGAGCGTGTTTAAATTTTAACATCCAGCAAAAACCTCTTCTGCTTATAATTTGAGTTTAAACTTATACAGCATGTTTATTACCATCAACAATCTGCAAAATGGCCAGAAAACAAACTCCCCCCTTGTAATCTGCCGTCAGAAAACCACAAAGAAATAAACATTGGCATCTCAGCTTTGCTTTCGCTTTGCTCTCAAGGCTTTGGAAAGACCAGCTGAGAAGTTTTCCTTCCAAATAAACTGAAGGTTTTAAACAAACCAAAGAATGCTTCCAGATGTTTTTCTTTCAAGCATACCTTAATAAATGACCCTGAATAAAGAAAACTTCAAGGTAGATAAATAGTGTCTTGGAGGACAATGAATTAGGGAAAGGCTCTAAGTATTACAAAATTATACTCATGTTTCATCTCAATTGATTTTGTCCACCTAATCAGTAAAATCAACAATAACAATTTGACTTTCCTCTTTGTGAAAGGGAACAAAATACTATTTTAAAATATGAGATAATTTCAATTTAATAAATACTACATGTGCAGATAATGGGATTTCCATGAAAAATTCAAAGAGCATTGCTCTTCATCATTAAATTCAAGTTAATCAGCATATTCTGCTGCAGATTCAATTAAAAACCAATATTCTAAATTTATTACTCAGTTGAAAATATCAATTCGGTTTCCAAGCAAAACAATATGAATCTGCAGTAAACAGCTCAATCATTCTGGAAGTTGTCTAAACACCAACCCCAACAGCAACAGAGAAAACAAACAAGAGAAAAGGCACAACAGCAACTTCTCCAAAATCCAGAATACTTGGTACAACATATTGTACCTTAACAAACCAAGAGAGCTGACAGAAAGTGGTGATAACCAAAAGGAACAAAGACTGCTATTTGGTTATCAAACGTTACAAATTATTGTTTTAAACAGATGTTCCTTTTGAATGCCATATGGGAGATGGGATGGGTCTGTCAAAGCACAATCCTGATGGAAACCTCCTAATCAAACCTGACAGAAAACCAAATCAACAGCTCGACAGCCAGGAACTGCAGATGCCTCATTTCCTTTGGAAAAGCAGCCTGGAGGGAAGGGCTCACTAACAACAACCACAACATCCCCTCCAGAGGTGGTGGCAGCACCCACAAACCCCAGCACGACAAGATTTGATGGGAAAACAATGAATCCAGAGAGCACAACCCCTGGAGAACCCATGGAGATGGATCCAAGAGGAGCATCTGCCTCCCCTCCCCGTGTGACTCCCCCAACCCCCTCCAGGGTGTCCTGCCTGCTTGGAGAGGAGTCCCAACAGCTCCAGGGGGAGTGACCTCCCTGGCATGGAGGGAAAAAGGACAGGAGCACAAGGACGGGCACAGCGAGGGCATGGAATGAAGGCAGGCTGGTAAAACTGATCAGCTTAGTCCTGGCTTTCCAAACCCAAGCCCAACAGCTGCTCCAAAACTCCAGGCAGGAGGAACAGCCAGGTTTGGCCAAGCTGGAGAAAGCAGGAGCTGGGGGAATGTTGGAGAGAGCAGGAGCTGAGGGAACGTTCAAGAGAGCAGGAGCTGAGGGAACGTTGGAGAGAGCAGGAGCTGAGGGAACATTGGAGAGAGCAGGAGCTGAGGGAACGTTCCAGAGAGCAGGAGCTGAGGGAACGTTGGAGAGAGCAGGAGCTGAGGGAACATTGGAGAGAGCAGGAGCTGAGGGAACGTTGGAGAGAGCAGGAGCTGAGGGAACGTTGGAGAGAGAAGGAGCTGAGGGAATGTTCAAGAGAGCAGGAGCTGAGGGAACACTGAGCTCCACAGCCTGAGGAGACCCTCAGGACCATCAGGAACATCGCTTCCAGGTGCTGAAAGGTGCCCTACGTAGTTACAGACTCCACTTTAATGTTTCCCTCTCCTCTCCCATAAGTTCCTGTTCATTATTTTCATATTTTCTGTTTGGCATATAGAAACAGGATAATACCAAGTTTGAACTAAATTTCTCCGTGACTATAAAAATATATTTGATTAAACAGATGTCAGCAAAATTTTATGGAGTGAAAATTGAGTAACAGATGGCGAGGTTTGTGGAGTTCAAAGAGGCTGTATTTTATTAAATAGGAAATTTGAGGAAAAGAATTATTTTGCTGGAAATATTGATGCAGTGTTTAGGCAAATGTAAAAGCATTCTTACTTGATAGAAAACAGTAAGTTTAAAAAAAAACCTTAAAATAGATGTATTCATACCATGAACCTCACTTAGACCGTTAAAAGGGGGACTTTATTCTACCTTCTTTTTATTGACTAGTACACATCAAGATTCTCAAAGAAAAACAATGGAAAATAAAAAAATCTAGCTACCAAACCAAAAACAAAAATGACCTTGATTAAGCATCCTGAGCAAAAAACATCCTTTGTATGATACACAAATATTGTGAAAACAAGTTTAGAAGTACAAGACCATGGGATAATAAACAGTTATACCAAACTTACATTATAAGCATTAAACAAAATTGCAAATAATGGCTTATGTGCTGTGGGAAATGAGACAGAAGGATTATAACTCCTGACTGCCATTAATGTATCACCCCTATTCCAGCTTTACTACTTGGAATGTAGAAGAACATTGCCACCAGTGGAACATAGACAGAGGGTCAATGAAATGAAAAGAACACCATAAATGTAATTATTATTGCACAATATGATTTCTCTTCCTATTCCTCTGGCTCTCAAGTCTTTTCTTCAAGCTGATATTTTAAACATTTTTATTACATCATTGGGAAAAAAAATTCAAAGGGCAGAAGTAGTTTCAAATTCATGACCAGGCTCCTTCTGCATCAAAGAGAAAGTTACAGTACCCTGTGGAATAGCAGGCAGGGAGCAGCCTCAGATGTCCAGGGGGAAAAATTGGAGAAATCCAATAGTTCCAGAGCACTCAGCCATGCTGAGAGCTGCCTGTTGTCCAAACCAGCCTTGTGTTGGATCACAGGCAGGAGACCCCTCTGATTCCCCCACAGGGGAGGAATTCTGAAGAGGAGAGAATTGGAGCTTTCTGAGCTGACAGAGCCTCTCTCACCTGCAAGAGGCACCATCCCGTGTGGCCAGACCTGCACCAACACAGTCCAGCTCCATCAGAGAGCTCTGCTTCCCCCCCCCCAAAAAAAAACTCCTGGGAGCTGCTTCTGCTCTGCTCTCACCCAGCACAGCTCCTCCCCCTTCCCAAAAACTCCTGGGAGCTGCTTCTGCTCTGCTCTCACCCAGCACAGCTCAGGGTTTGGTGCTCCCGTGGACCAGAGCTGTAGGTGCTGATGCCAGCAGGAGTGAAACCATCACAAACACAGAACAGGTATTTCTGAGCTCGTGTCTTCATTCCTCAGTGACATTTCCCATCAGGTGTTTGGCTGTGCTGTCAGGGCTCCTGATGTGTGCAGCCCCAGAGCTGTGGGAGCTGCTCCATCCTCACAGTGAGAAATGCTGCTGCCTTCTCACAGAGTGCTGCAGTGAACTCAGCCCCCCAGACTGTGAATGCAGAAGCACAGCTTACAACACACCACCATTTATGGTTTATTAACTAAGATCATGTCTTATTAGTGGGTTTAAACATTGATACCAGCATCACAAGAAACACTTTCCCATTAAGACTGTATTTTAGGAGAGAAACAGTCAGATAATGTTTGGCAGTGATAAAAGAACCAACCAATTCAAGCCTCCACAAAGCAAAATACCCTCCTCGAGTTTGCACTTCAGGGTTTTGAACAAGCACAAGCTCTTCAGGAACAATGCTTAGCTTTACAACCCATCCATCCTTCCTTCCTCTCTACAGATCCATTTATCAGTCACTTCCAGGTATCTTGGCTGCTTCAAAGGCTCAAATAAACACATGAGATCGTTCCTGGGTTTATATCACTCCCAGAGTAACTTAGATCACGTTTAGCACAGCCCTCCAGCCTTCACAAGGGAGAACTGATTGGATTCAAGCACATTGAAAGCACATATATGTTGTCTGAACTATTTTCACATGCTTTTAGACCTAGAAATCCTGTATTTAAATTAGCAGAAAAAGGAAACGTTGTAGGTGGGTGTTAATTACTCCTATTTACAGGATTTTTAGCAGTTTCCCATGTTGGTTAAAACAGAAGTTGTATCTTATTTTCAGTGATTCAAAAATCAAGGCAAGAGACAGAAATTCATCAGAAAAATCAGAGACTACTTTTCCAGAGCTATAAAAGAAAATGCAGCTTACAGGCATCAGCTTTTAGATCTATCCTTTATCTTCCTAAGGCAAACATGATTATCAATCTATAAAAAAATCCTGAAATAGTCACTAAAAAACCTCCTCTTAATCTTCAGCTGTTCAAGGATTCTGCAGTTTTCAAAAGAACTCTTAAGCACAGGACATTTTGGGGTTTGAAGTATTCAGTGTTAAGGGCATGAAAACTCTTAATCTTCAGCTGTTAAAGGATTCTGCAGTTTTCAAAAGAACTCAAGCACAGGACATTTTGGGGTTTGAAGTATTCAGTGTTAAGGGCATGAAAAATATCACTCAGAATGTTTAAAAGGGATTTCAAAGCTTGACCCAAGTTGATAACCCTGGTTAAGATTTTCATTTCTGGATATTTAAGATAAAATGGCTGAAGAGTTACAGAGAGAAGAAATCAGTTTTACAGAAGCATTTTAAGTTGTGATAAGATTCCTAAATATAAATGCCCAAAGCTGATGTGCCAGAATGTTCATTGGGTATTTTTTAAAGGAAGGCACAAGGAATGATCTTAAACCTATATTTAACCTCTACACAAGAGGCATTTCAGCATTTAGGGAGATCTGAAGGAAGGTCTTGTTCTCATCAGATCATCTTCCTTCAGCTTTGGAGGAAGAAGTGCTAATTTCCATTCTTCCCCATTTTCTGACATGCTTTAGGACTCATTGTGGATGTGGGAAAAGAAATTATTTGACCTCTTGAATAGAAGGAAAAGGGAAGTGGGAGGGTCATGTCTGGAGAGAAATCTCTGCCCCCTATTCCATATCAACACTCTGGGGCCTCAGGGCAATTTCTCAAGCCAAACCTGACAGCTACCAGGGAGGTTTATTGTGAAATGAAATGAGGAAAAGTATTCTTGGTATAATCTTATGGAACCCTCTTTTTATTCCTGCAGTGAAAGGCAGGAAAAGTCCATCTATAAATACTAAATAATTTACAAATGGAGTCAGAAAAAAACAAAAAAAAAAAGTCAATATATGTAACGCTCCCCAAACTGGATTAACTCAATTAGAATAAAAACAACTTGTTAAAATCATCATTCTAAGGTGCTTTTAAATACCTTTAAGATAATTGTTACCATACTGCAGCCAGAAGTTCCTGAGGAGCTGCCTATTTATTCCTTTCAGGGAAAAGTTACTGTTTAGATAAAATCTCATGCCCACTGTTGGTGCTTTTTTGTTAGTATTTTCACAGAGAACACTGAACAATTTTTTAAAAATTATTTTGTTGACAGGAGGCTGCTCAGTGCCTTGGGAATGCCAATGGATCCCTGAGTGGGGCCACGTTACTGACTCAGGGGTGACAAGGACACAACCAGGGAAGTGTCTCCCCAAGCACAGCCTTGCACTCAGTGTCTTCTTTAATGCAAGCTGAAAGCAAACTGCTCCAGCTGATAACCAAAAAATAGAAACCAAACAGTTAAGGCCTGTCTGATTAATTGCTCTACTTAGCTAATTTGATAAGCCCTCCATCAGTTTTCCATGCCTCCTTCATTGGCTTGATCTACTCTGTAAATTAATCTAATTATGAACACCTGCAATCCAAAGCCCCATCTCTGCAGAAGTTCAACAACTCTTATTTATACACAGTATTTCTTTAAAGGTCAGTTCTGAATCCTGCCACAAGGAGCCAAGGAAGGGGCACAGCAAGGGGAATATATGCAGTAGAGGAACCACTCAGCAATGCTTTATTCCCTCTGCATTCAGCAACATAAACTGCATTCTACAAGAAAAATCTAATAACGATTTACAGCAGACAAAAGATGACAAACAAGTCAAAGTCATCACAGTCTCCACATTGCCCAGATCAGCCACACACCAGGAGGGGAATGGTAATGCCAGCTCCAATTCAGGGATTCCCAAAGAAACTAGGGACTGCACAAGGAAAGTGCCAACTGCAACTTGATAAAACTATTTTGGTAAGTTCAGCATCACCTATAGTGAATATGTGTTAGATAATAAAAGATTGACAGTGTGTTTATGGTGTAGATGTGTGGCTCACCCCTGATTCCCTGAAAAGCCTTTTCTGTTTGCACCATTCTTCACACAGGACAGAGCTCTGCCAACAGAAGCCAATCACAAAACTTGGGCTGCAGTATTTTCAAAAGTATGGACTGGTAACTGATTTAAAACCAATTGTATTGATAGTTTTAATTTATATATCTGATTGCTACTTTATCCTCATTAATTATTGTGAATATAAATTAGAAAAAAAAGGGAGCCCCAGGCGGTTTTATCTGGCTATAAAGATTTCTTGCCACTGGACTTGCAATTCCTTTTCACAAATTATTTTGTGGGCAGAATTTTTAATACTCTGTTTTAATCATAATTTTCTCCATCTCAACATCATTACAGAAAGATTGAACGTCATAAAATGTTTTTTTTTTCCATCAAAATCAGAAAAAGTTATAGTTCAGTTCATCTGGGGCTTTGTGCTAGCCTTGATAAAATGTATTTCTAAAGACAAACAATAACACTGTCGATTTGCCTGACTCAAAAGCAATCTGTATTAGTAAATTTAACTGTAAGCCCTTGAAATGCCAATGGCTTATTGTATTTGTTGTAAAAAATATTTTAGCCAAGCAATGCCAAGCTTGGAGCCTTCTGCAGTAACTGTGGCAAGAAAAATTAGGAAGTTGTGCTTCAGAGAACATCTGCAGAGCGTGCAGGGGATCCCTGCTAGATGGACCCCAACATGAAGGACACTCTTATCCTACCTCAAAATCCTGGTCCAATATTTTAAACCTGAGAATATGAGAAAGTTATTGATGGAGTCACTAACTGTGTCTCTGGGGCTCCCAGGTTAATTAAATTCAGAGTCAGTGCTAGATCCTCAACAGCATTTCCAAACCTCCAGCAAGCACCTGCAGAACTGCTCCAAATATCACCATGGACAGCACACTGTGGGAAAAAAAAGGTCATTTTTCCATTACATGAAAAAGCTGCCAGAATGTCAGAAAAGTATGGAAAACAACACCAAAAAAAGAAAAAAAAAAAAAAAGGTAAAGAAATGCTGGCATTAAAAGCCCTGACAGATGTTAAGCTTTTGTTCTTGCATCATCTCCCATTGCAGAGCAGCAGAGCACTGACTAATTAAATGTGATGAGTTGCAATGTATTTAGAAGAGTTAGGCCATAGTGTGCACCAGCCAGCCTGCTTCTAAGTTTGTTACCAAAGCCTCATGAATTCTTCAAGGCTATTAGAACATAAATTGTACTAAATTAAGAAAGAAGAGGCTGAGAAACCAAATACCAAGACCACAAGAACTAGATCACAGGAGACTGTGAAACACCTGTAGAAGTAGAAAAACCTGTACAGTAGAAGACTGTAACCAATCATATACTCTGAGAAATGCAGGTAGAAAATTAGTAAACAAGACAAGAGTGCCAATCAAAAAGTGTGTACTTAGTACTTTGTGCAATCTATAAATATGTGTATAATGTAAAAAATAAACAACTTCTACTTAATCATATTAGTCAGCTATTCAAAAGCTCTAAATTTCCCACAAGAGTGATGTGCAACTGAGCAAGGGCTTGTCCTTGCCACGATCCGAAAGCTGCCCAGAGTCCCTCACCAGGGGCTGCTGGAGACCCTGCAAGGAAAGGATTCCCCTGGGAAGTGGGGATGGTTATTGACACCCCAGTGGATGTGCCAGGATGGAACACTTCCTCCAGGAAGCCACAGCACATTTATGGCTCTCAGGAACACCAGGAAGCTCAGCTGAACGTGGCCATTGATTATCCCAACAGCTTAATAAGGCAGATCCCAATGGCTGACTCAACTGAGGTGAGCTGGGGAAGAAGATCAAAAATCTGTGTCCCTTAAAGCCTTGGCCACTCCTCTGACATCCCTAATCCCATCAGTGAGGGAAAGATGTTCATTAACTTCTGCTCTCAGAGGTGGAGGTCATCAAGCAGCTCAAACATCCTGAGGCATGTAAGGGAGAAGAAAAACTTAGAAGAAAACTTAGAAGAAAAAAAAATTAAATGGAGAAGAAAAAAAAAAAGAGCACTGGAACCACATGAGGATTACCTACTTCCAGTTAAAAGTGTGAGGGAAAATAATCAATTTAAAAATATGTATCAGTAAACCCAGAAGTTCGGAAGGTGTTTGCTACTTAAACCCTCAAAAAAACAAACAAGAAAAAGAAAGCAGAACACAGTAGGAAACCATTTGATAAATGTGAGGCCTAATCCCAAAAGCTGGTTTATTTTCATGTCATTATAAAAGGGGCAATTTGCTAATATTTGGAGGAGAAGGGAAAGAGAAGGAACATGTGCTGCTGAGGAGCAGCACAGGGGCTTTTTTTGCCTATACAAAATGAGTTTATGAAATATATTTAACTGAGTTATTTTAAGAAGTGCCAAAAAGTTGGCAGCCACAGAGAATTCCTTAGCGTAGCTAAAGAGCCTGAGGGTTTGGAGCCAGGACAAAATGGGATTCACTGGACCCAGGCTGGACCTGTTGTGTTGCTGTTTGCAGATCTCCTCATGGGAGGACCTGTCAGGAATTCTGATGCCACTGATTACTTGAAACTACAAAATTGGCCCCATCCTGCCTTATCTGCAATTTTGACCGTGACCACTGGAACTTTGAGGCCATTATCAGATCCTTCAAAGGTTCTTAAAACTCTTTTTGCACCGGATGTTGTAGAAAACTGGAGATTTGTCACTAATTCAGCAAAAAAACAAAGTCTAAACTCATTTCCATGTGTTTATGGTGATTTCAAATGATTGGTTGCTAAAATAAAATAACATGCTACCCCTTTAATACAATAATCCCTGGAATGACAACATGGACAACAGGAGATCAGGCTCACCATGAACATAGCACGCCAGGCGATGAGATCTTTGTGTCACAGCATGCAAGGCCTGATAAAAACAAAGAAAAAAACCAGTTTATGTTTTGGAAATTTAAATAATAATAGTTATTATTAATGTAAATTGAAGAGAAAGGCAGTTCAATCATTGAAAAGCAGCTGGTTTCATTTAAATCCAAATGCATTTATTGCACAATTAATAAAATTAAGCTTGTCTCATTTGTGTTATTCCATAACAGAAAATTTAAGTGAGTCTTAAAAAAGGAAGTCTAACACACCTTCAAAAAATAAAATATTACACACCTTCCAATAGAACTGAAGCATTAAATATTGCCTAATTCCAGAAAAAAAACAACTAACAATGCACACAAAAGCTGTCATGGTTTTTTGCCAGTTATAATTATTTTGTAGTAACATTCAGGTCTACAAATATTTGACAAAACTGATAACCTCAATTTTTCTCAGAATCAAATATCTTGAGGGGAAAATGTTTACTAAATAAATACAAGCATAAATCAGGGCACATGAAAGTTTTCCTCCCTTCCTGTTGGAGATGAAAACAAACATCTCTTCCAAGAATTACATCAGGACGAACACGCAGGTGTCACAAATCTAATGCCAGGACGAAATTTTCAACAAAGAATCTATTTCAAGCCCTTCTGGGGGTGATTTCACGTCAGCAGAGACAGAATCCTGTGTGCAGCACATCCGTCAAGACACAACTTGCCAAGCAATCAGCTCAGCAGAGCCCCTCACGCTGCTCGGGAAGCGTCTCCCTCCTGAACCAGCAGGAACACAGCAGTGCCAGCCCTCCCAGAGCTTCAGGACACAGGGATTCAACAGCAATTGCTCTCCCAACTCCTCAAAGCACTTCAGAGCATCGCAGAGGGAGGCACAAACAGAATGGACCTTGTGCTATTAAGAGCCAAAAAGGAATTCCCGGAGTCTCTGGGTTCCGCTGCGCAACTGCTCGGCCAGAAATTAAAAGGACAACACGACTTCTTTGGGAGCCAAAGCTGACTTAGGGAGGTGATACATCATGAATTAAATTGAAATCTGGCCAAAGAAAAAAAAAGCCAAGCCTAACCCACTTGATTGAAGTGCCATGTAAGCACTACAAGTGATAAAAATACCTCACTCCCATCCTAAGCTGACAGAAGTGCTTGCAGGAGTTCCAAGACAAACATCTTGTTCCACCACCTGGGCTACCAACATCTCTTTAGCACATTTATCCCAGAGATTCCCCATTGTGGGAACACATGAAAACAGCTAAAAACCAGAGCTCTTACACTCTGAATTGCACACACAATGCTGGAGCTGAGCAAACAGCAAGTCCATCTTCTCCAGGAGCTGACAATGCAATTCCTCTACTGGATACCAGTCCCAAAAATCAGCAGGTAACTCCAGGAATCAAACAGCAAACAAGGAGACACAGCAGGGGGAAATACCCAAAAGCCAGGGCTGTGGAGTACAGCAAGCCAGAACATCTCTGCCAGGGGGGATGGAAATGGTACAAAGACAATTAAATGAGTGAGAAGGGATCCATGCAGGCAGGGATGGGAACACTTGGACCTGTTCTGACTAAATCCTACTTCCAACACATTACAAAGCTGTAAAACCTGTTTGTGCCCAGCAGCACAGGTGTGTCCTTAAACCTCCTGCCTCCCTTTGCCTCAGCAGTAAAGTTGTCCCACTTCTGTGAGATTGATTTTGAGTATAAATTCAGAGGACAATATAAAAGTGCTCAAACACTGGGGTGATAAATTAAAATAAATGTCTCATCAGTATTCTCAATATATTTCTCTGACTCTAAAGACTCAACATTTTCAGCCTGGGAAGGATAACAAAACCAGATTCCAGGAGTAATCAATGCTACTTTTAAACTGCATTTTTACTTTAATCAGGGATTACTTAAACCTTGGCCAGATCAATATTTATTTATTCTTTCATCTGGCTTTCCCCGAGTTTTAGAAAATTATAATTGTCAAAGGTACTACCTATTGCTGTAAAATTCCCTGAGAAGGAGTTTGATGTAAGAAAGCCAGTCACTCATGAAAAAAATTAAAGTCATACAAAATTTATAGTTAAATAAAAACCTTTGTGCTTCATTCATTTCCCTAAATAGCTTAAACCCTTGCTGAAGCAGAAATTCAGTGTGCCTGCACATCAGTCATTTGCTGCAGCTGCCTAAAAATATGAATAACCATAAAGAAATTGATAATCAGAGAATTTGCTAGAAAGAAAAGAATCTTAGTGATTTTTAAGACTAGTTTTGATGAGGGAAAGGTTTCAGCTTCCCAAAGTGAAGATGGAATTATAACAAAAATATGTAACAAACTTATAACAAAATGGATGAATTCCCATTTCTCCAATATCCAAAAAATCTGGAAGAGTCACATAGGTGGCAATAGCTGGCTCTTCACCAACAAACCCATTTCCTATGAAAAGAAGAATAGATTCTCTTTGGGGTACAAGGCCAAGGGGGAAACTTGATTAAGTATTAAAAGAAACTTCTAAAAGGGGAGGGGAACAAAAGGATCATTTCTCTGTCTGTCAGTCAGCTCTGGGATGCTCAGCTGCTGCCAAACATCCTGAGAACTTTTTATTTACTTTTAAAACAAATTCACAGATACTTCTCTTTATATCTGGGGCTGCTGGAGTGGCTCACAAGGTAAGGCAGAGCAGCTCCAGCCTCTCCCAGTCCAGAGCTTCAGCCCTGCCAGGTCTTTTCACAACCAGAACTCAAAGTGAGACAAGAACAGAACCACAACAGCTCCAAGCAGAATCTCACAGTGACTGTTTGCTTCATTTTTTAAATGCAGATGACCAAGGTCTAGCAAATATTTTATCATCCCTTGAGAACCCACGTGTAATGTTGCAGTCAAATATTTTAAGCTAATTTTGTGCACTGAAATGGGATCATTTCCCCAGGATTCTGTGGCAATTAGGAGCAGCCCTCAGTAGGGTTATTTTTAGCAAGTGCACCTCATTCACACATTTCACAGTGCTGCTCAGGGATCACTGATCTATATGCATGACTGCAGTGATAAAATCTGGCAACACTCTTTAATAACTGTTTCAACTGTTCTAGGCGTGTTTCAAGCAACGTGCAATTATTCCAACACCTAAAAAGAGCTTTTCCACTTGCAGGATTTTCCACTACTCAGTATGTGCACCCTTGCAGTCGGATAGTTAAGATTTTCCATTATTTCCTTTATTTGGTTTGCACCTTTTCAGCCAGTGGACAAAGGTGTCCCTGCCTGTGAAGGGAGCTGGAACTAGATGGTCTTAAAGGTTCCTTCCAACCCAAACTATTCTGCTCATAAAACATACCTAAGATGGGATTTGCAAAGGCTGGAATGAGAGATTCTTATCCTGATGCACAAGTTCATGAAAGTACAGCTGAAAAATATGTTGTTCATCTGCACATATTTACATAAATATTGAGAATGATCACCATAAGACCTGTATGATTTTGTTAAATTTTAATGAGAATAATGTATTTGACATGCATGACACTGAGCAAAGCCAAAAATTAAAACTGTAGTTTAGTCAGTTTTGTTGTGTTTTTCTATTTACAACAAATTCCAGAAACATGTTCACTGCATCACCGCTGAATTTCTTTCTATTTTCTAAATGTCCTCAAATGCTGCTGCTGTACAATACCATTTCTTAAGACAAACAAAACAAATTGAATTTATTGAAATGAGCATGGATGGAGATTCTGAATCAAGCATAGCATTTTTGTTAATGTAAATGGTGGCAGAGCTTTGGGTGAAGCAGGGATAAATAAAAGTCAGCTGTGTTAGGACATCTCCAGGAGGAAAAGTGTCCTGCTGGCCATGCTTCCATCCTGTGCAGTACAATAGACCTCAAAACCCTGCTCCCCTTGGCCCTGGCATCCCAGGACAAAGCTTGCTCATGTTTGTTTGAGGATGAAATGAGTGTGGCATTAGCAAAAAGCCCATCATGAACTGTCCAGCTGCAATTCAGGCTGGTGGAGAAATGAAATCACAAGGGTTGAAAGCCAGAGACAGGACAACAGGAGAGAAACCACAGTGATACTTGGAAAATCCATCACAAACGATGCATGGAAGGAGGAGAAATCACTGCTTTTAAATTAAATGGTCCTTTTGAGGGCTTTGTCTTCCCCCAAACCCCCTCCAATAGTGGCACACACCTCCACCACATCTTCAACTGCTCCCACCTTTCATAAGGGCAGCATTATTCAAGTTTAGCTCCCAGTGTGAAATGCATCTCATTCTCCCCAAATTTCCCCAGGATCTCAGTATCTGTAATTACTGCACTACAAAACAAACCTGACAGCCACTGTGGCAGCTCTTTTTGTCAGACAGACAGACAGGCAGCAAAGCCTCTCAGGGGCTGTGCCACATCCACTGTCAGCTCTCATCGGGTGGAGAGCTGAAAATCAGCAAGGGATGGCTTCCCTTGTTCTACCAAATGAATCAAAGATGTTCTTCTGGAGGGTCCTCCTGACTCTCAGCCAAGTCCTCACTGGAAATGGGAGTTGGTAACACTGCCCCACAGCACTCAGATTTTGGAACATGCAGACCTTTTATCAAACTTACTGACATTAAAATAAAAGTGACACCCCAGGCACCTTGGAGCTAGAAAAGGGTTGTGGGCACCCAACAGACAACACAGCTTTTCTGCTTGGTGATGGAATTATGGATGGTTATTTAAACCATCCCACGTGTTCTGTTTGCAGACCTGAGGTGACTGATGCTCTCCCTGCACCGATGGCCTGAGCTGGTGGGAACGAGGGAACAGCAGAGCTGGAGGTAAAAGTGCTCCTGTGCAATGTCCCAGCAGGGCTCTGTCACACAGGAGTCCTGACTGACACATCACAACGTGCTGGGGGCTTCCTCTGGGGAGATTTGGTCAATGGAAGTGTTACTCTGATGGAGGAAAGGGAAAAAAAAAATTTGGGGATTGGGTTTTGGATTGGCGTTTTCTGTTGGGTGGGGGTTTCCCCTCTTTTTGTATTTCTTTACCTTGTCTTTATTTTAGAGGTGAAGAGTTGGAATGGAAAAGAAAGGTACTCATCACCTAAGAAACTTCAGTGACTTCAATCCTCAAATATTTCATACAATGACTACTCTGTATGTTAATTTAATTTAAAATTAAATTTAAATTAACGTAAAATACTTGAATGAGCAACTCTACCAAAATCATGCAATAGATCCAGACAAATTTGGTTCAAATTTCTTTAGGTACAGTGTGATTTAGATGTTGATCTGCCCTGTCTTTAGTGTGGTTAGTGGTTAAAATGTGCTGGTGCATCTATTTTATCCTAAGGCCATCTATTATAGATTTAGAACAGGGGAAAAAAACCATGTAAGGGTCTTTCAGACAATAAACATTTTGTTCCCTAGAGGTATTCAGCTTCAAAATAAATAATGAAAGAGGGATTTAAGATTTTAAGTGCTGGAATCAAAGCCATGTATTTCAAAGGACTCTGGGTGATGTCCAGCCCTCATTTGCCTGCACACTGCTCATATCCCAGGGGATGGGACTTTTGTTCTTCTGAAATTGTTTCTGTTATAAGAAAATGCAGTAGCTCAAAAGGCCCAGTAAAGGCTTTCCCTCAGTCATATTAGACATATATTTTCTAAATATTTCCTTTATTTCTAACAAATGAGGCTGGATTTGTAGCAGAATTGACTATCAAAGAACATGATACAATTATGACCCAGCTTATCTGCAAACCCCTTCACAGTTTGTATTTACCAGCTCTTCATAAATTACAGTTATTGCCAATTCCTTTAATAATTTGACTTTCTGATTCTAGGAGATTATCTGGGCCAGCAGAATCCCCACACAATAACTCTGTGATCTTACAGAGCTTTACAGCTGTATTCAATAAATGTGAATGTTTTCTCCCAGAGATCAGTTCAGGGATCCAATAACACTTTTGGACAGTTTAAGGCTGTGCAATAAACACCCCATAAAAACTGATTCAAAACCAAATCATCTTATAAAATCTGAGAAAACATAAATCATGTCTGAAAAACAGGGGGCTTATTAGGGAAAACCACATCTTTTCCTATATCTGAAAGCAGGAGTCAAGAGCTAACAAAATTCTGCTTTTCCAGCATTCCCAGCAGTGCTCCCTCTCTGCTGTCCCTGCAGCAGGCAGGAGATCTGTCCCTGCAGAGTCCCAGGAGATGGGATTTGTGTGCCCTGCTTTGGGAGCAGCAGTGCCTCCAAGCCTCCAAGGCAGAGGCTCCTCCCGGGGGGTGAGCAAACCCACAAAGCAAAGAACCTGATTTAGCCCAAAATACAAGTTGCTCACTTGTCCCAGTAAGTGACAGGTTTAGGAGGTACCAACAGGTATTTGCTCTTAGGCAGCATTTTGAAATGAAACTGCCTCTGGGAAGGAGGAGTCCATCATTCTCCCTCAGTGGCCTTAAACTCAGCAGTCAGGAACAGTTCCATTATCCCAACCCTGTGGAGAAGCTGTTTCAACTCATTTATAACCCTTCAACATCTTCCCAAAAAGCAGAAAGATCACACCAGAGTCCAAATACTCTTTCCACTGTAGCCATTATGAAATAACAAATATTTCTCTCAACTTCCTTCCTGTACCACTTGCCACTGGTACTGCTGAGCTTTAATTCCTCAACTTTCTAATGAACATGGCCCCATTCTCCCCTTAATATATGCAAATGTGCTACAATAATTTTCAAAGCACTGAACAAAATTTGATATCAATTTCTAATTAGAAATCTCGGCAGCAGCTCTGGAAATCTCAGCCTCCTCTCTGTGATTTTGTTTAAAAAAAAAATCCATGTAAGTGGTCATAGAAATGTGTATTGTATGAATGTATTTTTTTAATTTATTCATGAAGAAATATTTTTAAAGGCTGCCTGGTGACAGAGGATTTAACACAGTGTTATGCAATAACTGGTTCAACAGCTTCCCCCACCATGTACTTTTCTCTGCATGTAAATTTTTTTGAAGTTATTTCTAAGGCAATAACTCGATATCAAAAGTTTAATTTCAGAGTGTGACAGATGACAAATATCTTCTCCCTATTTAAGTGCTCCCCCCACAGCACTATTCTAGTCTGTGCAGAATATAAATGACCGACTGAAGGCAAAAGAAAAAAAAAAGCCAAAAGCATTTTTCAAGGTTTTTCATTAAAATCCACGTTTAAGAGAGAATTAATGAGGGGGAAAGAAGTTACCCTCCCTAAATGATGCTGATCAAAGTACATTTCTTCAGAAGCTTCAAAGATTTGCTGAGCAATACATCACTCATGTCCCCTCCCAAGGAAAAACCAAATTATGTATTGAAAATTTGGGTGAGCTACAGTTCACTGTAAATACATTTATGACACTGCAATAAAGGAATGCTGCCATGTGCACTGGAAGGAAAATTCCTGCCACATTTTTCCTGTAAAAAGGATGCACTGACTTTAACACCACAGTTCAGTGTGAGCTTAGGTGCTGAACTTGGCCACAGCTCAAAAGCTTGCAGAGCTGCAAGGTTTCGTGTAAGAAAGATGAATCAGCCTTACATTAACCCCAGAGTGTGCAGTGAGGCTGTGAACCTTCTCAGAAATGCAGAGAGAGGTTTCAGCTCTTTCCCTGCTCACATGCTGTGCCACCAGGCACCTGGGCTTGTGCTGGTTCTTTTTCAGGTATTAAAAAACAACAGGAATTTTCCTTTTTGTGCTTCTTTCTGCTCCTTCATTCTCAGGTGATGCACACAGGAAAATAACTTCATTCAAGATAAAATCTCCCTGGAGCACCAGAGAAAGCTGTGTGTTTGCTTTGAGTCAAGCCCAGGAAGAAAAAGGGCTCTGGTTGTGCTCCCATCTCATTTTGCTGGGTAGCAGAGGGTGCATCCTGCAGTGGAAAGGGCACATCCACAGCCAAGGGCTGCCAAGGGCTGACCTGCAGCTCAGCTAAACAGCCTCTCACAGGAAAAGAGCTATAAAAACACAGATTACAGCAGTTTGCCAGATCCCTACCTCAACCTTGAGCACCTCACTGGGAATTCAGAGAATGAGCAGCATCCCCAGCATTTCCCACAAAGCTTTCACTCTTCTGCTTTTTATTTCATCCATATCCCTTCCTTCAGGGGTGGGTACAAGTGCATCCAAACATCCTGGACATGAGAGAGGGCTTAACCCCCTCATAGCTGTGGTTAAACTGCTTTTCTGACAAAGTTTTATCTGCAAATTCATTCATTTTCTCTATTGAGGACTTCCAAAGCATCAGCAAAATACGGTGACAGCACTGCCAGGTAAGGTGATTTATGCAAAGATGCTTTCCAGCATTTTCCCAAACTAACTTCAATGTAGTTGTGATGGCTGGTTTGCCCATCACTTATAGTAAGCACACACATTAATTATTCATTTCAAATTGTTATCAATTACACATGTTACAGCTTGAACTATTGCAAGGTATCTTGCCAGGATAGTCCAGTTAGTTCCACAAGTTAAAAAGAAAAGGTTAATTTGCATTTTCTCTGATTAAATAACATACTGAAATTATTTCCATGGCACATCCAGAAGTGGTTCAGGGTGAATTCTTTTGATCCAAATGTGATCAGGACATTTTTTCGATTCAAACATAACGAGATGCCAGTGAAAACACTTCCTGGTGGTTGACAGGTGACTCCATTCCTAAACTATTCTTTTTACCTTCAGTGGATGGACCTGTGAAAAAAATTCTTACAAGGGCTGTTTGGAAAAATATTGATTTGTTACTGGGATTTTAAGTTGTGTCAAACTATTTCCTGCAAGATTGTCCTAAAAGAATTCCCCGGAGCACCCCAGGGAATTCACAGAGCAGGTGATTAGAAGCTGTCTAAAGGCAGAGCAGGGCTCTTTCAGCACAGTGTGAAGATGTATTTTAAACCATCCCTTAGCTTTCCCCCACACCATTGTCACAAAAAGGCAGCACTGACAGCTCTCCAGGCTCCAGCAGGAAGCCACCCACGCACAGCTCCAGAAAAGCTCTGCCTGGATAAACTGGGCTCCCCTGGCCAGGCCCAGGTGACATTTCTTCTCTGCCCATGGTGGTGGCACTGGCAGGGTCCCCTCTGGGCAGCCGAGCTGCCCCTGGAGCTGCCCCCTGAGCCCAGGATGCAGGAGCAGGGTGGCTGCAGCTCCTTCCATCCCGCTCCAGCTCCTCCCTGGAGCTGCCCCCAAACGCATCCTGCTCTCTGGAGGTGTTCCCAGTGTGTCCCAGCAGCCAAAAGTAGGACAACTGTGCTGCTTCTCCTCTGGTGGGGGTTTGCTCTACTGAAAAAGAGAGGAAAATGGGAAAAAACACAACTTTATTCCTTAGGGTAGTAGCACAAAAGATGATTATGCTACTTTAGAGTTTCCCAAAAATCACCTTATCTCAAGATACCCGTCAGGCACCACTATTTTCACAACCATTAGGATATATTTCAGCTGAAATTTCCTCTGACAAGGGGGTTTTACCTCTGTAAAATATCTTAGTTTAAAAGAAAAATTCCCTTATTATAGAAGGGAAAAAAACCCCACACACACACAAAAAAAGCCCCCAAAACCGCAAAGAGAAAAGCTCAGAACTGCTCAAGTTAAGAGAAAACCATAAATACAAATTGCTATGGCAAAAAGCCACAAAATTTGGAATATTTTCAATCTGAGCAGAATTTCATAATCAGTCACCACTATTTTCACAGCCGTTAAAAGATATTTCAGCTTAAACTTCCTCTGACAAGAGCTTTTTTACCTCTGTAAAACATCTTGGGTTTTAAAAAAAGTTCACTTATTATGGATTAGAGACTCTTGGTTTTACTGACTGCCTTTCTGTGCAGAGAAAACTCTAGTTTAGGGCACATAGCAGCATAAGCCATTGTTCAAGATAATTTCCAACCACATGAACAAGTGCTTGAGGAAATACAGGATAAAATGATCCTGTTTTGAATGTTCTAACTCTGTAATATATTTGTCTTCTTGTTCTGATAAGTATGCATGTTGACAAGAGAAAAATGGAAGAGAGATCCAAGGGAATAAAACCCCTGCCATCAACTACAGAAAATGTAACATGATTTCTCTTGTACCAGAGATTAGAGATATTAAATGCAAATAAATGCAAAAATGCTCCTCATAAAGTGATTTGGAGGCCTTCAATAACCTTTTTTGGTAAAATGTGTCGTTCACAGAATAAATGCAGATATATCACATTGTGAGATGTGATATAAAGTATTGTTAAGTGACATATTGCATTTTTGAGGGATTTTTGGCCCTCATTTGAGACCATCAACATCCAGATCCTCAGAGCCTTCAGCATTCACAGAGTCTTAGAAAGGCTTGCTCAGAGAAATTTATCAGTGATGATTAGATGATGAAAATGCTTTAAGATTACTGCAAATCCCACTTGATGACAAATATTTAACTTTACACAACAAGCACCCACATGCCAAATTAAAGAAGCTGCAAACCAAGATAAAACTTCATTATTAGTCTTCACAACATGGAGAAATGAGACAACAAATACAAGCTGGCAAACCATCAGAACTATTTTTCAGCAACTGCAGGCAAAGGTAGAAATGCATCAGGCTTGCAGCAAGTGGAATAAACTGGAAAAAAAGAAAGAGTTGCCACCAAAACTCAGCCTAGAACCCCTGCAGAAGCTGCTTATGTTGGTATGAGTGGGCATTACCTATTACTTATGAGTAATGGCATCATTATTATCCCAGGTTTTCCCACATGGATCCCTCCAGACAACAATTCAAGGCCTTTCCCCAGTGCTGTCACCATTCCTGCAGTTAATGAGCCCTGGGAGAAGCCCCACTGCCAGGTACCTCTAACCCCTGGAATGTGCAACACAAGCAAGGTTTGGTTTTGATTCACTGCTTGAACTGAAAATGACTCCTCAGACACCTGCAGCACTCCCAGAAAAGCCATTTCTGCAGCCTCTAATAGGGCTGCAAAGAGACCCCAAAGAGCTGCTTTTGCAGGCAGCTGTGACACCACTGCAATCCACAGCTGAAAAGCAAGGCACAGCCTTTCTTCCCTTCCACCAGAAGTCACTTACTGCTCTCTAACTCTGCTATCATTTCCTTCTGGGAACTGGGAAATATCTCTGTGCATCACCCTTGGCTGGGACCAGTCTCACACAGTAAAAGCTGCCCAAGAGCAGGATGCTGCTGGTGGGTTCTGCTCCCAGAGGCAGAGCAGCCCAAGAGCAGCACTGCCCAGCCATGGTCTGTGCTCAGACAGCTCAGACAGGCAGCAGGAGGGAATCACAGAGAGGTTGGGTTGGAAAGGACCTTAAAAATCACCCCTGCCATGGCAGGGATACCTCCCACTGTCCCAGGGGTTCCAAGCTCTGTCCAGCCTGGCCTTGGGCACTGCCAGGGATCCAGGGGCAGCCACAGCTGCTCTGGGCACCCTGTGCCAGGGCCTGTCCACCCTACAGGGAACATTTCCTGCTCAATACCCCATCCATCCCTGCCCTCTGGCACTGGGAAGCCATTCCCTGTGTCCTGTCCCTCCATCCCTTGTAAAAGTCTCTTTCCATCTTCCTTGTGGGCTCCTTCAGGTACTGGAAGAGCCCAATTAGGTCTCCTGGCAGCTTCTCTGTTTGGTTTTGGGGTACAGCTTTAAAAGAAAAACCAAACCACAAACAGAAAAGCACAAAACTGCTCAAGTTGTTTAAGGGAAAACCGTAAGTACAAATTGCCATGGTAAAAAGCAACAAAATTTTTAATATTTTCAATCTTAGCAGACTTTCATAATTACTTGTTCCCTTAGCAGTAAATCTCACTCCCAAACAGAACCTCCTATATTGTGTTAAGTGCCAAGGGCTCCAAAGAACATATACCCCCAAATATTTCTCATATGAATAGCACATTACATTTACTATTTGATACATTTATAGTGGCACACTAAATATACACTTATGAAACAGGCTGGATTTATTTCCAGCATATAAAAGGCCATAAAGTTTTCCATCCATAGGGGACCAAGCTAATCATAGCCCATTCAACTATTGGACTGAAAACATTTCTGTGAGACAGTTTGATTATTTCCCACTGAGGACACATGGCCCTTGTCTCCAGGTAAATCTCCAACATGAGTTTAAGGCGTAAAAGGGTTAACAAGGACCCAGATTCTGACACAAAGGCATATTTCTTCATCAGTCCTACATCCAAAGGCTAAAGGAATATATCAAATTTCCCACCAGACTCACACATGACAGAATGCCCCACATTTCAAAGCAAGGATGCATTAACTTAATTTACAAATTCTCTACTCCCATTTTAGGTACTTACATGTTTAGCCTAGGAGTGGACATTTTGTCTTGCTGCACTCCACTCTCACTTCTTACTCTCACTGCTTGAGATTGAGCTTCACTCCTAAATGGACAAATGGCCAATTTTTGGATGAGCAGGGGAGAAGGTGATTGTTTGGGGTTTTTAAGTAAGGCCATTTTCAACTGTCTCAAAATTACCAAATCAGTAACAAGCTTTAGAGCAGGCTTGGTCTTCATCTTTTCATTTAATTGCTTTCATTCCCCTTAAACTAGCAAAATAAAAAGCTTTCAGGGATTTCCAGAGTGACCCTTACTCATTGCTGCCAAATGGAAAATGTGGATTTTATTGTAGTATCCTAGAAGCAGGATTCTGTTGCAGAGGAATACTGTATGAAGCACACATTTTCCCTTGGAAGTGGAAAAATGATTTTTTTTTTTCTTCTTTTTAAATGAAATCTGCTTCCTTAGAGTCCACATACCTAATTTGTGTGATGTAATAATAAATGTTGCTTTCTCAGAGAGCAAGTTTATAGTCAAAATAAACTGTTCTGGAGCATCTGAAGATGCTTTTTGTCATTCATTACAATATGCTGCGGTTTTAGAACCTATGTAAGTATAATATAACCAAAGCCAGCCCCCAGGTTTTCACATCAGTGGAACACAGGAGCTGTGACAGGGGACCAGGACAGAAGTCTCACTTGGATGGCAGCACAGCTTCCTCAACACCTGATATCTGTGACAGGAACTGTTCACTGTGAGAGTGTAGACATGAATAGTCTGACTTTTCTAGACACGGAGATGTGGGGCCAGAAACCAAGAGGACTCACAGAATTGTAGGAAAACACTTCCAAGGTCATTGAATCCACCTGTTAATGCAGCACCGCCACATTCACCACCGAGCCGTGTCCCCGAGTGCCACATCCACACGGCTTGATGGCATGATGGATGATCCAACCACAGCCCTGGCAGCCTGTTCCACTGCCTGACTGCTTTTTCAGTGAAGAAATCTTTCCCAATATCCAACAGAAACCTCCCCTGGTGCAACCTGAGGTTATTTCCTCTTGTTCTATCGCTTGTTATTTGGGAGGAGACCGACCCCCACCTGGCTGCAGCCTCCTGGCAGGGAGTTGTGGAAGGAAACTGTCATTTGTCATGGGAAGGCTTTAACACTGCACACGAAGACAAAGCGGGGATTCTCAGAGCAGCAAACTGTTCTCCAAGCCAGTAATTTCTAATTCTATAGGACACAGATCAATACTCTTCAGCTTTACGAGCTGATTGGCCCGAGTTATTGTTCCTGCTGCACCTTTAGTGCACAGCAGAGAGGTTTAAATCAAACCCAGGGAACAAAGGAGGGCTGATGTGCCCGTGGGGAGGTCGGGATGAGATGCAGGCTCTGCTGAGTGCCTGCAGCCCCCTGCTCAGGAGTGCTGAGCGCCACAATGGAGCAATCAGCAATGCACAGACTGCCACCAGCAGCAGGTGACTCACCTTGCCACCCACTGCAAGGGCTGCACAAGGGAGTTTGTTAGGCAGTGAAGAAGACAAAGGAAAGAGGAGAGCACCTGAAATCTCAGAATTCCTTTTGGATTACCAGCATTTGCATGGATCACTGCCCTCCACACAGAGGAGCACACAAAGCCTGGGTGGTTTGCACACAGCCCAAAGACAAAGTTCTCCTGGGGAAAGTTGCTGAACAGGGAAAGGGAAATGGCAAAATTAAACATTATCTTAGATAATCTGGGCTGAATATTGTTAAAATCTTCTTTCAGCTTTACAATCACTTGCTCATCTTTTTTGTTGTTGTTGTTTTCATTTCAATGGCAGCTTGCAAATCTCACTGAAGTGCAATAAAAATCATAGTGCTTCATGAACATAAACTATTAAAAAAGCTACCATTTATTACTTCAGTGAAACAAGAAATGGAAACGCTAATGCATCCCATCTGTCTCAATGGTAATGAGCCCATGCAAAACTCATTCAGGGTCAGAATCCAATATTTCCCTTTGGATCATTCAGTGCAAACAAAGTTCATGTCAGCTCTGGTTCCAACAGCAGAAAGAGGCAAAATGAGCTGCAGCTCCCAAGATTTTGTTATGCTCGTCAGATATTTCTCAGGGTTTGAAGCCTCTTCGGTGTACAGTCAGATTTCACACCGTCAGAATTTGGACTGAATGTGTTTGCAGCTCTTGTCTCTCAGAATGCTGCTCCACCTGCCTGGAGAGTTTCTCCCAAAGCACACGGGCTTGACTCACTCTGCAGTGGGAACATTGTGGCAGTCAAGGCTGGTATTCACTTCAAAATTCGAAGCACATAGCTTTTGCAGGGTATTTTATGTCTTTATAAAGATTTTTAAACCTAAATGTACATTTAAACACATAGTTTACTAACACTAGATGGAAGGTTTTTGAAATAAAAATTGTAATTTTTGAGTTCTGAAGATTTGATTGCCAAAGCTGAATGATCAGTAACTACCTGTGTGCTTATCTTAACACAACTGACAGAGATCCAAGCAGCTCCATCTAAACATCTAAACAAAACAAAAAAAAGGAAGACAGAAAACCAATTAGATAACGTTCAACACCTTTCTTTTAAAAAAATAACAAACGGCAAAAAACCCGTCACGTATTTTCTACACTACTTGACCATAAACTGATTTTGAAACTCAGCTCCAACAGGCAGGTTTACAGAGCCTGAAAGCAAACTGAGTATTATTTGTTTTCCTTCGCAGCACTGCAGAACCAGCAGCCAGAGCAGAGCTAAGCTTTGGCTCAGGTTTCTTTGATCCTGGAAAACCAAGTTCTGCCAAAACTGTTCAAACAGCCCTGCAGGCTTAAGGCTAACAAGCAAGGGAGGCTCATCCATATTCAGCAGAGCTGAAGGGTTCTTGTGCTGGGAGCCCAGAGCAAACCTCCACAGATGCTTTCATGGCCCACACCTCTTGTGATGCAGCCACCCACACTGGGCTTGCATGATAAGCACCAGCATATCAATGTGTGATCAATTAATTTCTGAGTATTTAATATGCTAAGGAAAGGGCAGCTAACTCCCTCACTGAGATTAAGAGACTTTTTATCACCAATGGCAGCTACAGGTACATCTGTGGTCCTGCAACTCAAACATAACATTTTAAGCCCATAGGCACAGGCATCCACCAAAGCTGCTCACAGAAGGATGATTTATCTTTTCACACTCACTTCCCACTAATTTTGTTACTGACATACCAGTAATTACTGTTTCTAAATGCCTTCCCTACCTTCTTCAATTTTAATTATACTGTGTCAGCACCTAAAAATGTACAAACCAAGCAGAAGACAAAGAAGATGCATTTCCTACAGAGGTTACAGAGCTTTCAAAAGAAGGAATACAAGAGCAAGGACCCAGTAGGCAGAAGTCACCAGCTTTGCACAGGGAGTCCCAGGTAGGGACAAAAATAAACTTGAAGTTTTGAAGGGCTGAAATAGAGGGCAAAAAGGGAACTGCAAAAGATTTTCCTGACTCTTACTTGCCGTTCTTCTGAGACTCATTTCTTCCTAAGAAATGGCCAAAGAAAAGGTTTGCTTGTCACACCAAATAATACAAAAACAAGGCTCCCAGTCAGCTTTTAAAAGCTTTTTTTGTCCTGTCCCCTCCAGCACTTCTACCACATCTGTATTACTCCCCAGGGCCCATTCCAATAACAGAACATCAGAATTTACAAAGGAAGCAACTTTTCCTTGCAGACCACTCTCCTGAGGAGAAACACCTCAGTGAGGGATTTATCCCACATCCAGCTCCACCTCCAGCCACCTTCTCCACTGCTAAAGGAGCAGGAGACATCTGCATGATCTGCAATGGTTTATAAATCAATGCAGAACAATCTCCCTGTCAGGGGTTCCTTATGAGGGGGACATGAAATAATGCCTGAGAAGGATTCTGGTGGATCAATAATGATTTGTCTTTAAAAGTAAGCTGAGGTCAGAGAGCCAGAGCCACGAGGAAGATGGAATGCCATGATTCAAGTTTCTCTGCTGTGGTTAAGTTCATGAAAAGCTTCTCAATCAGATTCTCACCTGCTTCCCACCTCCAGAAAACAACATGACAAGCCAGGGACTCTGACAGGGCCTTTTTGGGAGCCTCTTTCCCCTCTGCCTGTTAAATAAGGTTGCCTTCCAGTTCTCTGCTATTAAGAATTCATTCCTCTTCTCGTGTGAGAGGGAATTACCTAATTCATCACAGCTCAGCCTTACTCTCATAACAGCACCTACAATCAGGGTGTGTGTCTGTAATACCTCCTCAGAAAGTTAACCCTTCTCCTCCCAACCCTCACAGTCTCAGGGGAAAAGTCACTAAAGTGTGAAAAGAAAGAGATGGAGGCTGGATACAAAAGGGAACTAAAATCCCACTGGGCAAAACACAAAACCTGAGCCAGGTTTTACCTCATTTCTTCACTACCTCATTTCTGCTCCCCAAGTCCTGTTTTAAGGACACAGACTCCCTATGGACACAAATCAGGGTACTTCAAGAGACAAGATCCACCAGTAAAACACACAAGTGTCTGCATCTGGAGTCCCTTCCCAGATCTTAAGAACTTCCAAGGAAGGGGCACTTCTTTTTCTAAGGGTTTGTAAAACCTTCCACACCCCAGGGAACGTTCCTCAGACTAATTTACCAGATAAAAGGAGCAAGACCTCAGCTGTTGCCTTCAGCCCCTGCTATTGCAGCTCCCACAGCTTTGTTGGGTGCTTTGTTGACTTCCATTTATCTGGAAGATAAATGGCATTGTTCTTACTGAAGCAAGGCTGATACATGAAAGACACTGCAGAGAACTCCTGTAATGATGTTTTTCGTGCCATCCACCTGATGGAGGGTATAATCTAATATACCTGTATTTTACAAATAAAAGCCAAAACTGGTTCTTCTGCTTCCCTCTACTTTACATTCTTCCATGTCTCACTAAGGAGCTTTTTTACCAAAGAGATCTCTGCAGATCACAAAGCAGCATTTATAGGCAAAGTGAAATTTACTGCTTTGCCCACCAGTGACATTCAGTACTTACACTGTTCATTATTTATTTATAAAAGACTCCTAAGGAAAGAGGGTAAATATTTTGGTCTAATGCCATTTAACATCATTTTAAAATTCTGCTGGTATGGTAACTTGTTGGCTGTGTTACTTACACACTAATTGAGGACACATCAATTACTTAAGAGATTATACCAAAAATATCTTGCTGGGAGACTTCTTTCTGTCATCTAATGAAGAAAAAACTTTTTTTTTTTTAACTCCACAATCAGCTTTTAAAATATAAAACAAACCCCTGTCTCATTAGGAGTATGTTATACAACAACAATTAAAAAGCCAACTGCCAGATTCCCACCTTAGGTCTTACAAGGAAACTTTAAGTATTTCTCAAAGCCTGGAGATAATTCAAGAAATGTTTTAGACTAGCATCATTTTTGGGAAGTGTTTTAGCAGCTAAGATTTTAATGAAGTATCAATTAAACTTTTCTCTACCACACTTAAAAATACGCAGAACCATCTCCTGCTCTGACTTCACAAACATCCCAACAGGACAGGCTCTAGAAATAAAGCTGTTGCTGCCTTAGAAAAGTGCAATTTTCCTGCAGGGTTTCAGCAGTGACACACAGGAAGTCAAAGGCTTTTGCTGGAGGGTTTTGCTCCACAACAAATCAAAGCAGGCCCCAGTTCTCATCTCCCTCAGGAGCTCCAAAGGCAGCTCCATTAACATTCAACACACTTGAGCTCAGAAAGGGGAATTTTGTATAAGTATTAATTATGCAAATTAAATAAGTATATGCTTTTAAATATATCTAATGTATGGAAATGACCCACAGTTATATCTTCACTTGAATTATTGTCTAATAATAGAGAGCTGCTGTTGCTGCAGGGCACCATGCTGCAGGTACAGCCTGTGGGGTGACATCTTCATTATTGTGGCCAACATTTCCAATGAAGGGAAAAGAGAAAGAAAGCGGAGAGGAGCAAGAACATTTTCCTTTGCTGCTTTGGCATTAAACCCGAGATAAAACAAGCTGAAATCTGTGTGTTATTGACCAGCACTTGCACAAGTAGCTGTGAAAAATACAGATATAAATATTCTCTAGGCATCATCCTGGAGCACATTCCTGGATTTGGGTGTCTGATTCACATGTTTGACCTGCAACTTAAACCCCACCAAGATGAATCTCTGATAGTTCTCTGGCAAAATCCTACTGAGAAGGGGAAGAAAGAAGAAAAAAAGGGAAGAAAGGGGAAGAAAGGGGCTGGTAGAATGAAGAAAGGAAAGGACTGAATAGTTGAACATTTTTTATGGTAGAAATAGGAGACTCAGATCATAAACACCTTATTCTATTGAGAATTCAGGTAAAGGCACTGGAAGTGGCTTTATTATTCAATGACTGGTATTTTCCAGTCTCTAACCAGACCTGGGCAGAACAAAATCTATGATGAGAGAACATAATTGAACTCAATAAATATATGATTGAGGAAATAATTCATGTTTTTGCCTTAAACCCCTTAATGGCACTGAAAGAATTTTAAAATTAAAAGCAAAACAAACTACTTTTAGTGACTCAAACTAGAAACCCTTTCTGGAACACATAAATTGATTATCCCATCATACTGCCATTAAAAAAAAACCATAATGGAACAGCAAAAACGTCTGGTTTAAAAGTTTGTTTTTAAATTACCAATGGGATAGCTCCTTTTATTTACCTTTCTCACTTCCAAGAATGGGTTAATTAGAAAACAAAAAAATGCAAGCATACATAGGGAAACATCTGCTTGGGATGACTTCATTACTACCACCCTGAATGGCTCTATAGAGCTGTGCCACAAGTGTCACGTTTTTGGCATTTCTTGCCATGCTAAGCTCACTGTTCAGCAGGATTGCATGAACATTTCCTTGCCTTGCTGACAAACTCTCTGCTACCAGGATGCCACACTTGGTGGGTGGAAAGCAAATTTTTTTCTTTCACACTCTTCTGGTGATAAAGGCCAAAATGAAATTTTTGAAAATTCCCCTTCTGTTCCTCCAGCACCATCATTCCTGAACTTCGTGGTCCAATTATCCTGCCAGAATTCTTTCTCTTCCAAGTTTGACAGCAGCTTCCTCTCCATGAGCAGCATCCCTCTCAGTGCAGCAACTGTCACACAGCTCCAAGGCCCAGGGACGTTTGATCAGCCAAAATAATTTGACAGCAGGAGGAGATACCTCATTTGTTGGATGAAGATGTGCTGTGCTGAACATCACAAAGCCTTAGATGATCTCCTCCATCAAAAATCACAATCTGTGGGATTGTTTCTCATCCATGAATAAGAAGATAACTCATTGCTGTGACCTGTTTCATGTTTTTCAAACAGTGCTTTCTGCTGAAAAAGAGAGTTCTTTCTCAAACATTAATGTTTCCTCTCTTCCAAAAATCAGGGAAAATGTAGTGAAGAAAAAAACCACCTTACTTTACTCAGGGGGAGAAAAAAGAGCCCAGTGCCTTAAAGCAGATCTGAATTCTTGTTGATTATAAATGTCACAATACCTTGGCTGTTACACAACTGCTAGGAAAATGAAATGGCAATGCTGTGGGATTACTCACATGGAACAACCAATCCCCTACTCTCTGAGGGAAAATATTAAACTTAGTTGTAAGCTAAATAAAAATGTGTTCTGAGGCAATAGTACATTGATATAACAGCAGGGGTGAAGAGACAACATTGGAGGTATTTGTGTGGATTTCACTCTGGTTCAGATTTGCTTTTACATCAGTTAGGCTTCCAAATGTGTCCATGAAATATGAGACCTTTGTCGTTCACATGGACCATCAGGACAGCTTCTGGGAGGAGGAATGCCAGGTACTAAATGCCTTTGGCAAAGGAACCTCCTGAGCAGGACAGTCACAGCAAAGGGGCAGGGGGAGCTGAACTTGCAGCCTTGCATCATTTTTCCCAGTGCCTGGGAAAAGCCTTTGCTTTGTCTCTGACATGGATTGCTAAATCATTGCATCCCCACACAGAACAGAACTGGTGTTCCCTGTCTTCTCCAAGCCACGGGGTTTAAGGTTCACCTGAGCTAAATTACTCCAGGCAGCTCTGGCTCCAACACCCGGCCCCTCTCCAGCTGTGTGACACTTTGGATAATTGACTTCCAAAGCAGAATGGAACAGCACAGTAACCTAAGCCAAATCTCTCAGTAGCCAAAAAATCAGCCACTAAACTCCTGTCAACAACCACCCCAGCTGTGCACAGGCACCAAGCTATTGGGCTGGCCAAGAATTTTTCAGTTTGAATTTTGCCATGACAACAACCCATGTACAGAGCAACAAATGACAGACAGGCCCTTCTGACACCACTCATTTTTTGGTTTCAGTGAGGCAAGGTAAAAAGTTGGGCTGTGCCTTTCACACACAACTCATCCTTCTTCCAAAAGAGCTGCAAGGGTCTGCACGAGCAGGAGCCAAGGCTGGAGCTGCAGGGGAGGTGGTGGAGCATGAGCCAGACCTGGGACAACCTGGAGAACTACCCAGGGGTTGCCTTAAATTTCTGCACATGGCTGTAAATGTTTGGTGATGTCACAGAAAAAGTGGTGTGGGACAGCACAAAAGTACAGTGGGAACAAAATTGGGGTTTTTTGCTTTCATCCTTAAGTGTCTGACAGAAGGCTCCTCAGAAGAACAGAGCTGCATCCATCCTCCTCAGCACCAACAACAAATTCCAGTTTGAATTTCTGCTGAGGGTTATTTTGCCAGAAAAAGCAATGGGCTTGCCTTGTTTGGTTTGCTTTTGTTTGGTTTGGGGTTTAAGTCAATATGGGCTGCAAACAGTACAGCAAAGAAATTAAATAGTTCTAAAGGAAAAGGAAAGCTCATTAAAAAGCCAATAACATTCAAGGCTCTGACTTTACCTCAAGGTTCCTTGAGCTGTCTGTGAAATAACAGGGCACGAGGGCTGAGGCTGACAGATAGATCCACCTTGAAGTATTATTAAACTCCAAAGAGCTGCCTCAACAAAGACATTTTCTAAATGAGTACAACCATTCCACTGATGTGGAGTATCAGATCATATAGAAAGGCTTACACACTTCAAAGGGAAAGCCCTTCATGTTTCCTCTTATTAGAATAATAATAATTATTGCTTTTCTTAGAAGATGTTTGGAAGCTACAGGTATCTATGAAGTTTCAAACCTGCCTGCTAATAGAGAGGTGCTCTACACCAGAGAGGTAAAAGCTGTTCTAAGAGAGGTCCTGGAGAAAACACCTGTTTTATGAGAGCTTTTCAAAGATTTATCATCTCTGCTGGTTTTCTCCCTGGGTTAAAACCTCAATGTTACATCTCTAGTACAGATGTGTAACACATTTGAGTTTTAAAAGTGGAAATGAAAACTGATGGAAATCGATTTTAAACTGTTCTCAAGCTGACTTAACTGAAGTCACCAAGGCTTTTAAACAAGAGCAACAAAAAAAAAATTAACCCAAACAAAACAACAAAAAGGCTGATTCACCAGGAAAGGTATTTCCTAATCAAGCACCACTGAAGTGTATGTTCAGGACACTCACATTATTTTTTCCTCCATCAGACTGCACTCTTTTTCAAAATGCATAACAAAGTCTAATATTGAAGCACTTCCATGATCACTGTGAAAAACTGGTAAAGTCCAATTTGCCAAAATAAAACTGGAAAAGAAATCTAGCAAAACGTTGAAAGAAACAGTCACAAACAATTATAACTGCTGGAACACGTAATAATGAAGGAAAGTAACAGGCTGACAACATGACAGAATTTAGAAAAAGCAATTAAATCCTAAATATTAACTCTCTTTACGTCTACATATCTTGGGATGCTTTGGAATTTTTGTTCAACAATATCAACAATAACCACACTCAAGATAAAGGTTTATTATCTGAGTTCTACAGTCAGGCACCTGTATTTGGTACCTGCATTGTGACATGTTCCTGTTTCCATATGCAAAAACCTGAAAGAAATAAGGCTGCACAATATTTTCACATAAATTAACCTCTAGACCTGGTAAAAATATTACTTTAAGTGCTAAAAAAACCTTGGAACTTATATTGCCTAAAGCACTGAAAAGTATAGAAACTTTTAGAAAAAATTGTTCATATAACCATAAAAGATTTCCCAAAACCTCTCAGCTTCTTGCTTTACTCAAAGCAGGTCACATTCACCCTTGCCTATCTCCTTATTTAAAAAAGAAGTCCAAACAAAAGCCACTAAAGGAGCACCTTCCAGCTGGGACTTTTCCAGTGACAACATCAAATATTCAGAGCAGTAATGCTTACTTTGTTACATTGAGCCTGGTGCAAAATCAAGGTAAAATAGCAGAAGGTGCTGGACACCCTGAGCAGGTGAGTGTTTAGAAAACTTACCCAAAATTTCCAGAAGAACATCACTCCTGGATAAAAGGGTGTTTCTGCACAAATACCAATCGGTTTGGGTTCTCTGAACAAAATTTCTGTACAGAAAAATGTCATTGGCAAGGGACAGAACTCCAGTCCCTATGATTCTGGCTTTTGAACCTTTTCATGGACTTAAACGCCTTGCAAAATAATGAATTCTGAATAACTGGGAATAATGCTACTTTTATGCACTTCAGTCACACACTCTGCAAGTAATAATGTGAAATTATTGTGATTCAGGGCCAGGAATGGAGCTGTCACCTGCCCACTGCCTTGTGTCACTGCAAGTGGCCTCACAGGTCACTCCTGCTCCAGCCACCCAAAACAAAGCTGTGCATGTGACTGGATAATATGGTTAAAGACAAAAAATTAACATAACTCAGCTAAGTCAGCCCTGATAGGACTAGTGTTGTCACTCCCCCACTCATTTATTGACAGGATTTGCAAAAGAAGGAACAAAAATTTTTTTACAAGAAATTCTGGAAAACAAAAGACTGATATTGCAAAACTTCCCAAAGGAGAGGAAATCAAAATAGTTTTTGAAATATATGATAACCAGGGCTTGGTTTCTAAGAGTCACCAGTGGACACGCCAGGCTTTTCAAAAGAATCAAGAATGGCAGGGTGAAAGCAGAGGAGGCTCAGGCTCTGGGAGGTCCTGTTGGGAACCAGGGAGCCCTGTCCTGACCCCTCCAAGCCAAGCTCCCAGCTGGGACCACAGCAATGCCATGGAGGCTCCATGTGCCACTGCCATGCTGGGCCAGCAGGAAAGCAGCAGTTCCCAAAGGTCTCCTTTATTACCCTTCCAAAAAGATACATTTCCACAAGCACTTGGGACTACAATGAATTTGAATTTTTCAGCCAAAAATGTTTTGTCACGAGCCTCCGCCATTCCTGCCACCAAATTAAAACCATTAAAAGAATGAATTTGTTGTGCAATTCTGGCCAGCTGGATTCTTCCTCTGCAGCTATTGCAGAATCCTTGCATGACCTGGAGCCAACAAACTTTTTACTGATGCTCACGGATCATGTGCTGTGCATTTTGTGTACCCAGCCTGAAGCTGCCAGATGAACCTCCCAGCAAGGTGGGTGTTGGAGCCCAGACCAGGAAAGTTCTGTCAAGACATAAAAACTTCTCAAAGGGCTGACAGCATTGCAAGTTAATGCTCTTGACAAGGTGACACTGTTGTGCATAGAAATATTAAATTCTCTTTCTTGGCTACCTCGTGGTTAAAAGATGAAGAGAAGTGTGCAGTCACTGACCTAGTGACATCCCAAAACAGAAGCTCTCTGTTTTGGTTCTCTGGCTCTGATGTTGCACAACAGCCACACAACAGAGCCACATCAAAATACAATTAATCTAAGATGAAAACCACAAACTCAGATACCCTCCCCAGACCCTACTAGAGAAAGTGTTACTGCAAATTCCAATGATTATCCCTTGCTGCTGAAGTAATTTCAGAAACAAATGAATTCCTTTCATTAACACCATTGACTGGGTGTTTGCAGGAGGAATCGATGCAGGTATGGCTGTACCTGCTGCAGGCATAGAAATAGCTCAGCTACTCACTTGCTCTCCAAAGAATGATTATTTGCCAGGCTCAGGGCAGCAGAGTGTTTCCATACTGTGCATTTTGCACTAATGAAGCTTCACAAAAGGTCCTCCAAACTGAGACTGAACATGGTCTCCCCCCAGCCTCCCCCCATTCACCACCCAGCCAGGAGCACAGGGAAGCACACCGAGTAATTATTGGGAGACAAACTTAATCCACCCCATCCCAAAATATTTACTTCAGTCTCTAACAGCTTTCCCATTAGGGAAGGGATATCAAGTGGAATATAAACCATTATGACACAGAACAGTTGGGTAGAACAAGGGTTTGAAAAGATTAGTCTTGATTCTGGCAAGCATGAAGTATGGGAGTAATTAGTTATTATCAGGGTAATTGGTGTCAGTGAGACCCCACCTGGAGCACTGTGTCCAGAACTGGGGCTCCAAACAAAAGCAGGGCATGGAGCTCTGGGAGTGGGGCCATGGAAGGGCCCCAGAGATGCTCAAGGAGCTGGAGCCCCTCTGGAGCCAGGCTGGGAGAGCTGGGGGTGCTCACTTGGAGTGAAGGCTCCAGGGAGAGCTCAGAGCCCTTCCAGGGCCTGAAGGGGCTCCAGGAGAGCTGGAGAGGGATCGGGGGAAAGGCATGGAGGAACAGGACACAGGGAATGGCTTCCTACTGCCATGGATGGGATATTGGGAAGGAATTCCTGGTATGAAGGTGGTGAGGTCCTGGCACAGGGTGCCCAGAGCAGCTGTGGCTGCCTCTGGATCCCTGGCAGTGCCCAAGGCCAGGCTGGACATTGGGGTTTGGAGCAGCCTGGGACAGTGGAAGGTGTCCCTGCCCATGGCAGGGGGTGGAAGGAGATGAACTTTAGGTTCCCTTTCAATCCAAACTGTTCCAGGAGTGCTAACCTCACCTGGAAACTACAGCTGATGCACAAAACTGCAACACATTTCAAAACAAAGATCCTTTCTCTCTTTGCAGGGGTTAAATGGATCTCCTACTTGAAGCAAATATGATTTTATAAAAGCATTTAATATTTGGAGTAGCATTTATGCTTTCACCTTATACATAATATTGGCATTCCAATAAGAAAACTAAAAGCAACAATAAAACAGAAATATAACTGCATTTTACTTATCTGCACTAACAGAGAACAAAACTAATGTTGCCATCCTTGACACTCCATAATGTAATTTTTTAGTGTATTCCTTTGGTTTTAAATTAATAATGATGCTTCCTTTCAGGAGAATGTCCCCATATAGAAAATAGAATTTTACAGAGATTTTCAGATATTGAGTCTACTTTCACTCTAATTTACATACAGGTATAATAATAGACAAACTTGCCTATAACAGTAATAATCAAAAATATATCAGTGTGGTGTCCGGGATCTCTAGGTTCCAAATCCAGCTGGGGATCATGGACAGAGCATTTGGCTCCTCCCTTGGAATAGGTCATTGCATTTTGATGTAACTGCAGCTCTTTGGAAGGGTCTGAGACTAAAAGACCACAGCCAGTGGCTGAGGATTGTGCAGAAGGGCTCAATCCCTGCTCCAATTCCTGCTCAAGATTCTGCTCACAAACCAGCAGCTCCTCCCTGATGCTCTATCACAACTTTTGCAACAAAGGGGTTCCTACCCTCAAAAGACCTCTCAACCTCTTCTTATTCCCAAACTAAGGAGGTCTGAAACACCAAGGAAAACAGTTTTTAAAAAATGAAAATTTCTCTCAGAAACTCTAAGAAATCCATTTTTCATGAGCAGGAACCCACATTTTCTGTAACAAAACATCCTTTGGAGAATGTTTTCACTTTTGAGCAAGCAGGGAAGATGTGAGGGTTTCATTCTGGACTGCAGTATCTGGGGGGAGTGCTGGGTAACATTAGCAACTGGATTTTACACAGATCCTATTGTGACTGCTCATTCCCCAGCAAGCTGGGCTCCCTGCTTCCTTTCTGGCCCTGCTTTCCAAAGCCAGCATTGCCATAAGGAAGAAATGAAGAAGGGGGTGGTACTCAATCAGGATGTTTTTCCATGAGGGGAGTAACAATAGAGCTATTTTTACTTTTATTCATTTAATAAAATGTTGGTAATTAAGGGAAATAAATAATCAAAACCCACTACCTTCAATGACATTTTAGATGGGTTAGAAACAGCAACTCTCCCTCTGCTCACTTCATCCCAATGGTGAAATTACAGATTCTGTCTCAGGAAGAGTACACTGTTTGGAATATTTCCTTTCACCAACTCAGATTTTAGACAATACAATAATAATTTTATTTAACCTTTTTTTTTTTTTTTAATGAGAAAGAAAACAAGACTATGGACTAAAAGACAGCAGAAATAGGGCTGTGAATGCAGCTAGGCTGTGTTGTGATGCTCATGCTGCTGTGTCCCCCACAGTGCTGCAGCACCCCTGGCCCACAAACCCATGGCCCAGGGAACAACTCTGCCCTGCTCCACAAGATCTTCCAGTTTTTCAGTGATTGAGTGACTCATTTTGTCTTTGTAGACAGGAGTGATTCCCTATTTCTCAGAGCTATTGAGACGAGATGTCACAATACGATGGGAGTCCCATAAATTCTGGTGCAAATAGCACAAAATACAACAGAGTGCCAGCACACTCCAGGATGTCCCAAAGGATCCAGCTCTGTTCTGGAGAATTCCCTAAGGAATTCGTTTCAGTTTTCTGCAGAACTCCACTGTAGGAAATTTTCTCTAATTTATTGACACACATGGTCCAGCTTCCTGAAAGGGACGGATTGAGCTGGAGACAAATTCACATCCATTGTGGACCAGGCCTAACCTCAATGAAACCCAGGCCTTCTTCTCAGTCAGAAGCCAGATACAATGCTCTTGTTTTAAAAGCAACAATTAAACCTTCAACAAACATATTCTACTCATTTTCACATTGCCAGAAGTCAGAACCATTTGAGTGCCTCCTGCCAGCAAGTCTGCCTGAGGACATTGCTTTTTGTGTGGGTTTTAAAACACAAGTGTTCTCTTCATCTCCCCAGACCTACTGAATAACCATTCTTTTGGAAGTTTTTTAATTTTTCCAGAAGCTTGCCTTTATGCAAAAATGATGGTTATGAAGAGGCTTTTTACCTAAATGAAGCAGTCAAATTATCAAAATTATCTGCACATCCATTTTATGTACTTGGACTGTTGGCATGAACTGCCCCAAACACTTCTAGGACCCAGTGGTGCCGAAAAGAGTTGTGTCACATTTTTCACATTTCAGGCTGATTCTGAAGTAACTTCAAAAACTATAGTTCCATATTATGTAATGGCCCCTTTTTGAGACTTTTGATGTTTATACCTACAATACAGAAAAAGAAAAAAAGCTCATTTTTTGGATCATCTTTTTGATGCCTTTGGCATCGCACACTTTAAACGCTCAAAGGACGGCGTGGCAGAAAAGCTTAGAGAATGTTCAGCCCTGCCACAGCCAGGAATGCACAGGATTAACACAAGCACTGCTAAATCATGCCTGCCAATATGTTTCCAGGGGAAACAGCACTGAACAAACTTGACTCAACCTTCAGCAGTTCTGTTGTAAAATGAGGTCCTCCAAAGACAAAGGACAAGCTTTAAAAGCAGCTGAGACAGTCACCTCTAAAAACAGCAACTCAGCATTCATAACTGACCTTCTTAGACTTGTCTGATAAATCCTTTTGCCTCTGGATGCCAAAAATCTTTGGATTCAACACCTAAGGGTACCTGCTGTCAAGGAAGAAATACCAACAGCTTTATGAAGTGCAGTGTTAAAAGGGAATTCTCTGAATATCTCCTAAAGCTTCAGAGCAGCGAGTAAACAACCTTATTTCACTGCTTGAAGATCCAAGGTACAGTCCCTGAATTTGAATATATTATGGTCACTGACTCCATAAGAAGATTATAAACAATTAGAATCCTTAAAATCTATTCCAACTAACTAGTATTTGTTTAGCTTGAGACAGAAAGGCAGCAGCACACCACATGCAAAGCAGGATGTGCAGGGAGAGGAAGAATCTTTAGTGAGAAGAAATTATATACTTTGGAATATAGGGGCACAAGTATTTTTTTCTATCAGTTACTGATGAGACATGCAATTATAATATCAGTGGGGATTTTTTTTTTCCCTCAGAGGGGAAAGCAATCAATGGTTTTCCAAGCAGACCAAAGCAAGGTTCATGGTATTTCCAATGTTAGCGTTTAACTTCCCCAGTAAGAGACAGGGAGGGAAACAGAATTTATGAAAAGAGAACTGAAGAGATCAATTTGACACCATACTTCTGTGTACTGCACTCAGAGCACTCCCAGCCCAGCACACCTCCTAAAAAGGGTTAATAACAGTTCTAAAGTGCTAGCAGACAAATGTTAAGCCATCCAGTGTTTTATCTAGCAATATTAATAACAAATACACAAAATATATATATTACCCACAATGAACAGCAGTTTCCAATGTTCTTGCATTTTAAACGAACAGGGAAGAAATTGTTTTGGACAATAAGCTAAGCCTTCACAGTTAAATCTAAGATTTGTGGGAGAAGCATTAGCTACTGTACAAAACTGGAGAAGGCTAAAAACAAAAACCAGCATATGCCAATTAATCTTGCAGCATGACGACATAGTGCTAAAATCAGACCACTAAGACACAAGTGTAGGCAGAGAAATAATTTGTCTTCTGTTCAGAGCCTTTTTTTCCTTGGGGGAGGGAAAAAGGAGAAAAAGATGCAAGAGCCCAAATAGAAATTTTAAAAAAAATATCTTCCCATGCCCTTTTTCATCCAAGGTTGGAAGTATCCCACAATCTTCAAAATAAGTAGAATCTGCTAGTAGGAGCTAAATTTAGTTGCATATGTTTTTCACAACATATGCAAGTACCACTTCCCCCCTTCCTCCTGGGGGCACACACTTTGCTAAGCTGTGGTGCACTCATTAATCCATGCTCACTGCAGAACTTCTGAGGAATATTCCATCACAGGAACAGAGAACCCATCTGTGATTAGGCCTTAGAACAACACTCTCAAATCAAGAACGCAAAACCTTTGTCCTCACTGTCCCCATAACTTTCCCACCCCGGGAGGAATCAGATCAGACAGAATTGTGACTGCAGCTGTGGCTGAGACAGGGCACAAGCACAGCACAAACCCCTGTCCCTCCTTGCAGGATGATTGCTGCTGCAATTCCACTTCTTACTTGGCAGGGACAGTTTTGCTATTCCATCACTGAATAGAGAGAATTAGTATTTACTACCGATATTTGCTTTCTGCCTTCCAAGGATAACAACAACATAATTATTCATCCTCCCCTCTATTACAGGATGTTGTTCACCATCTTTTTTTAAATATGAAATTTGAATTCTACCTATAAAATATTTCAGCTGCATTCATTAACATTACTAGAATTACAACAACACTAACTTCTCTCTCTTTGACTTCTAGATCTCCTTACCTCTTTGTGATTTCCTGCTCTTGTCCCCTGTGTTAATGAAATAAAGCAAAGTTTCACCTTCTGGAAATCCTTCAGTGCTGTCTCTCAGCACAGCTCCAACTGTCTCAAGGTTTCAGTGCAGCATCACCTTCCCCTGGAAATGCTGACACAACCAAAGGCAGGCAAGCACAATTCCTTCAAATAAACCCTTCACTGGACAGTGGGGGTTGAACTTGGTAACACCATCGTGAGGAAGAAATCAATTTAAACCAAAAGTGACTTTCAGAGCTACTCAAGAAAGCAGTAATTTCACATCATAGTCCCACTGCCATCACTGAAAAATCAGCTTTATTATCTTTACACAATCATGGTTTTGCAAGATAATAATGAAAAAATCAGAAGTAGCAGCAACTATGCTTACCATTGTCAAATCCTACAGGTTAAATTTGAGGGACTCTATAGTAAATGCAGAACAGAAAGGGTACTTGATTAAGACTAATTTTAAGCAATATTCAACATAATACTCATCAATGGCATTGCACACAAAAATAGCATTTGAGAAGATCAGACCATAATCCTTACTGGTGCTTCAAAATGTTGCTTATAAGGAAAAAAATTCTGCCCTAAAGAGAACAAAAACATGCAAGCAGTAAGCAGTGAAAATACAGGTAGCACTGAAAGGCCTTCAGGGCTGCCATCCTGCAGGCAGAGCAGCAGCCCAGCAGGCAGGGAACCCCTCCTGACCCAAGGATTCTACCCCAGACCTGCAAATCCGTGCTCAGGAATGAACATCACTGGTAGTACTTTATGAAAAGCCAGTAATTAATGCTGTTGAGCAGAGGTGGAGCTGCTTTCCTATCATTATCCAAGCTTGAGGAGTGCATTTGTTATATTTGTAAAATCTGCAAATAGTAAAATAGTTCAGCAGGGCCTCATCCATAGGTACAACACTCATATCACAGCTTTCACAGCAAGGGTGGCACAAATCTCTGCCTGTCCCTTTAGGTCAGTCTGTGGTGTTTTTTCCTCGGATTCTTGATCTCAACTCACAGGCCAAGACACAAGAAAAAGTAAAGTATGAGGGAACACTCAAGCTTCCAGTCTTGACTCAATTCTCTTAGCTTGTTAAGCAAGATGATACAAGTTCACATTTTATCCACAAACCCTTCCCCTTTCTAAAGATCCTTTCCCCTTCCCATTCTCTTTCACACATTCACTGGAAGTGAAAAAATGTTATTAATGACTTCTGAATGCTCCCAGTCAGACCAGGTTTCTCTGACTGCACAGAAGTGCCCTGTAGATTTACAATTATTTAGGTTGGGACAGACTGTTTCCATCTCCCTGCAGTGAGCCAAGGAACGAGGCTAATGTGCAAAATGTACCTGGGAGTGTGGGGAAAACAGGCAATGCAGAAAAAGCAACAATTTCTGCTGCCTCTGTGGCTCATACAACACATTGACCAGAACAAAATTAACCACGTCTAAATACCAATTTCTAATTGAACTCTACAAATTGAGAAGAGTTCAATTCTCCAAATGCACAGTTTGGGGAACACCACCACGATCAAATCCTGCCTCAAAGGGTCTCAGACACAAACCCTTCTCAATTACCCAAGTGAAAACCAGCCCCATTCCTGCCAGTAATGCACATTAAAACTTGCAGGTCTGAGCCAACAGGACCCTCCAAGCACACCTGTAATTAAAAGTACATTTTCACCCCAAATCCAACAAATAAGACTACTAAATTTGTGTGCATTATGTTCTAGTAAGGGAAAAAAAAAAAAAAAGCCCAAGTAGGAAATTACAAGGAATCAATAAAAAGATGGTGTAAGTCTTGAGGAAATATCACTTATATTGCAGCCTAAGCTGTTTTGTGGGGGGTTTTTTGGCTTTTTTGGTTTGGTTTTGGTTTGGTTTGGTTTTGAGTTGTTTTTTTTTTGGGGGGGGGGGGTTGGGGTTGTTTTTTGTTTTGTTTTATTTTGGGGTTTTGGGGGATTTTTTTTTTTTTTGGGGGGGGGGGGTTGGGGTTGTTTTTTGTTTTGTTTTATTTTGGGGTTTTGGGGGATTTTTTTGTTTTTTGGTTTTGTTTTTGTTTGTTTGTTTGTTTTTAATTCAGACAACTGCAAAATCTTGGTTTTGAATATAGCATGGTACAGAGTCTGGATTAAACAAAACTTGTCTAACCTGAAAGTTGAGATGAATTTTTACTTAACATAACCAACAAATATATTGCAAAATCTCTGAAATACCATTATTAAAATAGCCCTGTTGGGAAATGGTTTTTTTTTTTAATGTTATATTTTATTTCTAGGCAAAATTTTATCTGCAGATAAGAGGGCAGTTTTACATTTTTATGAGTTTTGGTGTCTGATGTTTATAGGTCTCAGACACTGGAACAGAGGAAGTACCAGGAAGTTTTTGGGGCCAATATTGACTTCTTTGCAAAAGAGATTTTGGGAATTGTGGGATCAGAGGAGCATCTCCAAACAAAGAGAGTTTAAGAACAGCCATAAATAATTTGCTGTGAGTAAAGGAAAATAATCTACATGTATATACACATACAAGATATTCAGACCATGTGTACACAAGCACCCACGAACAATGATAACCAAAGCTTCAGGAAAGAAAGTAAAAGTTTTGTCTCAGAAAGGATGAATTGAAAAATAAAAGTGCAATAGCCATTCAACTGCATATTTTGTTAAACCATTCCCAAAAATTCCTTTTTAAAAATTTTATATTCTAGTTAGGAAAGTCACACTGAAATTAGTCCTGGGCTGGATGAAAGAAAACTCTAAACATTAAGACAATCATTGCAAGTGCTTTCAGAACAAGGAAGAACAGTGAAGTCTTTCAATATTCCCAAGAAGATCAGAAAATTTTGAAAAGAAATACCCAGAATAGCTGCTTCCACTATTATTAGTTTTAACCAAAACAGGGAGTTTTGTATGTGATTTGTAGACCAATTAGGACACGTTCAAATGGGAAATGTTATGGGACAGAAAATGCTTGAGAACCTTCATTTTGAATAATGTTGACCACACACAACAAGCCCTGGGCTTTTTTCAATACTAATTTTTTTCAATAACAATTATAGTTAAGAAATATTAACATAATTAACTAAGAGTAAATACAGCTCACATACACATATAAAATATTTTGACAGAGTAGATAATTTTTACAGTTCTTATAGTGACATCCCTGCGAGGTGAAAACCAAAGGAATCATAAAATTCCAATGCCCTTTAGCTGAGCAGCAGATCCCTGATCTTTCTTCACAGAGAAATGAAAGGTTGTGTAAAGCAAGGAGACACTGCCTGGGTCTGCCTTGCTCCAGAAGCACCTTGGAAAAGCTTCCTTGTTCCCTCAGAGAATGCAGGTGATAAGGAGCAATGGATATTATTTATATAAAATTATGGATAAACACTCAAAACCAGCTATAAATCTGCTTACTGGTGATCTATCACTGTTTATCAATTATCTTTCTTTCCCTCTTCCATCAGCACTCTTGGCAATTTATTTCTGACAACGTCTTTAGGAGGAATGTGACACTAACAGAAACAGGTGGTAACTTATATGGTGAACCTACCCCAAAATATAATTTAGCCTGAAAAATCACATAACACCTTTATTATTACTGGGGAAAATGCCTTCTCCCAGAACACATGGACACATTAAAACATTTCTGCCATACACAGGACTGATATACATCAAATATATGGAAAGGATTTATTCCTTTCTGATACATGTTGGCATAAGGTACATTTAAATAGCTCCAAAATTGCTGGCAATTCCTACTTGTGTCCACAGCAAACCCAGAACACTGATTTTATTTTTAATTTTTCTTCATTTGATTCATTGGTTGGTGTTTTTTTCCTCAAACTGTTACCCTCCGCCCTTGACAGACACTAAATGCTGAATATTTCCTGAGCTCCCTCAGAAAATTGGAGGGAAAGCACTGAAAATTCCAAATGGGATAAAACCCCTATAAATATAAACCAGTTCAAGATTGCTGCCTCAGAGAATTCCAAAGGACAAAGGCAATCCACTCAGAGAAAAGCATTTTTCATATATATTTTTAACTACTGCAAAGGGAAAGTTGCACATTTTATTTAATGTAGGTTGAACTCTCAACTCTTAGCATTGAATAAAAAACACAAATAGAGCTGAAATTGAGTCCTCCACGTTTCAAGCATTGGTCTTCTCACTGTTAGTATTCTCCACGGGTGAAGATCAAGCACAGCACTCGAGAAGCCATTGTCTGCAGGACTTGTACAAGAATCTGCTGGGAACTATTTTGGGTTTCACAAAAGCCTCGGGAGCAAAAGGCCGCCAGGCAGCTCTCACCGTGCTGCTCCTTCTCAGGAATGTAGAGATATTGAGAGCTACAATCAGGCTGTCCCACCTGTCCACCCTCCTAACACCAAGGGCACATTTCCACCGAGCTGATGTGTTTTCTTCACGTTCCTAAGTTTGTCTTTAAAATAATTTGCTGAGCACGAAATAAGAATTTTCTATTTGTTAACATTTTGCCAATCGTCGCCTTTGTAGTCGCTCCACACTGAAATCCCCAGGAATAGCTCCAAATATCGGGCACTTGGTTGCTCTCTCCTCCTTCCTGTGCCTCTCTTTCTCCACGAGTCCCTTTCCTTTAGATGCAGCACGCGAGCAGGATTATGCTTAATTTAACAAGGTCTCTGAAAACAGATTTTTCACTTTGTCCTAAAGCACAACATGCAAAGGCAAAAGGCCAAGTCTCAGTCACATGAGAGATTTTAAATGTGAAGGTAGTAAACATAAGGGTAACTTGAAATAAATAGTTTACTTTGAGTCGTTAAGCTGTCTAATTAATTTTTGTTTGACATTATTAGTATATAGCAGCAAGCAGCCATTTAAGCAGCTGCTTAAACACAGATCATACAAATATATGAGTGTAGGCTAATGGAAAGAATGGCATATTTATTTAGATTAAACATTCCTGAATGATTTAAATAAAAAAAAATGCTCGGATCACGAGAACTGTGTGGCTTTCTGAAATATGCTGCAGAAAAACCTGGCTTGGCTGCTTTGCATGAGGGAGAGCAGCAAATGGAACGTGGTGAGTCCAACCAAGATTGTGAATTTGCTATAAGCTGTTAACAGACCTCATTTGAAAAGACTTGCATTAAAAATAATTCCTCAGCTTGCTCCTTTTTTTAAGTACATAACCTTTTTTTTTTACTCAGACTAATTTTCATCACCGAAAGGCATTGCAGTTTGCTTTGATGCTGTGTAATGCTGCTCCTTTCTGTTAAGTGGTACATAATTATATTCCTCCCCTTCCCCCAGCAGAGATCATAAATTCACCATCTCCTGACAGCTTCAAACAATTCAGCTTCAAAATATGCAGGTGAGGCAGATGGGTTAGAAGTCATGTGAAGCTGTTAAGCTTTCAGATGACAGAAGGGGTCTGAGTGTTATTTAGTGCTTAACTCCCAAGCTCTGAAGATCTGAGGAGAGTGTCAGAGCCACCTTTGGTTACTCCAATATCTGGAGACAATCCACTTAAATCTAAGGCAATATCAGCACTCCATCCTCTGACCTTTCAGTGCGGCAGCAGAGCCCCAGCAGTGTGAACAGACTCAGAGAAACTTCACGTGGATTTGCTGTCTCATCATGTTGGCTCATCCTGAGTTTTGAAAGTGAAATAATACAACTGTTGGATGCAGCAGCACTTCTCAAATCTGCAAAGAACGTTCCAGAACTGGGTAAAACCCAGAGCATGCCTGAGGGTTGCCCACTGTGCCCATGCAGAGCCTTTACAGGAAGGAACACGGTGCCCAGATCTGTCTTTGGGCACAGGGAATAGAAGCTCCCCTTCCCAGGAAACATTCCCTTCCTTTCCTCAAACCCTCCCCCAGAATGCTGGCAGCTAAAGGGGCCATGCAGGACGTGCCAGGTGAGGTTTGCTCACCTGGAAAACCAGGCTGGGAGACCCTGAGTCCTTCCCCAGGCTTTGGAGTGGCTGGAGCTGTGTCCTGCTCCCAGCCCCAGCCCTGCCCTGCCCAGATTTCCAAGTGCAGCTCCACTCTCACCTCTCCCCCCAGCACCACCCCACTGAAATCCCCCTTACAAACTTCACTGGGGATGACTTTTCCTGTTCTGCTTCTGGGAGCACAGGGAACCACTGATCCCCATCCTCTTTTCAGAATCCTTTATTTAAAGCATCATGTTCCCAGCTGATGGTTTTCCAATTCTCTCAGGGTTTTCTTCCACACAGAGCACTTTCTCAAAATATTTAATTTTTTTTAAAATAAAAAAAATTCTTTTTTTCCCCTTATCCACCCTACTCACCACAATTTCTCCTTTGCTTTAACTTCTCTTTGACATTTTTTTGAGTGCTCAAATTAGAAGCTAAGTGGACCTCCATGAGCTCTGAGGGTGAGTTCAGAGTTGGTGCACATTACAAAGGTAACCCCAAGCATCCCAGATTTAAAAATCTGTACAACACAGTCCTGTCATGTTCAAAGTCTGCTATGATCCTACACCCTACTCTAACTCCAATTCCTTCCACCTACTAAATTATCTCTTATTTTAGGTTTTTACTTGTAATAGTAAATAATGCATTTCCCTTTTTATTTGTTCTTCAATGGTTTTGATTAATTCCACACCTTTTTGTAAATATCAGTTTTAATTCCACTACTGCCCTGCAAAATGCTTCTGAAATGCATTTATCTGAAAGCACTAAACTTTGCACATGTTTTTCTATTCTAGTGCCAACCTGTTAATAAAAAAATTACACATAAGAATCAGGCCCTGAAGATATTCTTGAGTGACCCATTCCAAGGAGGGAATGAATAACTGGGAACTCTGAATATTCTTCTAAACTGCCTTAATTGTTTTGCAGTCATTTTGCCTAAAAGGATTTTTTTCTTCTGAAAATGTCCTAACAGACCATGTCAAATGCTCTCCTGAAGCCACATTTGTGTGTTTCCCCTCTTTTGGTATCCCTTGCAGAGCCATACACGAGGTGGGTTCTCAGTAAAACCTGACCACTCTCTAATGAAATCTGTCCTCTGTCCTGCAAACTCACTTTTTAAAAACCTATTCTGAATCTTCCCAAATACCCAGTTAGGCCCTCTTTACCCTCCTACAAAGCAAAGTAATATTGCTTGCCACCCACCCACAGCATCCAGCTCTCTGGGAATGCTTCCTCCTAACAAATTCTCTGTGTCAAATGGCAGTAAATCATACATTACTTTAAAGAATTCCTTAAATAGCACAGAACGTGTTCTCACTGTGCCTGACCAAGTGGAATTCATCTAAATCACCCAAATATTTTCCAGCATCTTCTTACCTTCAGGCATGCAGTACTATTTTGAAATTGCATAAAGCATCTGATTCTAGATAATCTTTTCTAGATTGGTTAAGGAAATAGATATTCCATGCTTCAGCTTTGTCCAAATTATCTGCTCTTTTCTTACACTCACTGGCAGAAAGAGACACCTCCTTCTCCGTGGGCCTAAAGATAGCAATCACTCTGGTTTGACCAGACAGTGCCCATGTTAAAAATCCCAATTAGCCTCTCCAGTCTTTTTAATTGGAGCACAGTTTTCTCAAGTTAATTAACAGCTTGTAGGGAACCAAAACTGTTGAACCTAATTTTGAAGCAGATCACTATAACTCAGAACAACACACTGTCAGTTAAGTGCCTCTAATATGTTAATTTTGCCTTTTGGCAAACATTGTCTGCAGCTATTTACACTACATTGACTGAATGAGATTTCACTTTCTCCTTCTGACAAGCTAATACACACAGAGTTTCTGGAAATATCTGATTTATTTTCTTGAGGATCTTAAAGTAATCTCCCATCAGGTCCTAATGCAAATGGTCTCCAGCAACCTGTGTGAAAAACATCCTTATTCACATATTTCTTAACTATAAATATTATTAATTTTTAATAATGTTAATATTCTTAAATATTATTATTTCTTAAATATTTCTTAAATTTCCTTTCTCAGGTGTATCTGGAATTTCTAAAGCCAAGACAGAAATTTCATGATTAACACAAGTTATTAATGGCCAACAGCAACAGAGAATTTATTTTTCCTGAAATTCTTACAAGCTGAAAATTCAAGGACCTGTGTATTGAAATTATTAATAAAGTTAATGTTGTCAAAGTTCAGGAAGGTGTGTAATTATTCAGAGTGATAGGTCAGAATAATTTATAATCTGTTTTTACCTGCTCATATAACTACTCTGTTGAAAAAAAATACACAAAAACACAGACAAAACTTTAAAATAATGCAGATTCTTTTAATACCATAGAACCTATTCTTTGCTCAGACAAACTGCCCAACAGACAGAAATTCCAGGCAAGAGCACCGTTGCAACACAGTTAATTCATTTAGAAAAGCATCTCTAAGTGGAGCTATCAGGGAGCTCTGAACTTTCCCAGCAGTGGGATGGAGCTGCAGCAATTTAAGCAATGTTTGGCACTTCAAACAATTTCTTATCAGAGACAAAAATCATGTCTGTTTCCTGCCTGCCTGTTGCATCTGACTTCTGAATTTACAGCCTGGAGCCCTCTATCACTTGTACTTCAGTTACAAATCATTTCCTAAATACTACAGAATAGTTTTAAATCCTGACAAATTAACTTTATCTCAAGTCTCTCAGGTCCTCCCCAGTGTGAGGAAGGCTGGAGTCTCATTCTCAGCAAAACCAGAACCAGCAGAACTGTTGCTGTGCATGGAGCTGGAAATTCATCTATTTTCATGAAAAGCAGACAATTCAGACCATTATTTTAAAATTATCAGTCAATCTAAGGCAAACTGCTCTAGCACTGGCAGTGCAGTGTCAGCTCCTCTCTCAGGCCTCATCCTCTACTACAACATTAATTTAGTTCCAAAGGATTGGAGCTCAAGTGCCTCTTCCATGCTGCTAAATATTTAAAATACCAGGGTGCACCCAGTTTTGGGAAATTTATTAAAATAAATAGTATTTATTCTTTATGCCAAGTTTGGTACCCTGTCTTAATGTGGTTTGAATATCCACTCAGCTATTTTTTGCTGGCTTCTTTGCTAAGGAATGAAACTGAGCTACAGTAACTATCCTCAGTTTGTCTGCACTGAATGTACCACATCACTGTAACAACAGGGTCTTTTAAAATGTACAATCAAAAAAAACATTTTTAAAAACCCAACCTTGCCAGCATTTTTTTCATTTGTTCCAGCATTCATTCCAACTTCTGTGCACTAATAATGCATTCCCTGCACAGCAAAAAGTGATGTCCAACCTCAGCAGACTTTTTAAGAGGACAACTTCAAATTTGGAATCAGAGTCACACTTAGCATTTAGTCAGACAAGAAAATCTCTTTTCAAAAGCATTATAAATCTCTTAGAGCATTTTAGTCTGTGCAGCTGGATTTCTATGGAGAAAGAAAGTCATTATTTATTAGCAAGTTAGATTATAATATAATAATTTGAATTACATTAAATTCCTCCCAATGTAAAATGGTTTTAAAAGAGAGTATTTATCTAGAGTACATAAAGGAATAATCCATAGATTAATTCATGTTCCATGTGCCTTTTCTGGTCCCTTCTGGGTGGATAAAGGAGCTGGTTTTAACCAATAACTGGCAGGAGCCTCACAGAGAAAAATCCATTTGCTTAAGTTTCATATTCCGGACTATGGAATTTTAAAATGCCATATATTGGTAGGGATGCTGCCATGGAAGCCCTCAGGAGTTTTAGTTTCTGCCTCCTCAAGAGATTTGTACCAACACAGAGCACTCAGTGATGTGCAGGTGTTGCGGCAGCTGCTGCTGAGCTCGAGCTCCCCGTGCCCCTGGTCCCTTCTGCACAGGGGACAGAGGGGTGTCCTGTGCTAGCAGTGGATTCTCTCCAGGGTCAGAAGTGAAAACCCAGTGGGGAAATCCACAATTCCACCCTGTGACACTACAGAGGATGAAAATAGAAACCCAAGCCTTTGTCACCACAGGCAAACCCAGGGAGAGGGATCAGCTCGGCGAGCCTGAGGACATGGGGCAGGCACAATGAAATTGTGCTTCTCACAGCTTTGCTCCTTTCCATCAATGTTTACTTCCAGCTGCATGAAATCCCCAGAAGCACATAAAATATTTTAGGACTCTCTCTTCCAGACTGTCAGAAACAAGAGGAGGAAAGAGAAATGCCTCTAAACAGATTTTCAGGATAAAAACCATCAAATACATGATTGACTACAAACTATAATACTTTATGATCTTCCCCTACAGCTTCCCAGCAGGAGCTATGATAATGCTGTTTCCTTTTGAACTTCACTGGGTTGGAACCTCACAGTGAATGCAGCTGCAAGGGTTGGAAACACAAATCCAGGCTGTGCCATCCTCCCACCCCTGCTCCGAGGGATTTCATTACTCAATAACCACCCCTCAGTGGGGACAGAATTTCTTCCTCTGGCCTTGAGGGTTGAGCAGCCACGACAACCCCAGGTTGTCTGCAAGATTCTGTGTGTGTGGTTATCAGTTTGGTGTGCAGTTTATAACTTACAGGATAAGCCTCCTGAATCCTGAGATAAACTGCAAAAGGAAAACACAGAGCAAACAGAAAATAGATCTTATGGTTTCAATGGGAGCCTCAAGAAATGGGCATTCCTTTTGAACAGAAATCCTCTGGAAATGAGGAAGCACATGAGAGAAGTGGTTCAACACACAGAAACACGGGACAAAATCAATGAAGAAGATCAAAAACAATGAAGAAAATCATTGAGAACACCCAGTCTGACAGCAAAGCCTCACGGTCATCTTTGGTGAAAATCTGCAGACTGTGATTCTGCTGATTCTTTTAATGTCTTGCAAAGAATAGAAAAACACTGAAAACACTGCTCTTACCAAATCTAAGCTGGAGCAGGAAAAAAAGAGACAGGAGAGAGGTGGGGAGGGATCCTGGCCTGATCCTGTAAGCAGTTTGTACACAGCCCTGCCAGGTGTAAACTTCACTTCAGTTTAACCCTGACACACCCAAAACACTTAATATTTCTGAGCTGTATTGAAACAAGCACAGACACAGAAAACTCAGCTCCCTCAGCTCCTCCAAAAATAAACCTTTCATTAATAAACCTTCTGATGATGATTGCAAGTGATTTTAAATGGACAACAAAAAGTAATAAACTTGCAGGTATGGAACTATCTCCAAGGGGAGCCAGTGCTGTGTCAAACTGTGAATCATTAGATTTGTTTAGGACTCGGGTCAGAAGGTCCTTTAACACCTCCATCTATGTTCAAATACAAATACAAAGTCATTGCAAGCCACAACTTTAGGGAGCCAGAGCTGTGTCAAACTATGAATCATTAAATTTGTTTAGGACTTGGGTCAGAAGGTCCTTTAACACCTCCATCTATGTTCAAATACAAATACAAAGTCATTGCAAGCCACAACTTTTTCCCATTTTAAGCATATAAAGAGATCAGTGAAATCTGATACAGAAAACTTGAGAAAAATGGGTTCCCCTTTTAGTGCCTGAACAAAGGATTTGGTACCCAAGGACAGGAATCCCAATATTCACACCCTCGGTCATTTAATAGCTGAGCATCAGAGAGAGATTTGAAGCTACAGTTCCCAAAAAAAGGGAACACACAAAATCTAATTTTGCCATATATAAGGACTTGAAAACCAAACCCTGCTCCCAAAAATCCAGTCACAGACATCCAGAAGAAACCAAGCTAGGCAGTTCAAGTTGTTCATTCAGTAGCAAACTGACTTCACAGAGCACATTTCACTTCACCATAATGTGGTAAAACTCGAAGATAAATTTGGATATTGTTAGCAAAAAGAATCTTAAAATCTGATTAAGAAAAAGCTAAACACTTATTTTACTACAAAGTAAATGGTTTTTTTTTCTCCTGAACCGGCCAAGTTCAGGCTGGATTAGTTTTCTTCAGGTAGAGGACACAGAGAGCACAGACATCCCATAGTCTTTGGGATGAATTCCCAGTGCTCCCGCCGCTGCCAGCGAAGCCAAGTGAGTGGCAGCAGATGATGAGCAGTTAAAGGGTGAGGCAGGAGCAGGGGAAGCCAGGGACCACATTACACACATCCTGACAGCCTCAAAGCATCAGGTGCAAACCTACACAAACACAAATTACACACAGAGCCTGGCACTGCAGTCAAACACGAGGCAAGTAAATATTTGACAATTTGAAATGACAGCCTGTGAAACAGAAAAGTATCTGAACCAAATGTAGCAAAGCCCCTCTAATTTCATTGATAATAAAGGAAGGAAAAGCACTATTTCAATTACTGTAGGCAGAAATGGTTGCCACAATTTACATCCTGTAACCCTAATCCTTGCCAGAGGCTGGCAAAAAATTCTACATTCATGATTTCCCAGATAAAATATTTCTGGCCTTTTACCCTGAAATATTTCAGCTCAGCACCACCTAATTCCAAACATTTTCAAAGCCCACAGTCTGTTTGTCCCAGCATGCAGCAACTTGAGCTTGTGATGGTTCTGGCCAAAGCAAGAGGGGGAAGGAGCACGAGGTGCCTTTACATTAATTCAGTGCTTGAAAAGAATTGAGCCAAGCAGAACTCAAAGTAGAGAAGTTTCCTGTTGTCTCTTGATTGTGGGGGTAAGACCAGCTATAACATCCACGGACAAAGACACAAGTGCTTGAGTTGGGTTATGAATTCCCACATGGATTAAGTACTAAACACACATTTGGGAAGGGTAAGGAAGATTACAGGCATTTTTCTCACCATTTCTTAAGGGAATTTGTTAATGCACAAAAGGTAAGACAGCACTATGGAAATCTTAGCAAAATACAGTGCCAAGCATTAGAGTTCATTAAATGATAGGAGATTTTTCAGAAGCCCAGGAAAAACACCTCCCAAAACAGCTGATTTTGATGAACCAAACAGAATTCCAGACACCTTCTCTTCAGCACCATCCCCATTTCAGTCCCACTAAAATGGTGGGAAACTCTCACGTCACAAGCTGAATTTTACAGAATTATTGAACTAACACACATTAAAGAGATGGATCCTAAAGCACAGTCTGGGTGAAAAGGCTCTTTTTTCCTTCAGTGTAACTGGAAATACAAGCAAAGATACAATTATGTGCTTGTCAGCACCTCTCTAGTCAGAGGCATCATTCCCCATTGTTCACAGAAGGAAAATCACCAGCACCACCTGTACCCCTGTCACTGCTCATTCTGTCAAATCCAAGGGAATATTCCCCCAGCATTCCAGAAACACCAGGCTCCTTCCAAGAATTATGGAATAATGGCAAGTCACTGATGCTCTGTGGAATGAGAAATCATTTCCAAAAGACAATGGGGAAAAAATGGGACAGAGAACAGCATCAAGAGCCTTCACATCATGCCCTGTTTCCTGTTTAGTATTCACCACACCACGGTGCCTAAATGCCTATCAGAAATATGTACATCAAATTAGAACCTCCAATTAACACTTCATACCTAAGTAAAGCCAGCACACAAAATGCATTTTCATCTGCAAAGGGAGGAAAACTTCCTTTCATATTGCTGAAGAGGAGGTTGCAGCATCCTCCATATCTAAAAAAACCCTCATCTGAATTGTAACACAGAATTAAAACGTTCTGGGGAAAGGAATTTAAACCTCCTTTATTGAGTTTTAAATAAAATACCTGGGAAAAATGCCAGGTCTTTAAAATATCTTACAATGTAAGAATGTGGGGCAAAACCAGACAGGAAAAAATTTTTTTTTTTAAATACTATTTTACAATCCTTTAAGAGAAGATTGGTGAAATTAGGTTTATCTGACGGAGCATGTTTTGCAGATATTTGGTTTGTATGCTCTTAATTAATAAAAAAATATTTATGCAACTAGTTCTTAAACAGTCAAGGAAGATAAATTGAAGAATTCTCAGCAAGGCAAATTCTTCAGACTGAAGGTGGCCAATCGGATTTCAGGTGCAAGGCACAAACCCAGAGGAAAACCCAAATGTTCACAAAAGTCACATTCCTCTGTACTGTTCTAAACATTATTTCTCATTGAATCTAGAGCACTCCAAGAGAAGAAAAAAAAAAAAAAAGAAAAGAAAAAAAAAGAGCCCAGAATATGAATATCCCTAAAAGACAAAAAAATGCTACCTGATTAAACCAAAGAGTATTAGAGGGATTTGGAAGAACATACTGCATCTATTTCTTACTGCTTTAAAATTAAAGACTCAAATTATATTTGAAAAATATTTTCAGATGGGAAATTTGTCAGCAATATTCTCCATGTACACCCACCCAGTGAACACTGAAACTAAACACTGCCCACTGTGCCACAGGCACTGTGTAAAACCACAGGTTCCCTTCCAGCTCCCCAGAATTCCAATCCCACAGGACATCAGGGGAGACCATTAAATAACAATTAAGACAATTAAAAACCATCAATGTCTTCATGTTAGTGAACTTTGTGTTTTGGCCTCTGAGAAATCAGGAGGGATGGCACAGGGCTGGGTTTAATGCCCAGCAGGGGAACAAGTTCCCATGTTTGTACAGTCCCCAGAACAACAAGACCCACTATTTACCAAAAATTTCAATTTTTCCCCCTCACTAACCAAACTTGGAAAGGAAATAATATTTTTTTTAAGAAAATAAATAAAAAATTTTACCAAACCTTTATAGCTAGTAAGACAATAAAATGTATCTGGTTTGGGGTTTTGGGCTTATAAGTATCTTGTCTATGAGGAAAAAGGATTCCTTCTGGTGTTTTTCTACCAGGTTGGTTTCTAAGTGACTGAGGTCACAACTTCTTATTCATTCTGGAATCAGGTTTTCAATTCTTTGCCTTCAGTGAGCTCCCAAGAGCTCAGCTTGGTTTCCATGCCCTCGATCTCTCCTTTTAAAATGGAAATCAGCTTGGGATTTCAGCCTGCCTTCTGACACAGGCAGGACCATCTCAACATGCCAACAGAATCATCATTAAATACAAGATGCTGGCTGTTCACACAGGGATGAACCTTTAGCTCTCATTTTCCAAGCTTTATGAGCTATTCCATATTTTACTAGAGAAAGGGAATTGTGGTTTAAATCTTGGTGTCCTTCTCCTTTTAGCAACCAGCAGTGACAAATCTCTTCTACACTTCCATGTGTTCCTGAGCATGTCCATGTGTAACTCAGGAGGTGGGACTCCTTGTGACCTCTGCCCCTTCACCAGAAAATGTCCAGCTCACCTGGCTCACTGAATTCCTCTGTGATCCTCAACAAACAAAGTTCTCTGGCTATCCCAGCTCAGGGAGAGCAGCAGACGGGAATGCCTGAAGGAATTGTCAATGTCTGCAATGTCCCAGTTACACTGAAGTTCCTCCTGTGGCCTTTGCAGAGCTGGCACTGCACTTCAGCCCTTCTCTCCTACCCCTAAGGACACTTTCCATGGGATCAGTCAGGAAAATATCTCCATGGGGTTGGCACAATGGAAGCAGGAGCTGAGAAAGCATTAAATAATGACGCTCTCCAAGTCTCCAAAGAGCACATCCTGAGGATCTGAGTAGGAGACTATTCTGCTAAAATTACATTGAAAGCTCAGGCTTAGAATTAAAATAGGTGTAATAAATGGCAGCCTTCATGCCAGATAGCTCCTTATAACCACAATAAATCTGCCATTACTGTCATTTTAGCCTGTAATGGAGAAGGAGCTCAGCCCTGTCACACCCAGCTCCGTGCCCGAGCTCAAACAGGTGTTTCTCCAGTGGCAATGGTTCATCAGTCCCCACTCCCTGCCCACTCCAGCAGAGACAGCAACTTATAACATTTAACTGAAGGCTGAAATCCCTTCACACTCCAGGAGGTCAAATTAAAGTCAGTCATTTATACAAATCATGCAGCAGGCAGCGAGTGGCTGCCTGTTAATTAAAATGAATGGCTGCGTGGGCAGGGGAGCAGAGCTGAGCACAGGAGGCAGCACAATGTCCCCTCCACTGCCACAAAGGGACACAGCATCAGGATACCCCTCAAGGGAGGAAGGACTGCAAGAAAAGCAATGTTCAGTCACACTGAACCTTCAGGAAACACCAAAATCCCACCCAGCAGCAGGCTGGGAGCCGCTGAGCCCGGCCAGGCTGTGTGACCTCAGTGTGACACTGCTGAGGGTGACACACAGAACACGGGCAGCACACACACTCCCCTCTTGGCATCACTGCTACAAATAGCTCCCAGACTAGCAGGGAGCTCCAACACCACCTAATGCCACCCCAAACATGAGCACTGCGAGGCTGAATCAATCTTAATTCCAGGACAATTCTCTCTGCAATGGCAGTAACAGCAGGCCTGAGTAATTCCCAGTTGTACTTTGCATGGCAAGGTGTGAAAGCCACCACATAACTTGAATAATTTTTTTAAGGATGCAGAATTAATGCAAATTTTTATAAGTATGCAACCTGTTAGGAGGTGAACCACCAGCACACCTTGGAAGCTGGGTTGACCCCATCCTGTTTCTCAGGTATTTTAGCTACAGTTTCATCTCCCCAAAACCCAGTGATGCAAAGTCAGTGAGAAGTGCTGCAGGACACCATCTAGGGCCAAGGCAATGGCCTACAGGTACTTTTGCTCAAGCCAGACCTTCTTGGTAGCTTTGCCAGCAGCTCTGGGGCTGGGTCAGAACACTCCCAGGTGAGCTGGCAAGTGGCAGTGCCATCACTGGTCACTGCTTCTGGGAGCTCCATATTGCCATTTAGGGTTTAATATTCAGCTTTCTCTGGATTTTGTGGAGGGTTACAGCTGCTGGCTCTTTGAAGCATCTACCACAGGAGAAGGGACAGGAATGGATGGTGTCTCATGAGGGAAAGTTAAGCAACTCTAAATACTGAGCAAGAAACAGAGAATCTCATTGGGCAACTTTTGTTGGTCAAACTGATTTCATCATAGACTCATGGAATGATTTGGGTTGGAAAAGACCTCAAAAATCAGCTTGTTCCAGCTCCTGCCATGGGCAGGGATGTCTTGCACTATCCCAAGGTGCTCCAAGCCCTGTCCAAGCTGGGCTTGGACATTCCAGGGATCCAGGGGCAGCCACAGCTGCTCTGGGCACCCTGTGCCAGGGTTCCCCCACGCTCCCAGGGAAGGATTTCTTCCCAATATCCAGTCCAAACCTATTCCCTGCCAGTGTGAAGCTGTTCCCCTTGTCCTGCCACTCCAGGCTCTTGTAAAGAGTCCCTCTCTTTCTTTCTTGTTTGCTCCTTCAGGCCACAATTCTGCCACCCCTAAACTTCTCTTTTCCAGGCTGAACAAATCAAATTCTTGCCTTATTTTGAACTAAGTATTAAAAGCACTATTAAATTAAGTAAATAAAACAAGAAGAAATACAAGAAACACAAATTCTTCTCCTCCTAACTTATTGCAGTATACAGGCACTGCTTGCACACAGCCATCTGTCAAGCCTCAGAGTACAATCTTTGGGCTAGCATGGTCCACCCAAAGACAAGTTTAATTATGACAGAATAAATCAAGCATATCTGTTAAAGGGGGAAAAATATATCATAAAAAAGTTATTTTTTCCTGCTGAGAAAATAGCTCTGGATAGATATATCAACTGCACAGCCCTGCAACCTCCTCCACCTCAACTGCAGTGTTGGCAGCAGGCTAAAGGTTCTCAGCTAAAGCAGCAGATTCTGTCGCTGCAAAGCTTGCTTTGATTTTGATCATGAAAAGAAGTTGGATCCAACGGTCAGTGAAAGGGCAGCATTACCATATTACAACAGCTACAGCCACATTTCTCCCTCTCGACAGAAATAAACACAAATCTTGCCTCACATCTCAGATTCAGCTATGGCAACTTATCATGTTCTGCATTCTTTACTTGCATCCACCAAGGGCTCAGGCATATCAGGAAGACTCAAGATGTCAAAATGCAGGAGTAAAGGAACAGGTTTTTCTAAGGAAAATATCATAAAACATCTAAAAGCTTTAAAGAAAAATGAATCTTTTTTTATTTCATCCATATTTAAAACAACAAAACAAAGCAACCAACCATAATCCTCTCTATGTAATGCTTGACCTTGATGAATAATTCCCATTTCAGAAATAAACAGGAGAAAAAAGTAAAAAGATTGCCTGACCACCTAATAATTGTCTCTGTAAATCCCTACCAGTGTGGCAGCGTGATCCCAGCAATGTTCATTAATGTCAGACACAGGTCTGGGAGCACAAGTGCAGGGTAAGGAAGAATTAAATCCATTTAATAGTGCTGTGCATTCTGATGAATGTTTTTAAAGAAGCTAAACAGTGCAGAGGTCAGTCAGAAATAAACAGAACATTAAGTAAATAACCTCTTAAAATAATAAGATAGATGAATTTATTAGAAATAAATTTTAAAATAGATGGCTCTTCTGACTACTGCACTTGCTTTCCGTGGCAAAGGAAATGGGAATAATTAATGGATTTGGCTGCTTCTCTCCAGGGACAAAGATAATCAGTCTGTGGGGGAAGGCCTTTATCTAGCACAGAGATAGTGCTGGAACAGCAGAAGGAAGAGGGGGGAGAGGTGTTGGAGATCTTTTCCTGGCACACCTTCAGAGCTGCTTATCAGCTCTTGCTGCTCAAACTAACTCAGCTCCAGGTATCTGAAAGGCTGAAACCTTGCCAACAAAAATATTCTTTCTTTTATGAACCAGAATGAAAGGGGGTTGTCCCCATTGTTATTACAACAAGCAAAACCTCAGAATTAATCCAGAAGCACTAAACAGACTCCTTGTTCCTCTCTGGCCAATGCAGCTCTTGAAAGCAAGGACCTTTTTTATTTTTTGTTCAAGTATTACTGGAAGGTGTTCCTGCCCGTGGCAGGGGGTTGGAACCAGGTGATCTATTCTGGTCCCTTCCAAACCAAACCACTCCACAATTCTGTGCAGTTACAGTAGGAGTGCAATCATTGCCTGACAACACAAACTGCAGGTTCATCAGAATTAAATGGGTTTGGGTTTTAGTTCTTTATTTTACAATAGCTCAGTTCATTATCTACTCCACAGCTGAGTAGTTCTTGAAACACAATCCTCTTTTTCAGTGCACAAGAGATGCAAGTTAATTCATCCCTGCAGGCAGGGAGCAGTGTGACTGAGACCTCCAACCTTCCCACCTCTTCTAGAGCCCCAAAATCTGCACAAACACCTCTGGGAGTGATCATTTCAGAACCCTCATTCTCAACAGTTCTGCCTTAGGTTTCCACCTAAAATTAACGTTGTCTTCATTTTCTGGAACAAACAATGACTATTTTTTTTTCCAAAAAGCTTAATGATTTAGGATAAATAAAATAATTGCATCAGCCCAAAATGAGCTCAAAACTCACCCTTCGTGTTTGTGATTATCCAGCAGAAAAAGAGGAACATAAAAGAAGGTGGTGGGGTTTTTAATACATTCTTAGATAATCACATGGCATTGCTCAAAATAGCATGAGTTGAAAACCTCTGAGAACACACAGGAACTCACAGCTTTCCAAAGTCATTTTAAGAAAAATTAAAATACCTTGAAAGGAATCAGATTCTCCAGGAATGTAGAGACCTCCTTCCTGGGAGGAAGACAGAACTCAGCTTATTAAAATCACTGTACAAGTGGCCTAGAACCCAACCAGAGGAGCTACAAGTGGCTGAACAAACACCACCAGAAGGAGCCTAGATTTCCACAGCAAGTTAAACACTTTCCAAATTACCATCTAGTTTTCCTTTGTGAGGTGGGGGGGAGTAAAGTGTGACAGTATTTCATCTATCACCAGAAATAATCTGTATTCCCACTGTCAATCACATGGTGCTGATTAACTCAGTATTTCAAACCAGCACAAACAATGAAAAGTGCTTTAAAAAAAATCTAGTCCTACTGGTTTGTCAGAAATATGGTGACTTAGACTAATGTGGAAAAGAAAACAGACACATGATCTGACTGATATAAACAAGTGTTTACTCTGGAAAGGTCAAGTCCTCACCTCGTACAATTGTGAGAACCAGCAATGGCTGAAAGAACCATAAAATTTGGAAAGAAAATAAAATGGGAAGAGGGGCTGTTCTCTGGAGCTTAGCCTATATCACAGGGTAAATTCTGCAGGAAAACAAGCAGAAAGCAAACAGAAGTGCTCAGCAACACCTTCTTAATCAATCCAAATATACAAAAATTATCCTTGTGATCTTGCTTATCTCTGACCCCCATTCCATACTAAACATTTTGCTTTTCAGACTTATTTCAGAAGCATGTGGGGAAAATCTCTTCATTTTTTTAAGGTGCAGTTGATCATTTCATTAAACCTATTGTCTCCAACTCTTTCAGGAGCAGATAAATTATTTAGCACCAGGCAGCTAAAAATCAAAGTTTAGTTTAACATTTATTCTTGTAGTACATCATAACTACCTGCTCAAATCTCCCTGTTCTTCCAGTGAGTGTTTCAGCAATTAAATTCCAAATTACACCTACTTTTCTTTCTTTTTAGAAGTAATTAGAACAAGAGGAAAATATCCTAAGTAAAATAAAATTTCAAGTCTAGATCTCGACATGAATAAATTGGTTCATTTGGGGCTAGAGAGAAAATTGATTTCTGACCTACATAAGGATGAGTTCTGGACAGGAGTGTCAAACCATCCTCATAAAATTCCTCCTGTCAGCAGCGTGATTACATCGAGCAGTGTGCAACAGTGAATATGATTTTTATTCCCCAAATGTCCTATCTCTGGTCCTTCTTCCCCTTTGCCACATGGAATTGTCTCAGTTACAGCCCTGCAGCAGAGCTGCTGTGCCACAGCTGCAGAGCACTCCAGCTTCCTGCAGGGTCAAGGTTAAAATAAATTGGCTGGGCTTGTACAGGTGTGGAACACCCTGGGCACTGCAGCCTGGCCAGGAGGTGACACCTGCACTCCCTGGGAACTCCAGGTGACACACCTGCACGCTCTGGGCACTCCAGGTGACACACTGCACACCCTGGGCACTCCAGGTGACACACCTGCACTCCCTGGGCACTGCAGCCTGGCCAGGTGACACACCTGCACACCCTGGGCACTGCAGGTGACACACTGCACACCCTGGGCACTCCAGGTGACACCTGCACTCCCTGGGCACTCCAGGTGACACACTGCACTCCCTGGGCACTCCAGGTGACACCTGCACTCCCTGGGCACTCCAGGTCACACACTGCACGCCCTGGGCACTCCAGGTGACACCTGCACTCCCTGGGCACTCCAGGTGACACACTGCACCCCCTGGGCACTCCAGGTGACACCTGCACTCCCTGGGCACTCCAGGTGACACACTGCACTCCCTGGGCACTCCAGGTGACACCTGCACTCCCTGGGCACTCCAGGTGACACACTGCACTCCCTGGGCACTCCAGATGACACACCTGCACTCCCTGGGCACTGCAGCCTGGCCAGGTGACACACCTGCACACCCTGGGCACTGCAGGTGACACACTGCACACCCTGGGCACTCCAGGTGACACCTGCACTCCCTGGGCACTCCAGGTGACACACTGCACTCCCTGGGCACTCCAGGTGACACACTGCACACCCTGGGCAATCCAGGTGACACACCTGCACTCCCTGGGCACTGCAGCCTGGCCAGGTGACACACCTGCCCTCCAAAGCCAAGGAACCACCAAGGTCCCTCAGAGCAGCTGCTGCTCCAGAGCACCAACCAGACATTGCTCACTGAATAAACATGAAGGTGTATTGCATGAAATCTGGAAAAAGGATATTGTTACACCCCCAGCACCATTCTACCTTCTGGGCTGAAATCAGCCTAAATAAAGTTATTGGAAAGCATTCCCTTCCCAGGACTGAAATCATCTGGATTTAATGGCCAGCTCAGTCATCATTAAGTGCTTTATGAAACTTGGGAGCACAGGGACAAAGTTCAGCTCAAACAACCCTTCATCTCCTCATAAGCTGGGTAAATATTCCATTGGACCAGTTGTGCTCAAGTCCCACTTGCTGCACTCCCTGAAACACCAACAGGAGCTGCAGCTCCCAGATTCCATCCTCATTTTCCATACCCAGCATAACGTCCCAGAAAATGCACACACCCAAAACAAGAACAGGAGAGGGCACAAAACCACTGGAGTTCAGTGGCTGCAGGAGATCCCTGGGCAGGAGAACTGGAGAGGGCAGCAGGCACATCCCAGCACGTCCTCTGGGCTTTTGGGGAAAGATTTAATATATACACCATGACAAAGTAAACTCTCTCAGCAGACTAAACAAGTGGTGTGGAGGTCTCCCCTGGCAAAATTCCGCATCAAACTAAAAATTGTTTTACACGTTTCAGTTGTAATGAAAGCACAAACAAATTAAGTATTTGATATCGCAGTTAGAATATTGCAGCTGAAGTCAGGAAAATTAGTGGCAAAATGCAAAGTCATTTTCAGAGTAACAAAAACATTACCACCCCCCCTTTAATTTTTATTCTTTTTCCTTGTCTTCCTGCCATCTCAGGCTTTTCAACAGACATTTCATGTCAAATTTTAAACAATATACTTAGGCTGACATTTAGTTTTGTGAAAACTGAAATAATTAATTGTTGGCTATTGGAAATAAACTACTGTGTTGGAATTTATTACCACATTTGGAAATAGCTGTATATGGCCTTTGGTTGCTGTCCAGCAGATATTCCAGTACCATCAATCCCCCTCTTTGAATCTCCAATACTTTTCTGCTGCCTCATGTCTCATCTTTCTTTCTACAGAAAGTTTGACAAAATAAAGCAAATAAAGAAATCCCTCCCCATCCCTAATCTCCAGTTTTATTTCACTAAAATACTACTGGTTTGGATCAAAGAAACTACTGTGGGAAGTCTTAAAATGTTGTCTTTTTTCCCCCTTACATTTCCAATACTCTGAGCCTGTTAAGTGAAATCATTCTGTGGCCTTCAGCCATTCACATGTGAACATCAACCTCATCCAAAGGGAAGAACCAAACTCAGCCACACCTTTCCAAGAGAACTGGAGATCAGACATTAATGGAACAGGGGTCAACAGCACAAATATTAACTGCCATTTACTAACACATCACAAATTATTTGTCCAGCTTGCCAGAGAGTTTCTGTGATCTACCACAAAACCCCCAAAGACTTGAGCATTAGCAGATTGGGGGCAAAAAATGCACAAAATACAAATGAGCACAAAATACTCATATATTTGTGCCAGGCCAAAGGCAAACAGTTTGGCTCTAATCCAACAAAGCATTTAATTGTATGAGACAATCTATTGCTAAGCATGACTTCAGCTCCTGGGTGGAGCATTTGGAATCGTGCAGGGCACTTCCATAAATATATATTTTTAGTGCCTACTTTTTAATTTCCAGGAATAATTAAGCAATTGATTTCAAAATGAAAAACATTTAGAAATCTGATATTATTATCATAATTATTTCTTCCAAACACAGGTTCAGGAATGGCAAAGCTTTGTGATACACAGGCAGGTTTTGAGTGGCTATTAAGTGGTTTGATTTAGGGGTTTTTGTGGTTATTTTTCCCCCCCTGAGAATAATTCCCAATTCCACACAGCCAGTAAGACGCATCTCTCAACTCAAATTAAAAAAAAAAGCCAAATCTATTTCAGTACAAGTTTATTCAAAGTGTCAGTGGCTACAGGTACTTATTTGGAAAGCTCTCCTACTGCATTAAATTTCCTGGGAAAATTACCATCTCAAGGCTGAGAAAAGCTCAGCAGAGCAGCCCACCTCTCTCTATATATACATCTCTCCATAGCCCATCAGAAACCAAGACAACTTTCAAGTCAGGATGCAGAAGCCTGTGCTATATGCAGGGCTTCCTTGCTGCCTTCTGCATGCAAATGCTCTGGCTATTCTCTATTAATATTTCCAATTTCCATATGACCTATTATTCTGACAGCTAAGCAAAAGGCTGAAGGACCAACAACAGCAAAAAAAAACAAACCCACAAAACAAAGGGGGGGAAAAAATTACTCCTGTGCTGTTAGCAAAGGCTCTCTCTTGGTACTTCACTGTTTCTTCTATTCTACATATAAACAATTCCAGGGTTCTGCTCTGCTGAAGCCTTCACCAATCATTGTTATAGCACTGCTTAAATAACAATTCTGCCTCTACAACAAAGCAGAAATATCATTATTTTATATGAAAGCCCTATCATAAGAAAGACAAAAACAGCTATGGTTTTCTATTAAGTGTAAGTCCAAATAAAACAAATTTTTATCTATTTATTTCTGTCCATATATATAAAGGCACGTTCCTATGACAAGGTTTCTGAATGTTTCTTTCCAAAGCCACACCTGGAGGAGCCTGGCACACACCAGGCCATAAACACACAGAATACACAGCCAGGAATGTTCCAGAAAGCCAATACCCATTCTCTTGGTGGTTTCGCCCCAGATCTATTCTGGTTTGGGGTTTTTTTTAACCTCTTTCACAGACAATGTTTCAGACACCATCTTGCTTCATAATGAAGACCTGAATTGCAGACAAAGCAAAAGCAGCAAAGCAGAACAAACAGCTTTGATTATCTTCTTCAAATATTGTTATGTTGGCATAAAAGTGTTTGGCTCTCACAATGCCTTTTTTTATTGTTTGAAACATGAATGGGTTCAGAGGAACAGCAGCACAATGGGGACGATTCAGCACCTTTTTCATAGGGACACAAATGCATTGTCAGAGCAAACATTGCTTTCTACATCCACCAGAGCAGAGGTCGAGGAGGAGCCCTCACTGCAGACACCTCCCCAGCCCACACCAGTAACCACAATTATTCCTCCAGCAAGAAATCAGCTGAAAAGAAAAAAGAAAATACCAAAAAAACAATTGCCTATATATATATATATACACACAAAATGATGATGTCTCCTGAATATTTATTCTGTCAGCACACACAGTTTAAAACAACAATCCCATAAAACAGCAGGCATTTGCTTTTCTGGCTGAGATGGATCCAACAAAAGCAGGGAAAAGAACTTCTCAATTTAAAAAATACTGCACAACTGGTACCATTAAATTTGTTTATTAGAAGTCTTTGAGGGATTAACAGGGAAGGAAGTACCAGGCCAAAATTCACAAGAACATTATAAACATGTCAATTGTATTTTGCATTCTGCTGCCACTCATTTATTCAAGAATGCAAGAGGGAAAAACTAGTCTTTGACTAGGGCATTATATCTAAATAATAAAAAAAATCCTCCATTTTTAAAGGTATTTTCTGCCTTGATTGACCAGCTTTCCTTTATATGGTGTGTGCCAGTTTAATCCTACCAGTCTTCCTCAACAACCTGCTAAAATAATTCCCCTCCTTACTCAAGAAGAGCTCTGTGAGTATCACACGTTCCCCGCAGTGCCCTTGAAATAGAGCCTTGCTATTCCATCTGAGCAGGAAACCCAGAATATCAAAGATCCAATCTCCACAGACCTAAACTGCAAGGGAAAAGCAAACACTTGGGTTTGCATCGCTCTGATCCAAGGGAACAGGGAGAGCTTTGAACAGCATCAAAGGCATTCAGACGATCTCTTGCCACTCGGAATCTTTGGGCGACTGAAGTGAGCACATTTTAAACAATATTTGGTGTGTTAATGTTCATCCCAGAAATGGGCAGTGACAATTTTGTGACACCTGGAGCACTGTGTGCAGTGAGAGATGGAGCCAGAGCTCAGGGAACACATGGAAGTGGAAATGGCAGACAGAGCTTTGCTAACCATTCACCAGCAGTGCTTCTCTCCTGCTCTACAACCAGAAAATTGCTTCTAAAATTAAAACACAACTCCCAGCATAACAAACCTTCCTCATGTTCATCTGCCATTCTCACACTTCAGGCCAGAGAGGAGCTCAAATACAATATTCAGTAAAACACAGGACCCAGCTAAGCCTGCACTAATCCAAGGTGTCTGTCTTTAAGTCTCCTTCAAGGATTTATCTGTGCTCACTGAGGAAAAAAAAAAAAAAAGCAGCATCCATGCAGCACAATTATCTTAAATATCAATTACCATCCCCAAAATGTACTACTACTGAAACTTGACATTTCCAGGAAGGAAACTGCTTAACTAAAATTGTTCAGCTGAAATATATACACTGTCAATAAAACAAGTTCTCTGCTCTGGGAAGATGCCAGTTCAATTCAATCTTTCACTGCTCCACTGCTGCAGGAGGTTTTTTATTTTCCTAGGGGAACAGGAAATAAATAAGCTCAAAGCTCATCCTTAAAATGTTGCTGGAATTCCTGCATCTAGTTCCATGACTATGAGCTCTGTCCCATGTCACTAGTCCTGACTGCACTCCACTGTTGGAAATACCATTTGTTAGAGACATTTGACAGAGCATTATTCACCCACATTCATTTTTTAACTTCCACTGTGCTTTATAAAAAAAGTAGATTTTGACAAGGGATGAGATGGCACATCTATTGATCCAACACACATGTCCACTCCTCTCTAGTCTTCTCCATTCATAAGAAATCTTTTCTATTCTCAATGTTTTTTTTACAAGTGACCTTTACAAAGAAAGATTTTAAACAATTGCCTTGTCATACTTCATGCACACTTTTAGAGATTTTCTATACATGGCATTCCTTTCTACAAGGGATTTTGAAGAAATGGGGTTTTATCCTACATGAAATAGTAAAAGCAGGTGACTCAGTCGAACTCTAAGACATGAGGTCAGAAAATAAAATATTTTGAGCTTTTTATTCCAATAGCGATTACTCGGAGCTGGTCAAAACAAAATGCTGATGTTACAGCCAGAAATAGCAAAACTCTAAACAAGAAAGGTGATCCAACCTCTCCAGTGACAGAACACTTCACGTGTAAAGCAGCTGGAAATTTACTGCCTGGTGGTTTGGAACCTGAGGAGTTCCCACCACAGCTGACTTTGGCATTTTCATCCCATTGACAACACTGTGCCTAAACAGTTACCAAACACAAAAGGAGAGGCACAAAGATTTGCCCTCCCAAAAGAGCCGTTGTCAAAACAGCTTTTTAACAATTCACACAAAAAAACTTAAATCTTGGCAGGGGAACATAAGGAAAAGGTGAACATTTCTATTCAAATGTCCAAAACCCCAAGAATATTCATGATTCCGTGATGGAAAGAGAAGCAATAAAGAAGCAGAAATTAGTTAAACAATGCACAGGCTTCAGCCAATTACCTCTCCAAAATGAGTTAGCAGCATCTATTATATTTTATGTTAATATGCATTTTCTTCTAGAAGTTCCTAACTCCACTCAATGTCACAGCTTTCCCAGTATCTCAACCAAACACCACAAGAAAAATATGCACATTACTACAAGTATTTCTTTGCTCATTCTCAAAAGAACAAGGCCAGGTGCAGTCTGTGAAACAATTCAACATGCTGAGCCCTTCCCTTAAATTCTCATTTCCCACTGCCTACCTCAGCACCAGAATTGTCCACAGAAAATCATCCCTCAGTTGCTAGCAGACTTTCATAGCAGGTATTAGCATCTTAAAAACTAAATAGGGAAAAAAACAAAATAGCAACAAATAAAGAAAGAATAAAATATTTACAAAGGTATCCTTTCACTCCTGTGAATTTTTAATCACTGAATAATAATGCAGGTCTTAAAAAGCATTGCCTGATAAAGGATCGCTGCCCACTACAGAGCCTCTCAAGTGTCACATCTGTTAAAATTTCATGGAGACAGAAGTTTTAATGATGTCTGAAAAATATCTATTTTTAAACACCAAGATTAAATGGAAAAAAAAACCTAAATAATTTGGAAAAAAGGCACATTCAGAAAAGGGTGGATAAAATCCAAAGCCTCAATAAGCGGGTATTACAAAAGTGGGTGTTACAAAAGAACTGCTGGAAATGTCCATTGGTGTCCTACAACTCCAACAACAGAACTGCCATGCTGCAGCACAGCAGCAGAACTCCTCATGCAGGGACTGCTGGCGTCAGCTCCTGCTGCAGAACCAGCAGGAGCTCTGTCTGTCCACAGGGACAGGCTTCCCTGACAGACATTTGTTTGTCTCAGCCACTCTTGGCACTAAAAATGAAATCAAGGACTTTGTGATGGATGTTGACAGGCTGGGAGAGCTGGGGGTGCTCACCTGGAGAGGAGAAGGCTCCAGGGAGAGCTCAGAGCCCTGCCAGGGCCTGAAGGGGCTCCAGGAGAGCTGGAGAGGGACTGGGGACAAGGATGGAGGGACAGGACACAGGGAAAGGCTCCCACTGCCAGAGGGCAGGGATGGATGGGAGATTGGGAATTAGGAATTCCTGGCTGGGTTGGAATTCCCAGAGCAGCTGTGGCTGCCCCTGGACCCCTGGCAGTGCCCAAGGCCAGGCTGGACATTGGGGCCTGGAGCAGCCTGGGACAGTGGCAAGGGTCTCTGCCCAGGGCAGGGGTGGATTGGGATGGGGTTTAAGGTCCCTTCCAGCCAGGCCAGCCTGTGGCACTGAGGCCAAGCAGAACAAGGGCTGTGACCCCAGCACTTGGACAGCAGCAGCGTTGCTGTGCTCATCCTGCTGGGGACAGACACCCCAGTGCCTCCCACACAGACACATCTCAGTGTCCCAGCCCTGACCACTTCTCAGTGTCACTAAATAATGCCACAAGATCACAGCTCTCCACACTCCCTTCAGCAAAACGGGCTGGGGGTGCTTTTTTCCATTAAACTTGCCTCAGACTGCCAGTGTTTAATCCCATTTTATAGATACAACACATTACAACACTTTACAAGGAAGGTGCTCCCAAATACAGCACAGTTTTTTATTTTCTTCTCCAAATTAACTGTCTTTCATGGCTTCATAACCTCTTCTGATAGAAAAACAGCCTAAGCAAATGACTCCTCACCCCAACATAACAAAATTAATTCTCTAGCCCAAGGCAAAGGAAAACGAAATGTTAGAAAACAAATCGCTAAAAAAAGCAACTTAACTGCCAAAATCAGCTTCTCTTATAAGGTTTTAATAACTACTAGCTTTTCCAAATGAACATATTTGTAAAACATGAGAACCAACTTGACAATCAGAAAAATAAAGTGAGAAAAAAACAATTACATTTTATTAATGGAAAAACCTCCTCAGGAAAAAAAAAATCAAAAAATTGTGACACAACACCGCTTACAGAGTTTGCATAAATCCTATATAACTTCGTATTTTCCAAATGAACATATTTGTAAAACATGAGAACCAGCTTGACAATCAGAAAAATAAAGTGAGAAAAAAACAATTACATTTTATTAATGGAAAAACCTCCTCAGGAAAAAAAAAAAATCAAAAAATTGTGATACAACACCGCTTACAGAATTTGCATAAATCCTATATAACTTCGTATTTAACAGGATGTGTATTTTTATGTGAAAATTGTGGTTTAGAATTAAACTTTGAACACTTTTCTTCTGGAGAAAAGGTAACAATGAAAGGAAAAAGAAAACAAAACCATAAACGTTGCAGGAAAGAGATGATATAACAAACACACAACATTATTTCCATAATTAGTTGTTACCTTTGTTGCAAATGGGTATCATAGAAAATACTATTAAAAATAACCATGAATTAAAAGCAAGCCTAATGAGATGTGTATCAAATACCTCTGACCTGATAAGCAATTTTAAAAAAAACAAACAACATGACAGCCATAAAACAAACTCAACCCAATCTCAGAATAACCAAGTAAAATAATGGTTACAAAAATAAATCTTTAAATGCTCTTAAAAATTTTAAGACATTAACAATATGCTCCATCATTCCAGCAAAACAGTAAAACGCTGCTTGGGAAATGTTCTGAATTCTAAATTAAGTCTGCAGATCCCAGGGAATATTTTATTTTGTGTTTGCCTCTGAGGTCATGTACAGTTTTGCTGCAAGTTATTTTCCTCTAGAACCTACAAGGCTGAGGCACCTCAAACTTTCTGACCTTGAAATACAAACATCTGCAATCAAACACAGAAAACCTTATTAAAGTGGGCAGCAGAAACCATGGAATTAAATTATAGAAATGTATCTGAATTATAGAAACAACATTAAATAGAAATTCCTACATTCTTTCCTTTTGTTCTTTACCTGCACATAGGAATCATAATGTGTCTATGCCAGCAAATTGAGCTTTTCCTTTTGCCCTGGTTTATACCCACTGACTACTCCCAGGTTTGCACTTTTCTGCTTGTTTCTCTTTTTACAGCCCTTACTGCCTTTTTAAAGGGAAAACTTTTCATCTCTCACGATTCCTCCTGCATTATTGTGTTGGGACTCCCAGTGCCAGGAGCACTGCCAGCCACTGCCCCTCTCAGCAGGATGAGCTCTGACCTCAGACTGAGCTGCCGAGCTGGATTCCACAGTTTCACATCTCCTCCAGCACCCATGGGACAAGGGAGGATGCCCCTTCCCTCTGGCTTGGGCACAAGCTTCAAGGTGCTCAGGAAAACAGGAGAGAAGAAAGTGTTTTGTTTGCCACACAGTTTTCATTAGCAGAGCAGTTCTAGCCTAAGTCCAAGCACAGGTTTTTTACTGGAAAACATAACAACACAAAAAAGCTTTTGAAATACTATTGGACTTATTCGAGGTGGGAGAAATATGTTTAATAAAGAAAATTCTTACTATTATTCCTTCAAATGTGGAGTTGAAAATATATCTGGTGACCACCTAGAGACACAAAATCCATGGAGAGAATCACATTTGAAAGTAGTTTCCTCCCTCCAACTTCAACAGGTGGAGCTCAAAAGGAATGCAAAGCCCAGGAGAGGAATGTCCCTTCCCTACCTGTTCTTACCCCCAGGTCAATGCACCTGCCAGAAAACCACTGACAAAATCTGCAAGCTGAAAGCAGCCAGTGCCATCAAACACAGACAGAGCAGGGGACAGGCTGGGAAACAACCAGAAAAATGCTTTTCCAGCAAACCTCCAACAGCTCCTCAGTGCAGGACAAGAGTACCCAACCCGTGCTGTGCAGACAGCCTGTGCTTTCCCCCTGAAATCCTCTCACCCAGCTCTGGAAGGCAGGCAGGGCTCTGCAGGCTGTGCCCCAGCTGCCCTGGTCCCTCCTGCAGCCCCGGGAGCCATCCTGAGCTCTCCTGCCCTGCCTGCAGCCAGCAGGAGGGAGAGGAAGGAATCCTTCAGCTCTCCCCCTTCACCGCCCCTTGGGTACCAGCAGGACAGTGAGGGGGTGAAGAAGCTGCTCTGCTTGTTCTGGTGCTCCTGCAGGCTCAAAGGCCCTGGCCCCATCCCTGTGTGCTCTCAGCTGACAGGCTGCCCCTCTGCAGCTGGAAATAAACAGGTCCCAGCCACAAAGCTGCTTCCTCATCCTCCTGCAGCATCTTCTTGGGGCTGCTGCCAAGAAGGAACCAAGGCTCTGGTTACTCTCACTCCAGTCCTTCCCCCACCCCGCCTTGGCACAGCTGTGTTTGCAGAGGGTTCCAGCAGTTCCAGAGAGAGCTGCTCCAGCAGAGCCACACCAGGCAGAGAGGGGCTGTCCTCAAGTGCCAGCTGGGACCCACTGACCTTGCTGGATCTGAACACTGCACCCCGTGCCACGCAAAAGGCACCCCCAGGAGCTGCCATCCCTTGAGGATTGCTTCCTGCAGGGGCAGCTGAGAACCAAGGGCCCAGGCTGTGCCCATCAGCCAGTGTTGGAACCCAGGACACACCTCTGGGTGCCCTGGATGGCCCAAGCCCCTGGCAGGGGGCTGGGGAGTCCTGGCAGGAAGCCAGAGACACTTGGCATTTTGATCTTAACCCATAGACCAAATTACCAAAGTTGTATGAAGAATCACAAGTCACAGAAGTTTAAGTAGAGTGATAATGAATTAATCACAGGGTGAAAAGTGGAATTTTGGGGATTTTACTCTAGGGGGTCTAGGAGGCAAGATGGAGGGATCTGGGTGTTGTCCTGTCCTTCTTCCTTCTTCTTCCTAGCCTCCATCTTCTTGGTGATGGTGGCACATTTGGATTGGTTTAGACTAGAAGTAGACAGTCTAACAGAGGTGATAGGTATTGGAAAATAATGATAAATAAAGTACATGTAATTCATAGTATAAAATGTAGACACCAGCCCAGGGGCAGGCAGCGTGCCCATGACAGACCTGCAGATCAGACCTCTGTGGGTTTGAAAAAGAATGTTTTAGATAAGAGACAACAAACAACCTTGTGAACCAGAGCCGAAGAATTCCAACTCTTTCTTTGACCATTGGGCTGGGAAAAAGGGACTCTCTGGGTCATCCCAACAGCAGGAAACCCGAGCACCCAGGCTCAGCACTCCCCTCCCGACGTGGGGCCAGCCCAGCAGCCAGCCTGGAGCCTGGAAGGGTTTTTATCCAGGTGAATTGGCACCAATTCCCAGGCCTGGCAGCGAGGGGGCTGCAGGGGCTCAGTGGGAGGGGGCTGGGGTTGCCCTGTGCCAGCCATCCCAGACCCTCCATGAGCCCAAGGAGGAGTCTGGGGTGCCCTGGAACACTCAGAGGAGCCTGAGCTGCTCCCATGAGAGAACATTTATGCAATGGCAGTAACTGGAGCATGGAGCAGTGACAGCACAGAGCTGGTGGCACACCTGGAGGGGTGCAGCCTGTGGGTGCTCAGCAGAGCCCAGGAAATGACTGAGCAGGGAGGAGCAGGGGCAGAGTGAGGAACAAGGAGCAGCCGGAACTGATCCCAGCCACAGCAAGGGGAGGACAGGGGTGTTCTGTGCTGAACTTGAGCCCGCAAAGGGGATGAAAGGTGTCTTCCTACAGTGTTTCAGTGGTTGTCATCTCTTTTCCAATCAGTAATCAAATGTGTAAAATCAAGTTTGATTCCCTGAGTTCAGTCCATTCTGCCCAGAGCAGTCCCTGGTGAGTGATTTCCCTGTCTTCATTTTGAACAATGAGATTTCTGACTCCAGTTCCTCCTGTTTTCTGCCTCATCCCACTGTGGGGAAGGTGTGAGCAAAAAGCTGTGCGAGTGCTTTGTTCTTAGCATTTTACTGTGCTCTTAGCTGGGGCCAACCCATCACATCAGGGCAGAATGTCAAGGACTCTGTGGTCACTTTGTCTGCCCTATCCATGGTACCACCATCTCCATCATTAACAGAGTGGAATTTTAATGGCATGTCCCAGCCTGGAAGGCACCAAGGACATGAATAAAGCCCAGCTGTGATTTGCTTTGCTTACAAAAATAACTGTTCAGCTATCACAAACCCCATTCTCAAACCACAACAGACAATTCTGTATGGTTTGGAACTCTTCTCCCACGTGCATGTGCCACTCATGTTCCCTTCCAGCAGGATTCAGGTCTTGTTTGTCTTAACCTACAGCAATGACTCTTATTTGGAGGATTTAAAACTTTTTCCTTTAAAACCTTCAGTTCAATGCTTTCAGAGAACCACAGAGCAATCAGGGCTGGAAGGGACCTCTAGTCAGGTGATCACCATCTAGAAGGTGATGATCTAGTCCAACCCTCCTGCCAAGGCAAGGCCAGCTAGAGCAGCTTTCAAGTGAGGCCACCAGCTTTTGCAAATTGTCAAATCTCCCCACTGGTTGCCTTATTTACCTTTGAATAGCAATAAAAAATAGAGCCAAGTCCTTTGCTCAAGGGGATCACAGCATCAGTAATATTGCTGCAGTTAGCATTCTCCAATTTTAAATTTTCATTAAAGAATTCATATTACTCATAAGCCTATGCAATATTCTAATCATGCTGTATTACCTTTTTCCATTAAGGAGTCAGTAAATTCAGAGCACGAGATCTTTTCGTTCTCCCAGCAGCCAGCAGGGACAGAAATACATCTCCTGCAGATCTGTCTTGTAAGTTTTTATCTACAGACCAACACCATAAGTATAAATCATTTCTGAGCAAGTCCAGGAAGCTCTTTTTCCAGTATCTTGCTGGAAATCAGAATCTAACCTTTTCCCTGAAAATTCATCAAGGATGGATGACATAAAGCGAGGCCACCAGCTTTTGCAAACTGTCAAATCTCCCCACTTGGTTGCCTTATTTACCTTTGAATAGCCAAGTCCTTTGCTCAAGGGGATCACAGCATCAGTAATATTGCTGCAGTTAGCATTCTCCAATTTTAAATTTTCATTAAAGAATTCATATTACTCATAAGCCTATGCAATATTCTAATCATGCTGTATTACCTTTTTCCATTAAGGAGTCAGTAAATTCAGAGCACGAGATCTTTTCGTTCTCCCAGCAGCCAGCAGGGACAGAAATACATCTCCTGCAGATCTGTCTTGTAGGTTTTTATCTACAGACCAACACCATAAGTATAAATCATTTCTGAGCAAGTCCAGGAAGCTCTTTTTCCAGTATCTTGCTGGAAATCAGAATCTAACCTTTTCCCTGAAAATTCATCAAGGATGGATGACATAAAGCATATGTCATCAAGACTACATTTTATCTGCCTTTAACCTTGTCCAAATTTAACGTGGCCAGCTTAGCAGAGTGTCCAGCCATGAACACACAGGCCACAGTTCAGCTTTTTTGCTGATAAATGGGAATTGAAAACTCATATATAAAGCACAGAGCCAACCTTGGAACTTGAATGCAAAATGGTTGCATACATCTTCATTTCTGACTTTGCAAGTCTTAACCTTCCTCATATTTACCATCAACTTTTCCAAAGAGTGAACAGCCAAGAACAAACCACTTTGCTGTGTCAGCACAGCCTCAGTTGGAGGGTTAAGATTCAATTCACAGAAAGACAATGGATGGGTGATAACAGGAAAAAAAATGGTTTCATTATTTTTTTGTTTGTCTTAATTTTAAAAAAGCATCCTTGAAAACTGCTCGGCCTCCTGCAGAAAGAATCAGCCTCCAGAAATAATAATCTTGTTTTATTTATAGTCAGGGTCGTGGGAAATCTGTCCTGAAACACAAAAAAATACAGCTTCCCAGATTAGTTTTGGTATGGGAATTCAAAGAATGAACAGCTATGGGAAAGTTTAAATTCTCATCAAATACACCTGAGTGTCCCTGTTCAAAATGGTTTGTACTTTCTGTCAGTCATTAAGCAGAGAGCACAAAGACAATTGTAATTGCTGGAACACCCAGGACTAATTATTGTGGTAACCCAGAGTATACAAAAGCACAAGCATCTCTAGTGTTTATAGACTGGAGTCTGTGATCATGGGTAATTACTGCATGATTAGGATATTATTTGAATGATTATATTTGACAAGGAAAAATCTATAAAATTACTTTATTAGACTAATAAAACTAATCACTAAACTTTTGTTAAATACCCCATATGTCAAAGTCTGCTGTACATACTAGTGAATTGATGGTATCTAGCAGCACTTCTTATCCCTAAAAAATAAAACCCTGATGGCAAGAGGATGCCTTCTCCCCGTACTTATTGCTCTGTTTGGTGCTTGCATGACAAAATTCATCTTCTGTCACTTGTGCTCCACAGTTTAAAACACTCTTTGTTCTGAGCACTGCATCAGCAGAGTACAGCAGGACAAACAAAGCCCCACAGCACCAAGCCTGAGCCCAGGACAGCCTCTGACCCTGGGGAAATGATCCTGGCTCAGCTCAGGCTGTGCTCCTGTGTGCCCAGGCACTCACCCTGCTGCTCTGCCCGTGCCAGAGGCAGCTCTGGCCACTCTGGTACCACACTGCAGGGACAAGCTCTGTGCCCTCAACACAGCTCCAGCTGCACAGCCAGGGCTTCTGACTCCAGCAGAGTGCACAGAAATGCCATCAGACCTGAGCCATCTACACCTCAGAACTCTGGATTACCCTCGAAGAATCAGCACCTTACTGAAGAATCATGCTCGTTCTTAAATTTCCCTGTGATAAATGTCTGCTTTTGGGGTGGATCCTTTCAGGAAATCAATCAGGATCTAAATCTCAGCAGTAAATCCACAGAGTGCCATGTTCCCCAAGGCACCCCAGCCACAGGCTGACCACTTCTGGAGGCAGCTTTGTGCCAGCCCTTGCACAGCCTGCCAGACTGACCAGAGCTCCAGACAAAAACCATTCATTGAAAAGAGCAGAGGTGACATCAGCACCTGCTCTGCTGGCCCTCATGTCCCACGCCACGAGAAGGGCAGTAAGGAAACCTCTGCATTTCTGTCAAGCAGAATCTTTCTGTTCCCTGCTGCACCTTCAATCACCCACTCTGTCCCTGCTGCAGGAGCTGAGCAGCCCCTGGTGACAATGCCAAGCTCTGTCACACAGCTCTGTCCCAGGCCCCCACCTGCCCTGAGTGCCTCGGGAAGGAATCCCCCTGGAGCTGACTGCCATAAGAATGGATTTTTTTCTCTCCAGAAATGCTGCAATTATCTTTGTCAACACTGCAGGCAGGTGAAGTGTGGGTGCCAGGTGCCTGCCAGCTGGAATGCAGCCTGGAATGCAGCACCCATGGTCCCAGCTGCTCTGTACCTCGTCCATCACATTCTCAGAGACACAGGTTGGCCCCCAAAAGTCAATAACTCTTCTTGTAAAGTACATTCATTGAGCAGCGTGAGACTCTGCAGCAGCACTCAAGGATATGTGGGCTCAGATTCTCACAGACACACACAAATACCTGCCTCCATCTCTTATTTCCTTCATTATTAGGGTTTCTATCTACCCTTTCTATCCCATTTCTGTTCCCATTTCCTTACCTTTTATAATAAAATATAAAAATATAAATATATAAATATATAAATATATAAATATAAATATATGAAAATATAAAAATATTGACTATCAAATACATAAATAGAAAATAGAAAATAGAAAACAGAAAATAGAAAATAGAAAATAAATAGAAAATAGAAAATAGAAAATAGAAAATAGAAAATAGAAAATATCTCCTTACCTTTTATAATAAAGTATGCCTTTTATTATAAAATAATAATGCTTTGATTTGGCTGAGTGCATATCACAACTGTGTTCATATATATGCTATTTACCTGTAGATTCTCAAATACAGATACATTATATGCACACTCAATTCAACAATGTTCTCTAGGAACTGCTATCATAATGACAAAACTTCCATTTTTATTTGCCACTAAATAAAATCACCATTATTTTATTGCGCCTGCAGTTACCCAGATTCAGGGAGCGCTGGGGTTTTTTCATTGAATTGATTGTTTGGAGTTTTCTGTTGATGTTGTTGAGGTTTTTTGTGGCTTTTTTGGTTTTGAGGTTTTTGGGGTTTTTTTTTGGTTTGTTGGTTGTTTGGTTGGTTGGTTGGTTGGTTGGGATTTTTTTGTTTGGTTTAGAGTTTTGGGGGGTTGTTATTTGGGGTTGAGGGGATTGACTTTGTTTTAATTGTTTTCTTGTTTCATTTTTAATTATGGATTTCCTTAAAATAAAAGCACAGAACAAAAGAAAAAATAAAACACAGAAGAAAAAAAAAAGTTATTTAAAGCACAGAGATAAACTCCATTTCCCTGAACAAAACCAAAAGCCCGCCAGGGGAAATCTCCTCTGTGGACAGAGCAGGGTCTGTTCCATGCCATTCTCTGCTCCTTTCTCCCCATCCAGATCTCCCAGTGTGCTTTCTGCTTCCCTCCCTGCACACAGAGCCTCACCCAAGCCCAGCTCCCAGCTTTGACATCAGCATCCTGCTCAGACAAGGAGGGAGTGCAATTCATGAAGGCAGCCCAGACTCAGGGCATATTTCAAAGCCAACATCACACTCTTGAGCAGTAACTGCATTTGTTTCCCTGCCATTTCACTGGCTGCAAGAAGCATTGCTTCACTTAGTGAAAGCACACACTCATCCCCAAACCTCTATAAGATACATTATATCAAACCCAAAACCATACAAAACTGAATATAAAAAATATTCAGAAACTATTTTGTTACTGAAGGTAGAAGTTTCACAGTTGGGTTTTTTTAGATGACTATCATAAAAAAAACTACCCACTAATTAATTTCAGGATCTATATTAGAAGGAAATAAGAGCACTGCATCTCAGCAGAGGTAGGAATGCACAGTGGAGTTGGTACTTTACATGCTCACTGGCATTCTGGCCAGGACCAGCACCCTCCAGACTTTGTCTGTAACGCTCTCCAGGTGAACAGGAGAACCCAAACCCACCTGACAAAAGTTCTGATCACTTCACTTGAGGAGAAGTGCCCACATTAATCAATTAAACATTTCCTAAGCACACAGAGAAGAAGAGCTCACACACTTTATTATTTCAATATTCAGGCTGACAGATACCAGAGATCATCCCAGCTCCTGGTACTTTATCAGTTCCACAGGAGACTGACACCAAACTGAACATTCATTTTCATCACTTGCTCCTATTTACAGCATAAGAAATTCACACAAACTGCTCCTCCTTAACAATACCTATCTGGTCATATCAACAAGGGAGCCAGAGTAGCAAATGTTGTGATGTGAGTAGTAATTAATTTCCTCTTTGTCACTCCCACCATGGAGTGAGCTGAGCTCCTGATTTCTATCACCACTCTTCCCATACACCTTCATCATTTCTGTCCTTCACACTGCTGGAATGCTGCACCAGGCAGAGGATTCCTCTGGTTCTTGTAGCTGGTTCAGGACAGTTCACTGAGCAAAACCTCTTATCATCTCCTGCTCTCTGCTGCTCACACTCAGGGGACTGCACAGAGCCCATGGATTTTCTGCCATCAGCAAAGTCAAGCCTCCTCCTGCTGACACACAGAAAACTTCCCCAGCTTCTGGAATGGGCTGGAAATTACCTGCAGAAGTACCTGTGTTACAAAACAACGCTAGCAGAAACACAGCTGAGGTGAATGCAAAGCTTCTCTCAGTCTAGCCAAGCCTTCAGGCTCAAAAGCAGGAGAAACAAACCCATTCCTTCTTGAATTAAATGAAATGGATGGGAAGGAGATCCAGTGGTGCACTGCAGCAAAGCAACCACCCCTGGTAGCTTACACTGGTAGGCTGAATTTTGGACATTAAAGCCTAGGCCTTTAAAGCATAACATTTTGTGAAAAGTAGATCATGTAAGAACCCCAGATTCAGATTTCCTAAGGTGATCATCTGGGACAAGGCTTGTCTCGTTAACACAGCCGTGTCCAGTCTGACCTTCCTTTCTGAAGGGTTGTTCTATGTATGTACAAAAAGCCTTTAGAAGAACACACTTCTTGCTTAAAGCATTCTAAAAATATTACTTCCTAATGAGGATCTCATTTGCATGACAAATTCTCTGTGCAGTGTCAGAAACATCTTGAAATTAAGATGTCATGCTTACAGGAATTATTCTGCACGCAGATGAGTTCTCACCAAACTTTGCTTCTGACAAGTTAATTTCATTTTCCTCATCATGTGCTTTGACAGCAAGATAAGGGAATCAAAGCCTTTCTCCAGTGAGAATCCTTTGCTCCTACATTAATTGGAACCAGGGAATATCATCCACTTGAATTCATCCCTACTTTTCTGGCCAAATATTTGAAATCAATCATTTACTAAGTTAACAGTACATATGTTATCCATGCTTTCCAATGTAATTTTTGCAGGAGGAAATGAAACCATTGAGGAGAAACATTAATAAAACAACTAAAGGTTTTTACTACCTCTGCACTATAGATTTAAATTAAAAGAGAGCATAAAACCATCAAGGCTTTAAAATTGGGGATAAATAAGATGAACCTCTCATTTTAAAACAAAATTTAAAAAAAAAAAACTTAAAATCCTGAAGCCAATATTCTTTACCTATCTGCAGAACACAAAGAAACCCATGTACATACACTGAGAGACAGACCTAGGTACAAATCCTCTGCCTCAAGAGAAAGCAAACTCAGGAGCTGCTTCCTGCTCCAAGGCACCCAGAAACATCCAGCAGGGAAACCTCTGCCCAGTGTCAGGAAGCAGAAAGCAGCACAAGGCTGCACAGCAACTTTCACTTGCTGTGAAAGTGTTCACATCACACCTTGTGCTTTCCTGGCAGAGTTCCTTGGCATGGAGAAGGAACGCTGCAGGTGTTCTAGCATCCCTGTGCCCCTGGCAGCAGTGGGTGCAGGGAGCTTTCTGTCACACTTCCCTGGAAAAAGCTGCCACTGGATCCTCACACCACATGACAAAAGCTTGATGGAGCAAATAAAAGGCATCTCTTCCTCTGCCTGGTGTCTGAGAACACATGAGAGCTCTGCACCAGAAAGATCAGAACCTGTACACTCCTTTTCTCTCCTCAGCCTGGAAACTTTGGGAATTAATGGTGAAGTCATGAAGGAAACCTTAAATAGACTCTGTTTTCCACCATCACCAGGCTCACTTTCTCAGATTTTATCTGCTTCAGTTTCCCACTCAAATCTTATATTAGATTTTTTTCCTCTTTTTTCTCCACCTCCAAGCTTTTCCATTTTCTTACATAATACTGAATAAATATTTTATAGCCAAAGAGGGTTTCTACCTGTTATGTAACTCACATTGGAGGCAGCTTCCCATCTCATTTTTACTGATAAAGGCTTTGGTGAAACCAGGAGCTGTACTGATGGAAGCAGAGTGTGCCTAAACTTAAACAAACAGCTCTGTTTATGCCACATTAAAAATGTTAAATGGGGTGAAATCTCATTTCATCGATATGCATAGGGGGTTGACAGTCTTGAGGAAAATATTAACATATGTATATAAACATCAACAAAACTATTAATTGTCACATAATGAGGCAGCAATTTAAGCATGCTGAGCAGATGCATCACAGCTAAACTGGAAGGAACAGTCATATTCTAATTCTGAACTAGGCTGGGATCCCTGTCTGGGTTTTGAATGTCCAGTCACAGATGCTTCCCAGAGCCAGAGAAAATTTTGAACAGTCTCCTCTAAAAAGTACTCTGAGCAGAGCTCTCAAAAACCTCATATAAACTCTGCAAATCTTGGAAAACAATATCTGTCCAAAAGCTAAAAACTCTTTAGAAAGAGTTGGCTACAACTTAAAAAAAAAAATAAAGGTAATTCCACCTTTTTCTGGCCACCCACCTGTTTGTTTACACCATAATGCTGGATACAGCAGGAAGGTGCCTCACTTATCAAAAAATGTCTATGTTCATCAATATACAATCAGGTCACCTGCAGTGGATGGCAGAAATTCTGGGTAGCAGAATGTTACACATCCTCTGTTACACATTTCACATTCGAGATGTTTCCAGCCAGGCCAGCAGCAGTGAGGACAGAAACAGAGCAAGCTGAGAGCAAATCCATTCTCCTCTCCCTCACCACAAGGAACACACTCACTGTTTCATCCCAACAGGATGCTTCATTTCAGAACTACAGTTTTATGACATATAATAGTTATTTCAGATTTTAAAAATTTAAAATTAGTTCTGGTTGGTTTTCACCCATTTTAGTTAGGAATTAATAATGCAGTGATGGACCCTGATTGATAACATTTGGGGAAAAAATACATTTCAAAGATTGGCTTTAAGTTTGACAACAAGAACAATATTACAAAGAGCACAGGTGTTACACTGCCATCAAGGATGTGTCCTGAATGTGGAACTTTTTTAAGAAATGCAAAGAAGACTCCATATAAAGCTATTAAGTTGTAATTGGATTGAATATGATCAGCTGGTTTCACTTGTAGTTTTAGGCTACAAAACAGATTATAGAGCAGAAATGTTCTGTATTTACTTAGTCACCTAATCACTTCAAGGAGACCATGTAGCAATCAGAAAGATCCCATTTCTTTCTTCCCTATGGCAATAAATCAATGGCAACGCTGGGCAGTGCAAATTTGGGGTTTCAACACAACATTGGGACAGAATTCTGGGGCTTGCATTCTAAAAGAGGCAGAAGCTCTTTGCTGGGCACTGAGGGCTTTATTACACACCAGGAAAAGCGGGTGACTGGGAAATTGGGAGGTCACTGACACAAAACACCATTGAAGTGATACCAGAAAGATTTATAAACGGGGCAGGAGAGACCTTGAAACACCTCCTTCCATTCTGCTTCCACGGAAATCTTCCCTTCCTCCAGGCACCCAAACCCCTGGACTTGGGGTCACAGCTCTGCCACCCGAGCTCGGGGTTCGCTTGTGCTGCAGGGGGACCCCAATCCGCAGAGGGGCAGAGACCACAGTCAGCGGGAAACCGAGAGGGAAATGGGAGAGGGAAATGGGAGAGGGAAATGGAGTGGGAAAACGGAGCGGGAAATGGGAGAGGGAAACAGGAGAGGGAAGCGTAGCGGGAAAACGGGAGAGGGAAATGGAGTGGGAAACGGAGCGGGAAAACAGAGCAGGAAACGGGAGAAATGGAGTAGGAAACAGAGCAGGAAATGGAAGAGGAAAACAGAGTGGGAAACGGAGCGGGAAAATGGAGCGGGAAATGGAGTGGGAAACGGGAGAGTGAAACGGAGAGAGAGAAAAAGAACAGAGTGGGAAATGGGAGAGGGAAAACGGAGTGGGAAACAGAGAGAGAGAATGGAGAGGGAAACAGGAGAGGGAAAAGAGGAAACGGGAGAGGGAAAAGAGGATTGGGAAAACAGGAGTGGGAAAAGGAGAGAGAGAGAGAGAATGGAGCGGGGAACGGGGAAACGGGAGTGGGAAAATGGGAGTGGGAAACGGAGAGAGAGGGAGAACAGCGGGAAACAGAGAGAGAGAGGCAAGAGGGAAACGGAAAGACTGGGAGTGGGAAACGCACAGAGAACAGAGCGGGAAACTGAGAGAGAGAGAAGGGAGCGGGAAAAGCAGAGAATGCGGCTGTGCACGGGGGACAAAGCCGGGACGCGAACGGCCCCGCAGCACCGGGAGGACGGAGCGGCCACGCCACGCCAGTACCCGGAGGATGGGGCAGCAGCCAAAGGGGCCGGGAGCGGGGCCGGGGTCAGGATCGGGGTCGGGGCCGGGGTCAGGACCGGGGTCAGGACCGAGGTCGGGGTCGGGGTCTCCTCTGCCCCCGCCCCCTGGCGGCCGCGGCCGGCGCAGCCCCCGCCCGGGCTCCCGGAGCATCCCCGGGAGGAGACGGGAAAGGAGCTCCCCATCCAACCACCGAGAGCTGCTGGGGTCCCCCCGCACTGCCCCGAACCCATCAGCAGAAGAGCTGGGGTTTGCTCCGCTGTCAGTATCTCAAGCACTGTCGGCTCCAGCGCAGTGAGCAATGAGGCCACAGCTGCTGCATCCCTCAGAGGAACCACATCCAATAGACACTGCGAGCCCCAGCAGCATTTAAAACGGAAAAACTACATCTCCACAGCAAACAGTACAGGGAACTGAGGCTGCTGACAGAACCTGGATGTCTTATCTTCATTTATCCCGAGCAGATCGCATTATCTGCTGAATGAATTCTCTGCAAGAGAGGGAGGTTTAACATCCAGTCTTTTGTCCTGGATCTTAAAACTCCCTTTTTAACAATAACAACTCAAAAGACATATTCCTCCTTTCTTAAATAGATGTCAACTCAATAGCTGAAGTTTGAATACAGTTTTCAATAAAAGGTAATTCAGACCCAAAGATAAGGCAAAGGATGAGGGAAGTGTTCAGTGCCTCCCCTGCGAGTGCCCTACCACAACACAAGGACTCGCTTGAGAAAAATGCCATTAAATGGAGAAAGGGGACTGAGACATTTATTAGCGCTCACACATACAGATATACATAACATACATACTTGGCTGAATGGAGTTCAACATCTCAGAAAACCTGGCCATCGAGCTCAGGGACAAACCTGTTTCTAATCTGTTTCTTTAACCCCAGGTCAAAGGAATGACAAACACTCACTGACAACTAAAAGTGTGATCACCCAGTGCACACGTACTCATTGGCCATTGACCAGTGATGGTGAGCACAGGAACACCAAGACTGGAGTATCACTAACAGGGATTTGGAGCCTCTGTTTGGACAAGACATTCAATTTCTTGAAGCCACCCCCCCCCACCCAAAAAAAAAAGCAGTCCAAGTTTCTGTATTAGTTTCCCGCTGCAGAAAGAGGATGTCTTCAGTCTCTCAGAAAACACCAGCATGGAAACAAACCAGACAGTGTTGATGGACTGAGCCAAAGTAAGCACTGGGTGGGGTGGCACCAGTCTCTCACTCGGGGTGGGTTTTTTTCCTTGTAAAGGGAGAAATTTTCAAATAACTTTGAGCATCTCTAAATAACAATTTGTATTCAAACGAATGTTGAAACTGCCTGTGCTGCAACACAAATTGGAGCTGCACAGTTCAGCACAGATCTGATAATCTCAGCTGGCTCCTGGTGCCTCAGTCTTTGCATCTTACGTCAGCACGAGCAGAGCGAGCTTATGTTTGTCCAGACACACATCCAGGGATTTTTGGGTGCTGGCTGGGGCAGGACAGGCTAAAGCCATGGAGCAGAGCCAGCCCAGCACTCCAGCCAGCAGTGCCAGCTCCAAGGGTCACAGCTGGGCACAGTCTCTGCCTAAGAAGGTCAATGTCCAGGGGATCTGTCACTCTCAAATACGAAAACAAGTTTGGTGGCATAGCTCTGTGCATGTGAGTGTAAAAAACTTCTTTGGTGCATGCCATGACAGCAGCTGGTTCTGCTTTCTCCCACCACGGGTGACTTTTCTGTACTAACAGCTGCACAGAAATCAACATCCCAGCTCAGCAAAGAGGGGGTTTGATTACTTATAAACAGTCACTGGTGCCGAGGGGTTGGAGATCAAGACAAATTTTACCTCTTCAAACACCTTTTGGTTTATGTGCACAGAGAGACAGGCAACGATGGTTGACAGAAGTACTGATGTGCAAATATAACAATAAAATCCCATTAACTCTTCACAGAAAGAGCTGAATGTCATTTATATCCTAGGGAGTGTTTGGTGTAAACTTGCCTGTCCAACGCCTCCTGCTCACCTGGTACCTTTGTAGGCATCATAAAAACACTGGAAAAGTAGAAAATTCAGTGCTTTGATATGTGGCAGCACAAGTGTTAGAATTTCCCATGTTAGGAAGAACACTGAGGGGGGAAGGCTCAAATTACACAAAGTTGGCAAAGTTGGTACACTATCACTACTGAGCAAAATCCAGCAAAATTCTGACTAGTCATGTGTATCAGGCTGGCACCAAAGAACTGGAAGCTCATACAAATGATACTTTGGTCCTTTTTAACTGCCACTTTTTTGGGTTTTATTCTAAGAGAAGACAAAATGCACTGTAACTAATAATTTTTGGTCCAAAACAGAAATTTAAGAAAGACATTTAGCTAAAAGTCAAGAAGAAGCATTTAAAGATCTTTCAAAGCTACAGAAATGAGGTTTTTAATCTTCTTTCTTGCTCTAGTCTGCTTCTATGAGAAAAAAATATTCTAAGCATGAAGTGTTTCATAGACTATACTCCTGAGAGTTAAATTTTGCTCTGGTTTCTTGTTGGTTTTGGGGTTTTTTTTTAAGGCAAACTGTATGCTCTATTTAGTTTTGCCTTCCCACTCACACACAACACTTTAAAATTTAGAAGTTCCAGTGATACCAACTGCTTCCATAAAATTTAATCCTTCTCCTGACAGATCTTGCTGCTCCTGAACCTCCAGCCATTGCAGTTCCCATCAATACAGGGATTGATGCTCTCAGGTTTCTGGCACGCCCTGGAGTCCACAGAGAGCACAGAAAAGGTAATTTGGAGTGTTCCAGGAGCAGAACAAAGCCAGGAGGTGCTGTAAGCCTGGCAGGGGAAGCTTTGCCCACGCACGTGTGTGGTTGCTGCCCCACGAGCAGATTTCAGAGACACCTCAGAGCCAGCAGCTCCTGCAGCCACAAACCTGTGTGCCCCAGGAAAGGCTGCTGGAGCTGCTGCCCAGACTCAGATGTTTGGGCAGAAAAGTCACTGTGCTCTTGACAGAGTTTTAAGGGTATTGTACAGGAAGCTGAAGTGTTAAAGTAAGATATTTGTGATGTTCACATCTAGATGTAAAAGCAGTTCAAGGCCAGCCTTTTCCCACAGCCTTCCTGGAGGTCAGCACAGACACCCTGAAATTCCACATGTGGGGAAAAGAGACAAAAGAGGAGGAGAAAGGACTCAAGATAGAAAAAAGCTTTACTCTGTATTTCTGTGTTCCAAGGAAGACTCCTGGAGTATCCATTCTGCTTTCCCAAAATTACACCAACAGGCAATTTGGAGCATGTGAAATGTGGGCTAACTTTAGGACGGAGGACATGCTATAAAGTCAAATGAAATTATGCCCATTTACACCAAAAGTGAAATAAAATGTGCTATTTTAGGATTTTCAAGCAAATATTTGGTTAAACTGATTTACAATGATGCAGTAAAAGGCAGCATAAAATAACAACCCACTACTTTTGTCATCTACAGTACCCATTGAAATTATTTCACATAAATAAAAGTTCCTGAAAATACCTGCAGCAGTCCTAGCTTAGAGGGGTTTGAGACATCCATAACCATGCAAAGTAAAAAATGTTTACTTTTTTCCAGACAAAGCTCCTGCATTATGTGTGGCCAGTAGAAACACCTTTGCCTGAAATCAATTGAAACCATCCATCTGGAGCAAACAAGAAAAATTAAGCACTTAAGAAAAAAAACTTTACAGCTTACCACCCTCAACCCAGGGAGCCTAAACCTTATTTTACACAATAATTCTCAAGTATTAATGTTGTCCAGTAGCATTCTATAAGAGCAACTAATCTCCTTAACTGAAATCCACTGACTGGAAACATATTGAATATACTGTGGGAACAGTCTGAAATTACAACCTAAGCTGCCCAGGAAAACAATGGCAGCCCCATAAAACATTGTGTGAGCAGAGAGCTGGACAGGAACAGCAGGGACTGGACCAAAATGAGAACAAAAGGTGAGTCTCAAGAATTTTAGCTCTTCTTGGTCACCTCCCAAGGTCCTCCCATCCCTTGGGAAATGGAACATGGCATCTTCTGCACATCCTTCTTTCATCTTCTTCACACTCAAGCACCTCCAAGTTTTGCCAACTGTTTTGAAATGGCCACTATTGCCTCCAGATTCTACTGGCTGTGAATGTCTCTGTTTGAGCTCAGCACAAAGGCTGCTGCCCAGGTTCTGCCCCTGCTGGGTGCCAAAAGCCTTTCCTTTACCAGCACTCACTGAGATCCACCAGAAACAGGAGAAAGGGAACCAGTGGGAGAGGGAAAAGCAGCCTGGGTGAAATTCTGAGCCAATTCAACTCAGCTCTGATTGATTTAAATCACTAACGAGCAAAAGCAACAAGCCTGATTTCCTGTTCTAGATCTCTCAATGAAATAAAATATTTTACCATCTAGATTTCAAGAACTTCGGAGTGCTTTGATTTTTCATGACAATTCCTTGCCTCAGAAGCCAGATATGAACAACTGGTAGCAAGTGCTTGTTTGTGTGTCAGTGGAGTGAGCTCTCACCATTAAACACATGGCCTGCCAAATACTGTCTCCGTGGCTTTGCCCTGGTTTTTCAAAGGTTATTTTTCCATGTTCTGAGTAATTACTCCTCCCACAGACCCCAGAAGCTCACCAGGCTGGTTTCTGCTCACCATGATGACTAAAATTCCTGTTCTAGGGAATTAAAGGCAAAACCTCCCCAGACACAGATACTCTCTGCTTTAGTGCCCTGGCTGACATCTGTGTGGGGCTGGAAATGTTGCTGCTCTCTCAGCACTCCCTGTTTGCTCTCTGGCAGGACATCCCAGGGAGCATTTTCAGTTGAGTACCGAGTACTGCATTTCTGCTCTACCTGCAGCTCTCTCCCCTCTGCCCACATTGCTGGCCAGGCTTCACTTTCAATCTGCTGCACAGAAAACCTGTTAATTTACAGTATCTTAATTACTGTTCCTTTTTTTCTTTCGCATCCTCAGTTTTCAAATAATAGGGTCAGTTGAGAGCACAGCATGGCCCTGCTGTTGGCCTGAGAGACAAATTAAACCTAATTTGACTCTGCCTTCCCTGCAGAGCAGTGAGGACTCTCAGGTCTGAACTCTCAAACACCCCCACCTGTGTCTCTCAAGTTCAGCATTACTTCTCCACTACAAAATAAAAGGCATTTAACTGGAACTTCTAGCTGTCACCCTTATAAAAATACTATTTGTATTTTTATAAGTCCTATTTGTTCTTTGTAGGAAGAGTAAGGAAAACTTCAATACTTGTAGGGTTTGAAAAAGTTTTACATTGATCGTGTGAAATCCATCTGAATAGATGTGATTAAACTCACAGCTGATGGCACTGAGGTCAGCACTGTGGGATCAATGCAAATAAACCTTTCCTGCCTCTCGAAATCAGTCATATCTACCCAAAGAGAAAAATATTCAAGGCAGAGCCACCAAGTGATTTATAGCTGGTGGCATTACTTCATTTAAATAAAACACTCATTTAATATCCCAGCAGTGATTCTTTCAAGCTGAACTTACTTTTCTGTAAGAATTACAAGTTCAGCATTACTTCTCCACTACAAAATAAAAGGCATTTAACTGGAACTTCTAGCTGTCACCCTTATAAAAATACTGCAGTCCTATTTGTTCTTTGTAGGAAGAGTAAGGAAAACTTCAATACTTGCAGGGTTTGAAAAAGTTTTACATTGATCGTGTGAAATCCATCTGAATAAATGTGATTAAACTCACAGCTGATGGCACTGAGGTCAGCACTGTGGGATCAATGCAAATAAACCTTTCCTGCCTCTCGAAATCAGTCATATCTACCCAAAGAGAAAAATATTCAAGGCAGAGCCACCAAGTGATTTATAGCTGGTGGCATTACTTCATTTAAATAAAACACTCATTTAATATCCCAGCAGTGATTCTTTCAAGCTGAACTTACTTTTCTGTAAGAATTACTAACCAGAGACAACATTTTTCCCCCTTCAACCATACTGCCTCAATCCACTTTTTTTTATTTGTATTTTGTTTCTGGTGGGAAAAAAAAAATCTCCTATAGACTAAAATTGTAGAAAAATAGAAATTTTCCTATAGAAAAAATATTGTTCAGCAAAATACCAGTGATCAGGTAATGATAGGAGAAGAACTCAAGAGGAACATTAACTTTCACTGCCTCTGAGAGTAGGTTTCAGAAGACATTATCTTCCATCTGCTGTGGTGTTACCTTAGCACCAGAGACAAGGCAAGACAACAGATTATTCAGATTATTATGAATAACTAGAAAACAGCAAGAAGCTGTGCACAGGAGTTTCATAGAGTTTAGGAGAGCATGGTACAATACACCAGGAAAAAAATCACATTCCATCAGAATATTCTTTCTTTCACATTAATGAGCGTGGATAAAAAGCTTCCAAGTTGAATCCTTAGTAGTGCAAGTGAAAATTGAATTTGGGGGCAGGAAAAGGCATGCAGGGAGTGTTTTTTGTAACGTGGACTTTTGTCACATTGGAAGTGGCCCAAAAGGCCAATACAAGCTGTGAGGAATGGTTACGACTCGTGTTCCTGCTTGCCAGAGGACTCCAGGCTCTGAGGGGAGAGTAGCTGGGAGGAATTCAGTGCTGGGATCACCATTTTCCATCGAGGGGTTAAAACAGAACTTGCCTTATGGGACAGTGAGTCCTGCATTTTCTCCTGTTTCTTCTGAACCCAGTCTGAGACAAGTTTGACCAGAATGCTCTTTGGTCACTCACAGTGTGAGCCAGGGTCACTAACACAGCAGAACAGCTCAGCTGTCTCTCAGTTTCAGAGACAAGAGTGAGGATCAGTCTCACTGCAGAACCTTTTCAACCACAGCATCTGGAAGTGCTGCCATTGATTCCTTTCTTCTCAGAAGGGTTCTGAGGAGGGGAAGGAGTCAGCACACAAACCCTACACAGGCAGCACAGGTTACGCTGGAGAAAATCCAAGAGCAGAGAAGGGAACAAAATGCCTGTTCTGGCACCTGTAACACTGACCCCATGTTCCACCCCAGCTCTGACCCTGTGCATAACAAGTGCCTTCAACAGCTGCCACAAGCCTCAGCACTCAGGCAGTGTAGGCAGCACTGGGAGAATTTGCTTTCTGAAAAAACCTTTTCATGAGAAATTTGCCACTTGAACTCCCTCAGAGTTCTGCTGTACCTGACTGCATTATCCAGACCAGTTCCAACAGGACTGACAATCCACACTGAGCAATCTGAGGCGCAGCATCACCCCAGGAAACAGAATGTGGGGGGTTTATGCCTCCTTTGAATAAGCTGAAGCAGTAAACTTTATTCCAGGCAAGCTCCAGGTTTATAAAAACACCAAGAAAAACTAACGAGCAGCCTGTTAACACAAACCACTCCTGCAGTCCAAAGGCACAGAGCACTCGTTTGGAGAATGGAGGAGCTGAGCCCCAGGAAATGCACTGTATCCTTCATTCCTCCTCGTGCACAGCCCAGCAGACACAGAGCACTCTGCAGGTGCTGCTGGCCATGGAGATCCAACCCTCCGCACATTCTGTGCGTGGGGACAATTATTCAAAGAGGTCTGCAAGAAAATGACAGAAGGCGCTGTGCAGTTCCCATATACAAACAAATAAATCTCATTCTCTCCAGCCACTCTCCCCAGGATCAGACTTTTTAAACTCATCTTCACTGTGGCAGCTCTTAATTTTCCCTGTGCTTTGTCACTCCCTTATGAAGCTCCAGCAGTGGCACATGCTGCACCTGGTGTTAGAGCCCACAAATCAACACACATTCCCCTAAATAAGAAAATAACAACTCACTGTTTAAAGAAAACACACGTGCAGCCAAATTAGGAGAGTATTTTCCATATTCCCACTCCAGCCCTCTTGCAATAATTGTATTTCACGTACTGCAAGAACCTAAGGAAATTGAGCTCCTTATCTATAAAAACTACTGTACTTCTTTTCTCAAAGATTTGTCTCCAACAACAACCAAACGTCACATGAGTGAAAGTCTGAATGATATTGCACTCATGTGATTCTGTTTCTATGCAGGCTAAACCTCTCTTTTCTGTTTTGCATGATTCCACAAGCTTTTTTGAGATTTAAGAACTAATCCTATTTCACCAAAACTTTTTTTTTTTTTTTTCCCTCAAATCCAGTTCTCCGCTCTCTCCTTTATTGGCAGTGAAATTTTGGATTCTTTTCAGTTTGCAGGCAGAGGAATATGGGGAAATGCATTTACATTTTTCAAGAACTTTTGGAGAATAAGTAAAGGACATTGGTTAAAGTTCTTATGAGAATTTTAGGTTTTTAAATCTGTCTCTGTAGGTGTTGTGTTTTGGAGATGAGGCACTTCCAGCAGTGTGGCACATTAGAGGAGGGTTATTTCCAATACTCATGAAAAAGAAGTGTATCAGCATTTACTAGAGCAAGCATTCACTGCCCACCACACACTTGTGCCAGGGATTTTTTCTGACAGCTTCCACTTCCACTGTTTGGGAGGTTTGGGAAGAATGTACAACTCCCCTACACTTCCCTTACAATCCTGTTGTTCCGTTCTTTGTAATTACCTTCCAACACAGAGGCAATGCCAGCAGCATTTTGCCATAGCATTTTCTGGGTTATCTGACAGAGCTGGTAGTCATTCCTGCTCTCTGTTAGGCCTAGAGGTGTCTGGGAAATATTTCCTGAAGTAAATTCTAATTCAATCTTCTAGATAAGTCATTTATCCTTGGCTGTTCCTGTGATAGTTCAAATATGAAAAAGTAAAAACCCTTTTTCTTTTGGATCTTGGTATAAAACATACCTGCAGAGTCTGAAGGCATCAGCAAAACTCTGGTCTCATTTCTCCCATGTATCACTGGGAGGCAAAGTTAATTGGATGGCTGGGTGAAAAAACCCTGATAGACAATATTGATCATCTGCAGGAGTCAGTCAGTGGGCTTCAAGGGGTGTGGAGAATTCTCAGCAGAACTTCCTCTATATAATTCAAACTATTTCTCCTTTCTTTCATATTTGGAGACCTTGAGCAGATCCAAGGATGAATCATTCTTAGAGTTGCAGCTACATTACAAGACTGTGGCAATCAGTGATGCCATTTCAGTGATTTACACAGGCAATTCTTCTCCAGAAGGAACGGGGAGAGGAAAAGTGCTGTGATGAGCTCATTGCACAGCAGAAGATTTTAATGAAAGGAAAAGAACGAGAAGCCCAGGCTGAGCCAGGAATATGCCCAGATGAATATGCAAATGAGAAACTTGTGGGCAGACATTTTCTCTTGATTTTTTGACAAATAGTATCTGGCCCATGAAAAGCCTGCTTAAGAGCAATGTTAGGCAGGGCTGTGGGAGAGCCTGGAGATCAAAGCAGGAAAATTTTGCATTTAAAACCAGGAATGGTGATTAACATTAACAGATGAGCATTAACATGCACAGAAGTCTCCAGAGCCAATGACAGAAATGCCACTGAGCACCCTGGTCACTGGTGCACAAGAGGAGGCTGAAGCTCTGTACATGCACCTCTTCTCATCCTCTGCCACCAGAAATTGAATTCCAGCCACACTTCATAAAGTATTTCTTCCAAAATTAAGCAATGTTAATTCAAATCTGCAACGGCAGAATTTCTAACTACTGTAAAGCAAATAAACAAAAAAAAAGCTTTTAGACTACTTATCAGATAAAAGCACATATGTTGCTTTTCCTATACACATCATAAATAGCACATACAGCTACTGCAATAACCAGTTGGTGGGATATGTCCTGGATGAAGAAATAGCTGCATTTATTTCAGATGAAAGCCCCTGCCACAGAGCACAGGTCTGCTCTAATCTGAATTATGGATGTGTGCTTTTCTTGATGAACCTAAAAATAATACACACTTTAGACTTTAAATCCATTTAGAGAATTAGAATATGAACAAACAAATACAGACATCTTCGATTTTCCTCCTTTCACTGCTTCTGGAAGGGGCTGTCCATATCACTTATCAAGCAGCATGCTGGAAGCAAATGGGCTGAGTTTTCTTGAGAAGCCCAACTGCAGCCGACTGAGAACCTGAGTAAAGAGCATGCCGCTCCTCCAAATGGCATTCACTTAGCACAGGAACATTTTGCAGAAGTCAGTGGGATCAGTGATAATACAGCCAGCAGGAAAAATTAGGGCTGTCTTGGGAGAGCAGGAGCAGGAGACAGACAGAGGTCATGACTAAAACTAATTCCAGTTTAAGTCGTATTTGACCAAGAGGCTAAACTGGAAAAAATGTGAGAGCAAAAGTTGCAGAATGTAAAAGATCTCATTTTGAAATCCGAGCAAAATGCTTCTTTTTTGACAGTTTAATATTTAATGCTAAAATCTTCTATACTGTTCAATTTCCATTACAAAATTCACCTACATTCAAGGAAATCTGAAAAACGTTTAGTCTTAATTGAGCTGGTAAGTATTTTAGGCTGAAAAGCAAATCCTTTTGCAGTGTTTTGCCAACAGTCCTGTAATTGTCGTTTCAATTCAATTCTGGTTTTGTTTCTTTCAAAATTTTTGTTTCAATCACTACGAATATGAAAGCAGACAAAATTTACCAACTTTGTCTGAGGGATAATTCACAGGGATTTTAGTCCAGTGTGGAATGCAAGCCTGCTCCTCAGAGCTGGGTAAAATCACCCACTGAGATCCTGCAGGGCCCATTCAGTTAGCACAGGAGCACGGTCAGTAGCTGGTACCTGGGCTGGCAGGAATATCAACAGCAATCTCAACAGCAATATCAATAGGAATATCAACAGGCATATCAACAAGAATATCAACAGGTAGACAGGTAAAAGTATATTCCAGGACTCATGAGCATTCACCTTCTCAAACCCAAAGCTTCAGCAGGGATAACTAAGGCAAGGACTTTCATTATTAAGAACAGCCATTCCTAATTAGTTATAGTATTGAAAGGGCAAAATATAAAGGCTTCTGCCTCTAAGCTCTTAGTAGGAGTCCAGAGGAAGGAAGGGCCAAAGAAACAGCTAAAGGAGGGACAAGAAAATAGCCAACATTGCTGTAGGTTTGCTATAGTTTGGTATAGTGGGTTCAGAGCTCTTCTCTCACAGCCTCCTCCTTCCTCAACAATTAGCATTTGTATTTTGATTCCTTTGTGCATAGTCTGGAATGCTGAAGAGAATTAATATTTCAGCAAGGCTAAAAGGTTGTACAGGCTGCAGTCTCCTACTTACCTAGAGCAGGGGCAGTCCCCAGAGGGAGGGCAGGAGTTACACAAAGAGCCCTCCAGCCCAGGAGGGGAAGGGCCCCTTCCAAGGATGAGAAAGCAGCTCAGTCATTATTCATTTTTATTGCAGTGGTACTCATGCACCACATAAATATTATTTTTGTCTCAGCAGTCTCTTGCTCAGCCTACAGGATGCCCATTAGTGATCACTTTCTTATCGTATTTTTAGTTCTCTGCTTTAAACATCTCTTTACAGGTAAACTGGCCAAGGTCCCTTTACCCACGGAATGGGCCAAACTTTGCATTTCGTAAGAGGTATATTATATTTAGTCTTTCTGTTAATAGCCTTGAAACAAAAATGTGAAAACCCAAAACAGAAATCTAGATACACATATACAAAAGTCTATGCCCCCGTGCAAACAATAAATATGCACAATATTTCTATAGTGTCTAGGCAAGATAACATTTTTAATCATGGTGCTGTATATATAAATGCCAAACATTTAGCAAGATGCAAGGGAGACACACAAATCAATCTCATACAAAACAAAATATTTAAATGCCAAGAAAATGTAATGTGTTGCTAATTTTCACAGTCACTTCCACTATGTTTCTATGCTCAGACATGAAATGACATCTTCCAGAAAAACACTTAGCCTACTGCCCCCAAAACAAACCAAAAGAAGAAAACATTCCTTTTGTGCCCCAGGGCACAGAAAACAGGAAGATTATTTGCTCTGGGTAGTAATTAGATGGTACTGAGGACAGCATGTGTGTGTTTATGTGCATGTTCACATTCACCATTTACCCCAAATGGTAATTAAATGATTTTGTGTTTCCGTGCACACACACTTATCTTGGCCAAATCAAAGAGCCCTGAAAACCAGCTCAAACAGACAGGAAAATCAGCTAAGAGCAAGACCAAATGCACCAGGTTTTAGGCCTTCCTAAATCTGTCATGGTTGAAAAGTTTGCAATTAATACTTGGTAACTCTTCAAACAGCACAACCCTGCCTTGGCAACTGTAATTCATAAGGCCTTTGAGTCATTTGAACACTTCCACAGAGGTTTATCCCCTCTGCTCATACAAGCCATAATTCTTCCCATTCACATCATTTCCTTGAAAATTTGGCATTTCTAAATTTGCCTGCGATGCTGTGAAACATTTTGAATTACTGACGTGGGGTTAACAACGGGACTGGAGCAGCACTAAACCAAACTAAGGTTACAAACTTTGCTAAAAGGCACTGACAGATTTACAGCAAGCCCTAAAGCTTTGCTGTGCTGGGACTGGTTGCACTTCTGAGCCAGTTACTCCTACCCAGAAAATCAATTTGAGAGTCAACACACACCATCGAGTGACTCCATGGAGAATTCTTGTGTCTGTCTTCAAACCCATTTATTTATACAGCAATTAAACGTCTCTATAATTACATTTTATAAATGTTTATAGCTCATCTTGCAAAACAGCTACATAAAGAGGAACTATACTGGAAATTAAAGGTACTTAATGCACACTAAACAGCAGAAATTGAAAGGAAAGTTTTTGGGTTTTTTTTTTGGTTTTTTTTTTTGCAAGAACTGTTAAGGAAGGAGAAACAGGCTGTCCATCTGTACAGACTCAGTGATTGGGTCACCATTAGAAATAAGATGTAAAGAAAATCCTGTTTACGTATTCAATAGCTTGGAATTGCATTCAGCCCTAATTGCCAAGTTCCCACCCTACTGCTGTTGAACAACTGTTTTCTTCTCTGCTTCCTTGTGAGAACTACACAAGATCACATCATCAGGAGGGTGGGCAAAAGAAGAACAACATACTGAAGTTTCCTAAAAACCATTTGTAATTAAGATGTGATTTTCACACACACTACTAATGTCTCTGCCTAACAGTATCAATGTTCTTGGTAACAGTGTTTATTTTTCAGGTAAGTATTTTGTATATTGTATACTTTATATACTATTTGTCAAAGATAACATTTATTCAAATTACTTTTAATTTCTCTAATGCAATAACATGGCAGTAATGTTAATTGTTAGATATATGCTCCATACTGACCTTCTGATGACTTTATAAACTACCAGATTAGAAAACACTTCTGCTGAAGAAAAGCACTGATTTATCAGAAACACCAGAGCACATAAACATTGAGGAGATATCAAGCATGCCCACCCAATTGAAAGGCACATAGGAACATGCCTTTATCTGCATTTTGCCTGCAGTCCCCAGAACCCTGAAGAAATGTAAAAACCATACCTGGAGTGAGTCTGGACACGCAGAGAGGAGAGCAGCTGCAATGCACACATTTCAGCTCTGTTTGTCACTCTCCCCACAAAAGTCTCTTAAGCAGTTGCCCATCTTCAGTTACATGGGAAAAAGAAAACCCAGCACAAAAATAGCTGCAGATAAACCTCTGCCACTCCCCTCTGCTTCTGTGAGGGTTTTTTGTGGAGTTTTAAGCATGATGGACAATGAAGGCTTTGCCTCATCAGCTGCCTCTTCCTCCTATTCTCCTCAGAATTTACGCATGTCAACAATTCAATAAAGACATTTTCAAAAGGTTCTCAACATCTATGACCTTATTTTCTTTTTAACCAGTTCTTGGAGTAATTGGGCTATTTTCTATTGAGCTGAGATTTGAAAAATCCAACAACAACTAAAAACATTTTCCACCCATCTTACACCACCAACTTTCTCCTGGTCAGTGCATCTCCACTTGCCCTGGCTGGTTGCTTCAGGTAAATACTCAGCTCCTGTGGCCTATTCCCTAATCCAGCTTTCTAAATAGTGATTTTTTTTCCAGTTTCCAGTGCTGCAAGTCAGGGGCAGTGAAGCTGGATGCTGAGGGATGCAGACACTGGATGTACTCTTCCACACCTGGGAGGAGCTGCAGGCTCAGCCAAGGATTTCCCTGCACGCTCCTCTGGAAGAGCCCTGGGAGCACAGCTCATTTTGTGTGCCTTCATCCACTTCACACAGCCATCAGAGCTGAAACTTCTCCCAGTGCAAAGACCCCCAATGCACTGAGCTCTGCTGTCTGCAGAGATCCTTGTGGTGCTTGTAGCACAAGCACAGACAGAAATCATCCAGGCTGTGCTGCAAAACCAGCTCAGCTGGGATCCTGCCACCCTCGAGGCTGCTCAGAAGACAGACACTATAGGGACTATCTAATTTATACCCTTACTGCTCCTTAAAAAGTATTTTGAATATAGAAAATGTTATTTTTAAAAGGTGAATCCTCTGAAAGTTTAAGCCTGCAATTAGAGTTACTGTTTGGAGGATTTATTCCAACACCAGTTTCTGCTTGTCATATTCACACTGAAATTCCCTGTAACACAGCTGATAAGAATGGTTTATTCATGGGGTTTCAATACCAAGTTTGAGATTATCTAACAGAACTTGGGATTTAATTTCTATAGAAAATAGAAATCTCTTTTTTTCTTTTTAAATACAGGAAAATACTGAATGCCCCTACTTGATTTCTGTAATCTGCTCCAGTACAACAGCACCAAAGATCACACCGAGGATTCAACTGAATCCTTGCAGTTTCTTCATTTTCAGCTACTTTTCTCAAGTTCATTAAATGATTCTGTGTCTGTAAACCTGCTGGCAACTGAATACTCCACCTTCCTGCACTTCCTGCCCCAGTGAGTTTAAATGCTATTTTTCACTCTCAATTGAACGTTAAAAGGGCAATGATACACTCTAGGAATTTCATGCAGCTGTATTAATGCTGACTACTGTAGCAGAGAACTGGCTTCCAAAGCAGCCCCAGAATTATCTTGTAAAGACATTATTACCAAGAAATTGGAAAAAAAATCCTAATCTGGTCATTCCTTATAAAAATGAGAAGGAAGGAGGAAAAATTGATGGTTTGTTTCATTTTAAGTCAACATCTGAGGCATTTCAAAATATTTTTCTACACAATTACAAAGGATTTTTTAAAAGGAAAGTCAAAGAAAAAAAAAAGTGTTTTTGCAGTATTATCTGATTCCAGGAACTACAACTTACAGGAAAACATCACATATGATGGAGATGATGCAGAGAAAATCTTGTGCCAGAAACAGAAAATTAATCAATTTAGTAATCTGTGTGTGTCATCAGGGCCAAATGCGCATCTATAAAAAGCACCTCTTTGGTGCCTCATTGGCTCCAGAACTCCAGCACCATCCTCACTGAATCTGGTGTCTTCTAAGATCACATCTCCAGCCTGCCTTCCTATTTATAGCTGGACAGGGTTTCACAAATATTTATAGATAGGAAGTGCTTCACTTCTATCAGGAAGTTCCTTGTAATTCCTGCTTCAACACACACAAAAACTTATTTGCCCTCAGAAAGCCAAGACATTATTATGCATATTAATAAGCGTCTTAGGAAGTATATATTTAATATATTATGTATTTAAATATAAGTCATGACCTTATAGTGATCTCGCACAACTATTCATATAAATAACAAATGTTATTTATATGAATAGTTATTTAACAACAACAGTGCTGTGTTATTTCTATGAATCTAGCAAAGATTTCCACAGCTGGACTAATCTGTGAAGAACTTCAATTCCTACCAACCCTGGTGGTGCTAAAAGAGCATCTTGGACAACAAAACGGGGAAAAAAAACAATTACAGAGAGAGAGAAAAAAAAAACAACTTGAAAATACACTGAGTTTCTCAGACCAAAGCTATTTCGATCACTGTCACTGAACTTTCAACATCTACAAAGCTGCTGGGTGAGGATGAGAAAAGTGAGTACAAACAGCTGCCATCAATCTAAATCCAAAAGCACGAGCCCAGCACAGGCACACGGGAGCTGGAACGTGAGTGTGGCCAAAGCAAACCTGCCTTCCACATTCAGGAGGAACTGGGGATGAGCTAATAAATTGCCCTGAGCTGACAGATCCATTTTTCCTCCCTCAGAACTCTCTTTGCCTGCTGCCCCCATGCTCAGCCCTGTGTGTGCATTTCCAGATTCCCTTGCAGGGACAGAAGGGAAGGATGGAGGGAGAAGCCACGGCCCTGGATTTGGGCGAGGGAGCACTCACAACCAAGCTCCCAGGTCACCACTGCTTGCAAGCTGATTACTGAACCCACCCCTAATCTGCTGCACAATGCAATTTGATTTCAATTTCCCCAGGAGCTGGAGGAAGGGAGGGAGGAGAATGGATCCAGGTGATGAAGCCCTGCTTAGGTTAAAGTCTGCTGAAAGCTTTCTGCAGAAAAAAATGCACAGAAGGCACTGCAAAGGAAGTAATGACTGATCATGTTTCCCTGATGCTTTTTCCTGTATTAAATATTTTTGTTAACTAAATAAGCATGACCATTTTGTTCAACTTCGTTAACAAAACCCCCTAACACATACAAAATTCTGTCTTTGAAAATGTGAATTTTTTTTCCTAATAGGAACAGAAGGCAATTCCATTTCTTGGATCATTTTTCTTGATAAAAATTATGAACATTTTTGTATTGAAAATTAGTAATGGTACTTTATATGTAGCTTAAAATATTTTCCCTTCTCCTGGAGGCAAGACTTGAAGGCCTCTGACAGCACCATTGACCAAATAATGAAAGAATTTATTTGCCATGCAGCTTTAACAAAACAGCTCCGGAAGATTTAATTAAAAATGCTGCAGTTCTTTTCAGCAAAGAGGAAGCCTGACAGAGAGTTATGCTTTGCAGAACTCCTTTGCTTCATTGCATGCACATTTCAACATCAGACCATCAAATACTTCATCAGTTTATTTCCATTCTAATCTGTCATTTCCCTGGCAATATCCCACTGGAAGTTACTCTCTCTGCATATTTCACAAAGACCAGCTCATTAGTTTCTTGTCCACCAGCCTGCTTAATTACATCCCACAGTGAAACTCCATCAATTTTAACAGAAGTTATGTGTCATTCTACAGCCTGATTTTGGTGTTTTGATCCTGTTTCTAACAGAAATTTTGATCCTTGGTACAGAAAGTGCCACTCACACACTTTGAAGCTCACAGAGATGAAGCCCATTTTGTGTAAGTCAAAGTGCCAAGTGCAGCCCATGGAGCCAGAGCCCACCCTGACACTGGCCAGGATTTGTGTCATCCCGAAATGGCCCTTCCCCAATGCCCTGTCTGCCCTAATCAAACAGAATGCAAAGCAACAAGGGACTTTCACTGAAATATTTAGAGGGGTGTTTTTAATTATAGAATTGAAAAATTTCAACTATTACACTGGGGAGATTTACATGAGCTTATTATGACTTTATAGACTTGATCTGGTTTAAATTATGAAAGCCTTTTATGACTTCCTACATAAGGATCCAGATTAGAATTTCTTTAATCAGCTCAAATGTATAACATTTGAATTAACCATTCTTACAGTGTGCTTTTCCTGGTAGAGATTTAGAGCACCCCCACAAAACAGGTACACAGATTTGCTCAACAGAGAAACAGTGAAGTAAACAAAGCCCCAGCACTGTGTCTGACAACTAGCACCAGGCATGATTTGGGCTATACAGACTTTTTAAACAGCCACAATTCTTCAAAGAATATTTTTGAAAGTGGTCTTCTAGATCCATTTGACAGGTATGTGTGTGTTTGTGTGTGTGTGTGTATATATATATATATATAAAAATATATATCCACTAAATCATCATTGTTACTCTATTTCATCAAGACATCAGAACATTTTTTGGCCAAGCCTTTGCTTTATCGAAAGCCCAACCACTCATTAGTTCAACCAGATTTCCATTGGAAAGAAAAGTTTTAAGAATTATCCCAGCTGTGAAGATGAAAGATAACCAATATTCTGAGATGCATTTGGGAAATCTTGGGCTGATTAACTTTGAGTGATCTGAGATGTGAAAGCTGCACTGTCAGTCAGAGCAGGGACTCAGGGCAGGTTCCTCAAAAGCCAATCTGTACCTCGGAATCCCTGATGAGGCACTGACACACTGAAGTTTCCATCTCAGTGGAAATGTAAGTTTTACAACCTTCACATTCCTACAAATGAAAAAAAAAAAATCTGTTTTGCTGTATATGTCCATGCTGTAAAAAAAAAAAAAAGCATATATTGTATTTTCATTATTTTCACCTGATTGAGATAGAGTTTTTAATTCTCACTTTCTGATGGATCCAGCCAGCCACAACAACCACTGTGGAATTTATGTGGAGCCTTTCCAGAGATAAGATGACTAAAAATAGCTGCCAATAGTCAGGATCCCTGTAGAATAGTGGGCAATACTTTGAAAAACTGAAATGGTAAACTAAATTTCCTTATAAGAAAACAGATGGTATTTTCTGAGAAATTAGCCCTTTGTAAGAGATTTAATGTAGGTAACTCTAAAACTGAGATCCAAATGGTTTTTAGATGTACCTGAAGACTCCTTGGGAGTGTTAACTGGGATACCTGGATGGAGAAGCCCATGCTCTGAACTCCTGAGTGCAGCTCCCTCACTGATGCCAGGAGGAAAATCCTCACTGCATCAGTTTCACAAAGAAACTGGAAATTCACTTCAGTGGATAATACAGGTCCTGCTATCACCAAAGCAGCAGTTATCATTAACTCTGATCAAGTGGCAAACAGCACAAGAACACAATTGCTGGAATATCAGAACATTTATATCAGGTGTTGCTCTGCAGCACCTCCATGCCCAGCAGTTCCCCAAGTTAATTGGTCAGTGCAGTGTCAGAAATTTCCTATAAAGCACTGCCCCACAAAGGCTCCCAGCACACCAGGGGGTGTGGGGGAAATCACCCTTCTCTGGGGTAAGAAATGTCCTGTAAAAGGCTCCCAGCACTCCAGGGGCTGTGGAGGAAGCCACCCTTCTCTGGGGTCTGTCTGTCCCCACAGCCCCTAATCCCACCCAGCACTCAGGCCTGCTGTGTAACGCTTTATTCCAGCAGAATTCAAGTGCACATGTAAGTGCTTTGTTGAACAAGGAGGGATTTAGGCATGTGCTTAAGTACTTCACTGAGCTGGGACCAGGCTACTATTTATAGCAAGCTTTTTGTTCCGGTTTTATTGTTCAACACTTAAAGCCATCCTATGGCTTTTCCTGCTGTATGCCCTCCCCTCACACAGCAAACCTTCTAGGGCTGCAGTCTCCTTCCAGAAGTCACAGGTTTAAAAGCAGAATGGATATTATAAGCTCCTCCACAATTACATAATTTTTTTACATCATATTTACACAGAAATTAAAAAAAAAAACCACAACACCACCTTAGGCTGAATGGTAGGAAAGTCATGAAGCCAAAAGTTGTATGTAATAACAGGATGAAAAATCCCATCCCACCCCACCCCCAGCACTGAAGCACTCACAGAGGAACCAAACACTAATGTGTGCACCCACAAGTGTTCATTCCAGCTTCCCCAAGTGTCCTTTGCTGTGCAATCCTGGGTTCCACAGAGAAATTCAGGCAGTCACATCTGAAGCACGATTTTATTGAGCTTGAGAAGCCATCAGTGCTGAAGAGCCCTTGCTGCTGCAGAGGCACTGACTGCTAGCAGGCACTGAGTGCTGTTGTGAGGATACAGAAATACTTCCAAATGTATTTGGAAGTATTTCTGTATCCAGTTCAACACTAGCACCTCCGTGTTTTCACTTAGAAAAATAAATCTCTCTACTGCAGAGGCATCTGGACCTATCAGCTCATCTTTCAGTGTTAATGAATATGTTTTCACCAATCCTCGTTTTGATTAATTAATGTCTTTTCACAGATATTGGTATAACAACAAAAAATCCACATCTCCTCAGAAATCCCACAATATTCCATCTGCTTTTTTAAAAATACTGTTGTTGTTGTGTCACAGATTTTATGCTCCCCATAAAAACGCACACGGGTCTTCTGTTTTCTGTCTGTGCGCACAGATTGCCCAAAGACAGCGCCGTGCTCCGGGGATTCCCGAAAGCCCGGCTGGAGAGACCCGGCCGCTCCGGCTGGCAGCGCTCCCGCAGAGCCGCCGGGAACGGCGCGATCCCAGCCGGAGCGACCGCGAACGCCAGGTGCTGGGGAGCGGGAATGCTTTACAGGGAAAGGACTGGGCCCATGTTTGTGGGGAACGGAGGGAGAGAGGAGAGGAAGGACGGAGAAGGAGCGGTGCGAGGCAGCGGTGGCTGCGGCAGCGCCGGGGAGGGGCTGCGGGGATGGGATGGGATGGGATGGGATGGGATGGGATGGGAGAGGTGGGGATGGGATAGGATGGGGGATGCAGGAATGGGATGGGATGGAGGATGTGGGGATGGGATGGGGGATGCGGGATGGGGTGAGGTTGCGGGGACAGAACGGGGATGCAAGGATGGTATGGAAAGAGATGGATGCAGGAAGAGGAGGGGATGCAGGGAGGGCAGAAATTACAGGGCCGTGCAATGCAGAACCCGTGCTGCACAGCAGGAACAGCCACTTCCCACTTCCCAAGGAAATCCACCGCCCAGCTCTGCCTGTGGAACTCTTCCACCAAGGAACTCACTTTGCCCAATTCCTCCCGCGCTCAGGGGGAAGGATCTTGCAAATCCCTGAAAATACTGGCACGTGAACAGCACTAAAGAAGGCTCCAGCATCCATTTCTCCTGTAATTCATGACTTTCAGTTCTGACTGCCAAGATGTATTGAAAGGGGCAAAATCATCCCTCAAAAGCACATTATTCCATCAGAGTGCCCAATAACCCAAAGCCACTAAAATCACAGAGAGAAGCTTTTCAGGAGGTACTGAATTGGACTGCAATAACCTCTAGCTGAATTATTAATGGCAACTTGTAAGCCATTATCATGGAAAGATCTCTATTAGTCACCAATTTACAGTGTTATTTTCAAAAACATCCAACTTAGGGATGCACAAATCCCACTGACAAGCCAACAGGACTTAAAATTCCATTTGGCTTCCATTCTTCCCCTTTTTAAAAATCCTGTCCTTAATACATTAAACTCTCTGACTACATTATCTATAACTTATTGGACAATCAGGCCATAAATGTTACTTGACAAGAACACAACCCTTGGTGCTAAGTCTACAAATTCTCTCTGTAGGGCTGGATGAAATCTTAACTGCAGGGCATTCAGTTCTGGGCAGGTTCCTCTACTTGAAATGCAAAGGTTCTCAGAAAGGTGTCCTCAAGAACAGCAGCAAAAACACCCAATATTTTCATGTATAGAATAGACTTGGTTGGTTGCGTATATGTACAACATCTCACACTTCACTTCTACATGAGTAAATGGCTTTAATGCTCTTATTGAATAACATTACAAATATCTTGCACATACAAACAGAGCTTTGTGCTTACAGCAGCATTTTCTACCCAAAATTCCCAGCAGCTTTGCCAGCAGTGATTAATTAACCCTTGAAGCAGGCAGGTTACGTGCACTCTGAAACAGCGGAATTGTAAACCTGAAGCAACAGCCCACAAGGACAAGCAAAGAGCATGGAGGCACAAAATGTCCCCTAACTAAGCAGGTGACACACACAATTTGTTCTCCCATCCCATGCCACAGCCCTCACACATCTGCATTTTTTCAGTCTTTCCTTGAGGAGGAAACACGGGATATCATTGAGCTGGAGCTGTGCTAACAGGATAAAGGCATGAGCATGGCATGGCAGCATTGCCAAGGCTGCAGCTGTATTTTATTCTGATTAACAGGAAGGCATTGGCTGGGATCTTAAGGGCAGCAATACATTTCAAGTAAGCATTATCACAAGCCAAGAGAACTGACCAGTGACACATTGAAAGGAAGATGTGAAGGAAGCACAAGAAAGAAGTGGAATTCAGGGCAGCAACTTCAGCGAACTCAGACAAATGATTTGTATTATCTCTTAAAGAGAGCATCAAGGAATTCAGGAAAAGTGACAATTACCAATGAAAAGTGTATAAAATAGTGCAAGAGATTATCTCAGTGCAGGGGGAATATAGGAAGCACTGGAAGAGACTGTTACACCCAGAATCTTCAAAGGCTTTGACTAGCAGAAGAGATTGTACAAAAGGTGAAACAAGAACATTTAACAAAGAACAAGAATTAGAACGGCACAAACTGCTCAGTTCTGATCCAGATGAGCCAACACACAAAAGGATCAACAACTAATGAGGGACATAAAAAGGCAATAGGAAAAGGATCTATAAATACAACAGAAGTAAGTGGGAGAAAGAGATAAGCAGAGGTTCTTGTATTTAATGGGAAAGGAGAGAAAATAACAGATGGCAAAGAGAAAGCTGAAGCATTCAGTACTTCCTTCATATTCTTTTATGTTTCCATCTAAAGGATAATGAAAAGCAAAAATGTTTCTAAAGTGATTTTCACGGAGAAGACAGGACTAGAGGCCTGAAGAAAAGAAAGAATAGGCTAAAATGTATCAAAAGAGGCCAGGCATTCTCAGTCTGCTAGAGAATGATGAAGTTCACCACAGAGTACTTAAGGAATTACCTAAAGCCATCCCCAAACATTAGCTATTATATTCAATAATGCACAAAGGGAGGGTAGAGTTCCCAAAGGACAGTGGAGATGCAAAAACAGTGTGCAGCTTCAAAAGGAGAAGCAAGGCTAAACTGAAGAAACTGCAAACCCAACCACCTCCCTGTTACACCACAGAGGACACTGAAACAAGATAAATCACCATGTGGGTACCTCAAGGATTAAGTGCCTGAAAATAATCAGAATGTCAAAGCAATGAAATTTCCTTTTTGATATGGGAACAGGGCTACTCAGAAGGAAACCCCAGTACCAGGCAGGTTAAACTGGCTGCAGTAAGGCTTTCTGTGACTGCCAATGTGATATTTTCATGGGGTGGAAGAGCTGATAGGAAATTGCAGTGCAGAGGGTGTGGTTTCTTAAAAAAAAAATCAAAAACCAAAAAAACCACCCAAATTAAAAGTGATTACTAAAACTCACTGGCAATGGAATTAATCTCACAACTTGCTGCACACATTAGGAAATGCCAGGAGAGAAAAATGTGTGTGAAGGAAACAGGCAGGGTTCATATCACCTCCAGCTCACAAGCAAACAAGATCAAAATTCAAACTAGAACTTGAAGCATTGAAGAACTTGTTGAAAAGTGAAGTGTAAGCAGAACAAGTGCAAATCTATACATCAAGAAAAACACTAAATAGAGATCAGCTGGGTTCCATTGGAAGGGTTCTAAAAGCCACTATAAATAAAAAATAGTATAATGGTATTTTTAAAAAGGCATATTTCATGCCAGGATGTCTAACAGGACTGCCACTCAGACAGTAACCTTTCCATTTTTCTCCACTGTCCAGAAACTTGCAGAACATGAGTGGGGGAAAAAAAAATCACAAGAAAATTCACAGTAAATGCAACTCTGTCTTGTCATCCTATTTAGCTGGGGAGCAATAAATGTCAGCAGTGCCAAGGGGAAATATGAGGGGAGCAGTGCTGGGTCGCACAGAAAGCAGTGTAATAGTGTATCTTTGGAGGGAACACACCCATTAACACCAACCTTCACAGGCCATAATGGCATTTTCGTGTTCCTACTGCTCTCGAATCCTTCAGCACTTGACATAGAACCACCAGGGCTGCTGTATATAACACATTAATTTTTCAGAGTATTTAACCTTTCCAGAAGAATCATTCTACATCTTCCAGATTGATTCTCGTGACATTTTGAAGCTTAACTAAAAAATGGGCCTAGTTCTTGTCAGGGCTTTTGGACACTTCCTGTAATTAAGAAAAACCCAGTGATGTGGAATAGATCTCTTCCAGGTAAAATTTTACCATTTTGTCTTCATGTAATTACTTTCTACTGTCTATAGGCCAAAACTCATGCCAGCCTTCTATTTTTACTTCACATAAACTGATTTAAAGCTTGTAAAATACTTCACACATGAGAAAAATTCTGGTGGACATGCAGACTTTGTAGACTAAAGCAATGCATTAACACTGCATTTGAACCTAAGGCCACAAGTTGAATGCAGCAAAGCAGTTGTAAATACACCTAATAATGCCACCAATTCATTTTAAATAATGCAATTTCTTCTCAAAACTTCCATTGTGCTTTTCCTGTAACTGTAGGCCACCTAAAAATGCACATATCCATTTTCTCAATGGCAAGGAATGTAAATCTTAATTGTTCTAGAGTAATTACTTTAAGCTTCAGCAATTGCAAAGAAATCTGATGATGACATGTCTTGATTATCATAAATCTCCTCATTCATACTTCTGCTTTAAAATATTCTGAAATGCCTATTGGGATACTTTCTAGGACCCCATCATCAACCTATTGGAAGTTTTCAGTATGGGTTACAGAAAAGATTCCCTGAAAACACAATTCCTATTATTTCTATCCCCTTAAACAGTATCAACCTCTTTAAATAATAACAACAGTACAAAAAAAGTTTAAAATACCAACAAATTACCTGAGTCACAAAAAATGGAATGCTGGATCATCTAAAATGTGGCCCCATTTTGTCTGTTCTGTGCTGAATGCAATCACACCTTCCAGGATGGAAGATTTCCCATCAGTGGGAATACTGCCCCTGATGAAGAATGGCTGTTCAATAAGCAGGGCAGAATATATAGGATCAGCAAATACTTTCAAGGTGACTTTTTTCTGCACAGGAAAGCTATCCAGAGGCTTGGAATCTCCTGCTCATAATGAGATAACAAAAGGAATGTGCTGGGCATTAGGCTCACTGATAAACCATCAGGAGAAATCCCGTTCACCAGAAAACTCCTGAATCCTAAAGCATTCCATGAAGAGATGCATCTGGAGTGGACAGCAGCTGCATTACCTTGGAGCAATCTTCATCCCTGATGGCTGATTTTAAAGTACGTATAATTTTCATAAGTTCAATACAAGCTATTTGAGCCTTTTTAATAAATAACTCAGGCTAAAGGCAATTCCCCAAACACTGTGGAATTAATGATTTATCAATCTGAGAAATAGAAACACTGAACAGAGACAGCTGCATTATTCTGGCTTCACAACACACAAAACGTTTTCAAAATTTGAAATGTGCATCCAAGGTCACTCTGCTGTGGAGTGTGAGGGGGGAAATGTGATTCAGTCTTGCATCTCCAAATCCCATCCCTTCAACAATTAACATCAATCCTTGATGAACATGCAAGCCCCTGTGACAGTTCCTGTGTTTACACACAGTGAATACACAATCCCACAGCTACAGAAGGCAGAAATACCTCGGAGCACCAATGAAATCAGGCAGGTCTGGCTCTGAAAACCCCACTGCTGAGACTTTTTAAAGGCATTCCACCACCCAGGGAATAAACACACTGAAAACAGAGGTTCCTGTATTATGGCAACTGGGCAGCCCAACACACAAACCCAACACACAGCCCCACTGCTGCTGCTCTCAGCTCTGGCACCACAGCCTTGCCTTCCCAAGCCTTTGGCACCCCAAACGTGGCAGCCTCAGAAGCTGAGCAGTTCTTGGGATGTGAATAGGAATGGGAGTGATGGAGGGACTGTAAAACCCAGCAGTGCAAGCCTTTGGATCAGGGGAGAGAAAGGCTGGAAGCAGATAAATAAGCATTGACAAAAGAATTGCTTTTGAGGCACTGAGGGCACTGAGGGCACTGACCTGAGCAGGCTCTTCAGAAATGCCTTTTCTGCACAATTAAAGGTGTTCCAAACTCTCCAAAACACGCTTCCTATAGCACTAATTAAAGATGCAGCTACCTCTGCCTCCTAGAAATATTTAAAGCTTTTTTGGTTTACATTCCAGTGTGTGGAGGGCGCCCCTGCAGCACGCCAGTTGTTTTATTTAGATGTTACAAAATATTCAAGAATTCTGAACATAACTTCCAAAATAGGTGAAAACACAGCCTTTTACATAATGACCCTTAGATACAAGCCCATGCTGCTGGATCTGGGGTCATCAGCAATATGGGAGTCACACATCCCTTGGGAAATGCTGTCTTAGATCATGTAGATGTGAAAAACTGGTCACACCCATGAAATGGAAGTCTGAAATATTTCACTACTAAATGACTCCATTTATGAAGATGAAACTTTTTTTCAAAGTAGGCTTTGGCAATAAATAAGCCATTCTGATTTAAGTGATAATTTTGTAGCATGAATATACTGAGACCAGCCTGGATCTCAGTGACTGTGACACTCATTGCTGTCATCTCTGTCATCTCATTACACACAAATATTTCTTGTTCATTCTCACTTTTCCTTTCTCAAATATTTTATATTTTTCTTTTCAGATAATTAAAATGATTTATCCTTTTGCATTTGCCACTTCTCTTCATAAAATTTTTATTTAACTTACTTTTTACAAACTTATTTCAAAGGACAGCTAAAGTTTCACTCTGAACTTTGCAAATTGCAACCATTTACTGCACAATGTACATTAAATGTAAAGCTGTTTGGAAACAGAATTCTTACATCTGACACACACATTCCAAGGATAAGCGTCACCAGAAGTTTGAACTTTGTTCAGATGTTTGCTTTAAAAGATTTCAGCAGCCACACAATTTTATTTAACTCTAAACATTCGCTCTGTTCCCAATTATCTCCTCTGCTGTCATCTCCCATCAGGCTGCCACTAAAACAATCACTTATCTCTCATACAATTATTCTGCCTTTTCCTCTGGTCAATGCAGATGACTTTTCCCCAGCTGCAGTCCTGAACTTATCCTTAAGTTACAATCCAAATTTTAGAGTGTTTTGAGTATCAGAATTTCCTTTTGAACCTCATGTGCTACCCTTTAAACTGCCTACAATAACCAGAATGTGCAGGTTTTGTTGATGCAGATGAACTCCAAGCACTTAGAGGATTATCAATACTCAGACAAACAGTCCAGCTTCCCAGTCACATCACTGAAGTTTCTGTGGGAAATGACCTCAGGTGCTTTATTCTTGGCTCACCAAGGAAAAGGAGCCACACAAATGCACCAGGTTTGACTCAGCCAGCCCCAAAAGGCAGCAAACGCTGTCAGAGGTGCCCCATGGTGCCTGGTGTGTGACATGGGACACAGTGGAGACTCACAGCCCTCTGAAACAGTGACAAAGGCCAGGAGAGGAACCCTGAGGCATCTCCAATAACACCAAACATCTCTTTGGGGAAACCAAACCCAGCCCAACCCACTGGCCAGGACACTGCTCCATTCAGCCTCCTCCTGCACTTCTCCCCTCCAAACCCAAACCCATCAGGTGACAGCAGCACAGGACACCATATAAATATCCCAGTGATCATCCCATGGAGCTTGTCAAAAACAATACAAATGTACTTAGCATGATCAGGAAACAGACAACTGAATGGTTAAAAGGTATGGTTGGGATACTGTTGCAGCAGAGATGGCCACAATAAACAGAGTAGCCCCAGACAATTTCAGAAAGCTTCAAGCCGTGCACAGTAACACCAGACCACTTCAGAAGGCTGCAAGCATCTGCTCCTCTTGTTCTTCAGCCCAACCTTTCATACCTCTCACATTGATGCATTGCTCCTGTGTGCCCTCTGCTCCCTTTGGAGGTTGGTCAGTGCCCCTGGGCACTCCATGGCTCATTGCTGTCAGTGCTGCTCACAGCTGTGCCCACTGGGGACAAGACTGGGCACAGCCCCACTCCAATCACCCCAAACTGTGTGCCTACAGGACAGAGGGATGTGCCAGACATTTGGCTCAATATGACACTCAATAGCCTGGGTAAGCAAGAGGCTGTGGTCCTGGATTTACAGCATGTGAGCAAAGGACAGGGCTGGTAATGGTATCAAATAGGAATTCAAGGTAGCAGAATACTCTGCATTCATTCCATTAAGTGTTAAAGTGACTATGTTAATATTGGCACTAAACTGAACATTTCATCCATATTCTTTCGCTTTGGGAAGAGCTTGCAGCAATGTTCACTTTGCAAACGGAGCTTAACGTCAGATGAAGTCATTGCAGAGAATACTGAGCTGGTTTCTTAGCGAGATACCACAGACAAACCACTTCTCCACAATGAAAATGCTGAATCCCGTTTGAGTCAGCATATGAAAATTGGTCACGTGTAGGTGAGGGGACAGGATCAGACACCAAGTGCTGCTGAGAACATGACAGTGTGCGTGCAGAGCCACTCAAAGGACTGCTTACGTAATCAGGGCTCGCAGTGTCTACCAGCCACACACAGTATTCCTTAAAAGATTCCCTTTTACTCTTTGGGAGTTGAGTTACAGCACTATCAACTTTCACACTGTTTAAAAACTTACATTTTAGCTTATTTTGGGAGCAGTTTAAGTCCTACTCTACATTGCTTTCAGCTTGCCTATCTTCCCAGCACCTTATCTTGGTACCCATGCTTCTCAAATAGCACTTTACTACAAAATACGCTTTAATTAAAAAGAAAGTAAAGAAAGTATTAGCACAGAATCGGGTTGGTGTAATGCGATAAAACTGCACAATAAGATGGAAAAAAAAAACCACAAGCAAAAGAATCAGCAAGAAATACACAGAAAGAAATGAACTTTTGGACAGTTTAATTCAGCAAACGAGAGGTTTCCTCCGCCTACAATACAGGAGGCCTTTCAAAGATGCAGAAGGGAAGACAGTGCCCCTCCTTTCACGTTTCTAGTGCAGTCTCCGAACCAAGATTTCAGCAGAAGAACCCGTTCTGTCCGGTGACGGTAGGAAAGCACATCTTGACGGCATCCATGCCAAGGTGGTGGCGGCCGGCACTACAGCGGCACCGCAGCGGGCATCCCGGGCTGGTGCACTGCGTGACCCGCAAAGTTACCTCCCGCCGCATTCTGCTCGGGCTTTCAGCCGCTCCAAACCGGACTACTGCGAGGCTTTGCAAACTACCGCTTGTAAAACACCGTGGAAAAGAAGGAAAAAAACCCCAAAAAGCCCCAGCCCGGCCGCAGCAGCACCGCAGGAGCTGGGCGAGCGCCGGGGACACGGCGGCGCTCCCGGGAGGGCTTCTCCTTCCATCAGCCCCGCCGAGGGAGCGGGGCTGCGGGCAGCCACCTCCTTGTGGCTGTCTCAAATGAACATTTCTCGGAGGAGCGGCGTTCCCTCCTTGTGGCTGTCTCAAATGAACATTTCTCGGAGGAGCGAGAAATGCCGGGGCAGAGCGCGGCCGCCGCCGCCTCCCGACCCGTTCCCGTCTCTGCGAGCCCTCCGGGCTGGAGCCGCACTGACACCAGGGGCTTCCCGCAGCCGCCCCGCGGAGCCGCCTCCATCCCCCGCCCCAGCGCATCCTCCGGCCGCATCCCGCTGCCCCCGGGACGGGCTCGGCCCCGGCAGCGCTCCCGCCCCCCTCAAGGTCACCGCGGCCCCGGGGGTCGCCGCTGCCGCTCCTACCTGAGCCGGCGAGCGGAGCGGAGCCGCCGCTGTCCCCGCACCGGGGCCTCGGGCCGCGCTCGGCGCCTCCTCCTGCGCCGGGGCCGCTGCGCTGCGCCGGGAGGCGGCGGCTCCGTCAGACTTAGCGGGGAAGCCCCGGGGGGGCGGGCAGCGCCTCTCCCCACCCCGCGAGGTGCCGGAGCCGAGCCCAGGCTCCCCCGGCGGGGCTGGGGCTCCCCTCAGCGGGGAGAGGCTGCGCCGCGCCCCGCTCGGCTCCGCGCGGCTCCCGCGGGATGCCGGGCGCGGCCGGCACCGCGCGGGGGCTCCGGGCGCCTCGGCCAGACGGGGACCGGCCGCGCCTGTTCGGCACCGGGCGTTTAACACCACCACCGTCCTTGTGCTTTTGTTTTTCCTCAACGCGCGGCGGTTTTCTGACAGAATTCCGCAGAAATCTCAAGGGGACCTGAGATTTTTACAGAGTCTCCTGGCACGGATTCTGAGAGCTGGAGAGTCCCGCCACCCTGGGGGACAGCACCTGGGGAAGTACAAAAAATGGAATTATGATGTACGGGTGATGTGCATTACATAGACTGAGCATCAGCACTCCAGATTTAGAAAATTAGTAATAAAACCCCACCCCGTGTCTTAGATTTGAAGATACTACTTTTGTTCGCAAAGAGGATGGCATATTTGAAATGTTGCCAGAGTAGTAATGCCGGGTGTTTAACCAACACGTTCTGGTTTTACACATGGGCTTGAGTTAGATTTCATAACAGTTCTCTTGTGCCACCTAATCTGTTCACCCTGGGAGTTAAAACCAGTTACCAAATGTCCCCGAAGCTGAACGGACACAGAGGGGATTTTGAAGAGCAGAAAAGTGTATTTGGTATGTGGGGTGGGGGCCGTGTGTGTGAGGGATGCACACACATCCCACAGCACCTGCAGACTGCTACAGCAAACAACACCAGCGTTTTACTTGGAAAACTGGAAGTATTCCACCACTTTCTATTGGTGAATAGCAGCACTGCCCAGCCCTGGCTGTTTGACAGACGATACACTGTTAATTATATTCTGATTACTATCTTGGCTTCTTCCTTAACACCATTTAAATTCCAGTTTTAACCTTATCTCAGCAAGGACTAAAGGAAAAAGTAGGACAGGCAACATGAAAGCACAAATCCCTCTGCATCTTTTAAAACTCTTTCTAACTTACTGAAAGCCAGGAGAAGATGTTACGGTGTATTTGTAGAGCTTTCAGACAAGCTTGTTAACAAAATCCAGACTTGCAGGTCTCACCAAGTTCAGTTTCCAGATTTGGAAGAAAATCAGAAACCTGTAAGTTTTCTGCAAATATCTGGATTGGTTTTCTCATCTGATCTTAAACCACATGTCTACTGTCAAGTGAGAGTGAACAAGGGTGCTTTCCCCTGTTACATTTCCCTGGGTCATGAGGAAGATCAAACCAACTGAGGAAAACTAATCAAGAACAGCAGCATTTTTTTGTTTTGACAATGCTTAGAAAGATGGCAGAGAAAGCCTGAATGAAAAGTTTACAAAAATAATCCTGCAAACATGAGGTAAATGCGGTGCTATTTTCAGCTCGTGCTTATTAATCATTTAAAGCAGATGATTGGAGTGCCATTTGAAGAGCATTAGATGTGCATCCTTACTAGCTGCCTGCAAACGCATTTCACTGGTAATTCTGTGCTGCACAAAAAACATTACATCCCCAGACTGTTTTCACAGAAACACAGAATTCCACACCTGTTAAATACCCAGGCTGACAGTGCAGAGCTCAGGGTTTGAATCTCACACAGAAGGACAGTGTCCATCATGTGATTCTCACATCAGAGCATCCTCAGAGGGTCAGCCACTGCAGCTGGAATTAATAACACCAGAGCAGCACAAACAAATGATTGCTTTCCTGGCTTCCTCTCCATCTTGAGATGTTTAGCCCCTACAGCTGATTTTGTCAATCATGGTGAAATAGCAGAAGTGTCTGGCTGTTTATCACTTGTGATAAGCAATGAATGACAGAGCAGATTTCTTCAGTTTAAGATCTCCTGCCTATGAAAATCTCTCCCCATGCAGACAGTGAAGTAGAATTTTGTACATTTTTGCCAACTTTAGAAGCTGTCCCCATGTTTTTGTAGAGTACATGACAGGGGTCTCAGCACATCTTTTCTGTTACTACAGCATTTCTAGGAACTCAACCTCTTGCATACAGGTTTTTAAAACGCTTAAAGTGTGATGTTAACAGTAACAACATCAACTAATGACTACATTTAACACTTCTTATTATATTGTACAGATTAGGACTGTTTGTGTTATGTTTTTTCCTAAATTCATTGCACCTCCTCTCACCTAAGGTGACACTTAGAGATTCCTTTAAATTCTTCTCATTTTCCTGGTTAGAGGGGGAATATGTGCAGAGTGGGGGTCATCTCCTTCACCAAAAGAATGTAAAGGAGCAGAGATCATGTCATCCCTACCTCTGGCACTATGCTTGCCTCAAGCTGGAATAACCTAACAGTGACTTGTCCTTCTCAGACTGTTCTTCTCAGGTTTTAGATTCACATCATTTTCACAGCCTGGAGCTTAATTTCCACACCAACAAAACAGGAGAGGATTTTCAAGGAAATTTCAGAAAGGAAGTGACAATGGATGCCAGTTCAGCAGCCAGGATTTTGGCTGTATTACGTTAGAATGGAGCAGCTATTGGTATTTCAGCCTCCTTCAGGAAATTTCTAAAACTAGATGTGTGTGTGAAAGAAACACAACTACAATGTCTGGATACCACATATGAACAGAACATCTTCCACCCCCTGAGCCCTCCTGCACTCACAGAGTTTATCTTTGAGCTGCTGCTGGTGCCAAGAGGCGACACTGAGAGTGAAAGGGGAGGACACTGAACCTGCCAAAACCGCAGCAGTTTGTGCATCAGGAGAGCAAAGTGCAGTCCCAAAAGCTGTTCTCATCCTTCAGGCACAGAGGTGCTACCAGGAGGGGTCACCCAACCCTGTGGGAAACACAAGCAGCAGGGAGGATATTTGGGGTGCCCACGCTGGATTCCCAGCCACCAAACTGGGGATTTTCCAACAAATTGGGACATTTCATTACCAGAATGTTCAGGCTCAGCCGTGGCTTCTGTTGAGGAAAAACTCCCAAGGTATCAAATGCCCCCAAAGCATGGCACAAGTCCAGCATCTGATAGAGTAGAAAATGTATCCCTGTGAATCGCCAGTGAGATCTCCTGCAGTAATTTCACACCCTCACACCTGCCTGCCAGTGAAAAGCCAAGCAGCCCTAAATATCTGCTGGTTTAAGAGCAAAAGTAATGCCAGACAAAGGCTGTGTCAGTAAAACACTTTGTGATACTGCCATGATGTCTTACAGCAACCAGCATGAGGAAACTGATTTTTGCATTTAATGTTTCAACATCACATGCACTACAGGAGAAGATAACAAAGACCTGCCCTTTGCTTTGTTTGGAAAAAATACAGGTTGACCAGAAGATTATTAGGTGTATTGGGATATTCTGGAATCATCATTTTTCTGTTGCAATTCAGTATTAAAGCAAAAAGAGTCAAGTGCAAAGGGCACATTTTGTTTGCACTGATATGAAATGACCTTGCTGTGGCCCAGCTCCAGCCACACAAAAGTAGAGGCACTTCCACCTGGGCTTCAGCAATTCTTCAGGTGAGACACAGAGTTCCCATGCTGCTGGTACTGCTGACCCTGCCCAGAAATAAGATTGACTAAAATTACCAATTGATTTCTCTATCAATGGTAACAAATATCAAAACAAATCTGGTGCTTCCCTGGCAGAGGCAATTCTCAAGCTGTAATTTGTTAAACATGACATAAAGTTGATGATCTTGCAACCAAAAGCAGGAACAGCATAAAAGGCCATTTTCTCCCACGTCCAGAACTCAATGGATGGAGGTGTCCACAGCACCTTAATTAAAAAAAAAATAAAAAAAAATTAAAAATTAAGTTTAAAACCGTGACCAGTCAATATGGTGACAACATGATATTAAAATGATATATTTTCAGAAAGGGTCACAAGTTAGTTTTGCCAGATGCATAATCTGACTTGGTTTGTCATAATCTGCTAATTATATGTATATAAAAGGGGGCAGGATAACTTTTTTGATCCCTGCACTCCTTAGCAGTCACATAGTTCTTTTATATACACAGTGTAAATTGTGCAAAAGAGATTTTCGCAATATCCAAACCTTTTTGCAACACACCTGGACAATCCTCTTCAGTGATGCAGCAAGACTGCTGTAAAAAAATCCCAACATTTATATACCACCCATCCCACAGATTATTGTGAGAAATCAGTTGGCAAAAGTAAAAGCTTTAGTAATGATGACATTGCTTTGAGAACAACTTAGATATTTTGTTTTATTTATTTATTAAAAAGGAAGTACATGAAGGAAAATGCTCAAGTGGACCCAGCGTTGGATTAAAAACTCTGAAAACACAGAAAGCCAAAAGATGGTGAATTAGCAAAAGTTGAGTCATAGCACTGTTATTTTACAGTTGAGAACAGAAAAAAACACTTCAAGTTGTCTTGTTATCAAGTTTTTGATAATAATCACAATCTCAAACATGGTCCTCTCCTTTTGATTTTTCAACTAATTTTTTTACTTTGTTTTCCAAGAAAAATCCTGATGGATTGAAATAGGCACCAATTTCCAAAATTAATGCAAGTACCAAAGATGCTGAAAGTGGCAGAGCATTAAATCCTTGGACATGGGACGTAGGGCATTTCAGAAACAAGAGTAAAATCAAATTTTAAAAAAAAGAAAGCAGTGAAAACAAAGCAGCAGCTAAAGGTCAGTACTGGAAAACCAGCTGAGAATTGGCAAATTTGTCTCAACATTCCTATAAATTTAAAAGTCAGTCCTTGCTTTCTACAGCAGCTTCCCAATGGGAAGCAGAATAATTTATTTAAATACTAGTCATCAATGGTTGCAGCAGAAGTTCCCAGAAAAATACTACACAAAAATACCTAAAATATTTATCCATAACATAAAATTGATGTTACAAATAAAATTAACAGCAAGACAAACCACCCTAGGTGTGGTCCCAGTGGTCATTTCATAAATCCCAGATTTAACTTGCTGCTGTTTGGGTAAGAATAATTCACTTGCTTGGAGAATAACAACATTTCACAGTATCTCCTTTGGACTGAAGGCTGAAAATTACAATCCTGCTACTTTTTTAGGAAGCCCCCTTCCCTTTTACACTTCAAGTCTTAATTAACACCAGCACCAGGGCAAGGCAAATCTGCCAGCATGAATTTTTGGTGATTGCTTTAAGTTCTAGATGCCAGGAAAAACAATCAGGAAGCCTTGGATGCGCTCAGGAGACCCATGCCACTGCAAAAGGAAGTTAACAATGCTGTTAGGCTGCTCTGCAATCTATCAGCAGTGAAATCTGCTTTTTCACTTCTCCAGCTTCTGGCCAAAACTCCTGCTAATGAACCCAGTGCTTATTTCTCACTGCATTTTATAAAAAATCGCCTTGGATCTCCTCACAGTCACTGCAAGCCAGCCCTGAGGGGATCTGAACACATCAGACTCAGGTGCCACCCTGCAAAACATCCCCAAATTAACCCCACAGTCACCCAGCACTCCCAAATTAACCCCAGAATTACCCAAACCCTGATGGGCTGAGCTGTGCCAGGGCTTGATGAGGTTTAACTCGTGTTAAACCGCAGCAGAGAGACCCTGCATGGCTCAGCAGGGGCACACCTGGCATTTGTGTGGCCTCACCTGCAGCCTTCAGCTCTGAAAAGAGTGGGATATATTTATATTTATATTTATATTTATATTTATATTTATATTTATATTTATATTTATTTATATTTACTCACAGACATAAAACAAGGAAAAGGGAAATAAGCACACCCAGATGGCAATTCCAGATCTCCTTCAGTAACCCCCCTTGCAGCTCTCCATTATCTGGAGAGAGAATTTAAGGTGCCTACACACTTAAATTATGCACTTAAGGATTAATTAAGAATTAACCTCTGATATTGTTTTATAATTAAATCCATATATCTGTCTAATGATCCTGGGCATAAATTATAGTGATGAGTGCAAACAGCAGAAAGGCAAAAGTGTGCATGTGGATTACACATGGATGAGTTACAAACCTTCTCTTATTTTTCATTCCACCTTCTGAATTATAGCATTTCAGCAACATACTGATTTAAATTGATGTAGAATTTTTAGACAAAAAAACTACTCCCAGTTAAAAATTACTTGCTTTTTTTTCTCAGCCAGTAAATTCTGATTTTTTCTTATTCCTGTAAATATTAAAATTGTCATTTACAGCTTTAAACCTGAACTTTTCAACAGCAATATACTGACAAAGTGCATCCCAACCACAGCACTTCTCTCAGTATAACTTCCTACGCAACTTTTAATTAACCATGGATAAACTTTGGGATGAATTTTATTTTAAAACACTATTCTGGAGTGGTCTGAATTTCTGCAAACTTCTTGATCTTGAAAATACTCCCTTATTTTTAGTGTGTCCCAGTGACAATTGGATCAAAATTACCTCGGGAATAGTGTTTGACACGGAATGCCAATGGATTGTACAAATACATTCCCCCAGGCCCTGAAGTTTTAAGATTTAATTACCTCTTAGAGATGGATTAAACTTTTTGTTATATGTAAGTGAAATCCCAGACAAACAAGTTATTGGGAGAAGTGCTATTCTCTTACAATGGGATTACATGTATATATATATACACACACATATATATACACACATATATATGTATATATATATGTATAATCCCATTGTATATATATATGTGTGTATATATATATACACATCAATATATACATATATATGTGTGTGTGTATATACACACACACATTACTCATATATACACATACATATATGCATGTATACATTTCTATATATTTTAATAGATATACATTCTATATATACATATTTATACACATATATAAATAGATAGATATCGATAGATATAGAGAAATAGATATAGATAGACAGATAGATATAGATGATAGATTAGATAGATAGATAGATAGATAGATAGATAGATAGATAGATAGATATATAGATAGAGAGATATCGATAGATATAGAGAAATAGAGATAGATAGATAGATAGATAGATAGATAGATAGATAGATAGATAGATAGATAGATAGATATGAGAATGGTCTTGTCCTGCTGGGCTGCTCTCACTCCCAGGCTGATGCACACTCTGTCCTCACTCACAAACACTTCCTAACGAGGCAAGTAAAATATCACTTTTATGTATCATATTATCTCACCAAAATAAACAATTTTTGATTGAGTAGGAGAATTTAAAGATAGATAGATAGATAGATAGATAGATATGGGAATGGTTCAGGTCTTGTCCTGCTGGGCTGCTCTCACTCCCAGGCTGATGCACACTCTGTCCTCACTCACAAACACTTCCTAACGAGGCAAGTAAAATATCACTTTTATGTATCATATTATCTCACCAAAATAAACAATTTTTGATTGAGTAGGAGAATTTAAAAACAAAGAAATGAACCTAATGTCCCGGCTTTCCTGAAGGTGGGAAGCACAAATGCTGCTGTGCACAGCCAGCTGTCCCAGCTAGGCACAGCAAGCCTGGAGCTGAGCAGAGCACTGAGCTGGGATCTGCTGGAAAACAAAAGCTGGAACAACACTGGGGAAGCTCGTGGTGGGTGGGCTGCCAGTCCTCCCATGACCACTCAGCAGAACAGATCTGGGGTGTGCTCAGGCTAAAAAGTCCCTGGGTCTTTCAGAAATCCTCCCCTTTGCAGCTCCATCATTTGGTTTTGCCTGGAATGAACAGGCTGGGATAAGCACCATCCCTTTCTTCCCAGCAGCTCTGGTTTCTCCAGACTTTTCCTTTTCTTTGTGAGGAAGAAGGGAGTGAGCTCTTTGCACAGAGGGAGGTCCCAAAGATGGACTGTGCTGTTCCCAGAGGAAGGACGCAGCCAGGCCTTGGTCCTGGAAATTAAGTTATCTCTGTTTCCTCTTTCAGTTCTCTCCTGTCTCTGGTTTATTTCTTGGTTAAACCAATGCTCATTAGTTGTGTCTGCATTTAGTCTCCAGCAATTGGCAAAATTGAAAATACACATTTGACTCAGCGTTAGGGGAGCTTCAGTAGGGAAAATCCAGGAATTTCTGCACTAAGGCAAATGTTCAAGGTTTACATGAGACAGCAAATCAACTCACAGGGTGCAGAGCAGCACCTGCCCAGAGGTTACAACAATCCTGCAACCTCCCTATATGCACAGAGGACAGGCTTAAGGGCAAATTCAGTTATTTCAGGTCAAAGAAAGCAAACCCAGGTATGAAGATACATTTTTTAAAAGGTTGTTTTATTATACAGGAGTAAACCCATATTAGAAAACAAACACCTTCTATGGTCCAGGAAAAGAAAAAAAAAAAAAGAAAAAGAAAAAAACCCATTAAACAAACAAGAAAAACAAAACAAAAAAAATCCAAAAAAACAAAACACAACAGGAGATCTTCATCTACTCCCTAAAACATCTCTTAGACTCCATACATGTTACTTACTTTTAATGGGCTGCACTGACATATATTAATCAGAGAGTCTCTGCTAAAGCAGTCATTATCCCAGTTCTGAGGGGGTGTTGAGGTAGATGTACTTAGCACAGATTAATATTCCTTTAATTATGTAACTTACGGGGATCTGTGAGTTGGCAGGGCTGGTGGTTTCTCAGTGCTAGGCATACATGACAAAGCTTCCCCAGTCTCTCATCTTTCCCCCCTCTCCTTTTCATTTATCATATGGTTCAAGCACCTTCTATGGTCCAGGAAAAGAAAAAAAAAAAACAAAAAACCAAAAAACTATTAAACAAACAAGCAAAAAAAACCCAAAAAACCAAAAAAAAACAAAAATAAAAAAATAAAAAAAAAAAAACCAAAACACAACAGGAGATCTTCATCTACTCCCTAAAACATCTCTTAGACTCCATACATGTTACTTACTTTTAATGGGCTGCACTGACATATATTAATCAGAGAGTCTCTGCTAAAGCAGTCATTATCCCAGTTCTGAGGGGGTGTTGAGGTAGATGTACTTAGCACAGATTAATATTCCTTTAATTATGTAACTTACGGGGATCTGTGAGTTGGCAGGGCTGGTGGTTTCTCAGTGCTAGGCATACATGACAAAGCTTCCCCAGTCTCTCATCTTTCCCCCCCCCTCTCCTTTTCATTTATCATATGGTTGGATAAAAACAGCAGGGAAATGAATTATGCATGGTTTTAGCAGACTGAGAAGTTAATAAAAAGTTACATACAACTCACATGTGTGATTGCACAAAGCACTTACATGACCTTGCTAAGCTTGAACAGGCTCTAAGATTAGCCTGGCATGGATTTCAAGTGTATGAAAAACACAGAATTGCTTCTTAAAACACTAGTACAGAGTGTTTCATGCCTAAATCCTCGTTATGTGCAGTGTATTTATAGGACATGACTCAACTTTGAAGTGTGCAAAGACAAGTAAACTCTCCTTCCTCGTGGCAAAGTGGGGCTCGTGTGTTCAGATGCTCCTTGCCAGGCTGCAGCCTCCAACAAATCCTGGTCTGCACTGGGAGGAGCAAATCTCTGCAAAGGTTCCCAGATACCAATTTTTGTCATAATGATTGTGAAATATTGCAGCATTTTATAGCTGAGAAAATGGGAGGGACAGGTGAGAAGGAGGTGGAAAAAGGGGAAGGAAAACCCCAACCCTCTGACCCTTTTCAGGTTGAAGGCTTGCACACAAACCTGAGTGTTCTCCAGCTCACTTTGCCTTTCCACCATTTGTTACATCTCATTTTAACAGGGCAAAGCAAAAAGTAAGTGAATAGAGATACCAAGGATAGAATAAATGCCCATCCCAGCACCACAAAGAGAATGTTTTATTCCATTCTTCATTCCCTGTCCTTGTGTAGCAATGGAGAATGTGACAGTGCAAGATCTGACATACCATGGACCAACCCTCCATGCCCACAAGGAACACCAAGGTAAGAGCTGCTCCTGTTTATCCATTTCTGAAAGAGGCAATAGTTTAAGGAGTTGAAAAAAAAATCACATTCTTCTTTAGTAATACCTGAAAAAATGCTGTGTTTCTGATATTAAAAAGTTGTTTCAGTAACTGTGCTCTGCTAAGAACTCCTGGACAATGTTTCACCCTCAGCTGACAGAAGCAGAGCAGGTTTAAGTTTTCCTTACAAATTGATGCAAACAACCAGAGGATGAGGGATGCAAGATGGCTGTCTCCCAAAACGGTAAATTCAGGTAAGCTGTGGGAAAAATTATTTTTAATACCATTCTTATATTGGGGAAAACAGACTATGGAACAGAAAACCAACTATGACACTCAGACAAGTGCACATGTACCAGAAACCACAGCTCTCAAGTCCTTCACCTTTAATCACTAATTTTAAAATATTTTTAGCTTACTGAACTTTTAATTTTCCTTGACTTAATGTCTCCTCACCTGTAGATTCTTTTTTTTTTTTTTTTGTACACATTACTGTGTTGTGTTGCATTATTACAGAGCTCCTGATTTCCAAAGCATAAACTCCGGGTTAATTCATGTAGGTCTGACCAACAGTTATAAAAAATTATTCCTCCAAATGCACCTCTTTTTATGATGTGCTCTATTTTTGTCATGTCTGAATTAATATAACACATTGCAGCTTTTCCGTGGTTTTACTGCTGGGGAATAATACATTTTTTCAAAGTGATTATTCCAGCAAGAAAAGGCTTTAAACTGGCAATACTTTAGGCATGTTATTACAAAGGTGTATAAAACCTGTTTGATATTATTGCCCCTTATAAATTACTTTGGCCTCTTGCAACTCTTAATACTTTAAAAAAGGAGCAATAAAGAGACTCCATGCACTCAGTGTTTGGTGCCCTTATCTTCCCTTTCTCTTTATTACATACACTTGCATGAAAATCTTTCACTTTGCCACCACTTCATTCCTTTTCCCTTCCCTCTCCCATTGTGATGGAAATTATTCAAGAATTAACCTGCTGCCACTGACTCCTGGGTCAGTTTCTCTGTTGCTGTTTTTACATCATCTAACAAAGATTAATTTGAGTACAGGCTCTGAATGGCAGCTCTGGGAGAATCCAGCAGCCAGAGCTTGCACTCTGCCACTGAGCTAAGGAAAAACAGGACAAGTCTCACAGGCTTCAAGTTCCTGTGCTCACTTCTAAAAGTGCAAACCTACAAAATAATCAGCATATTTCTTTGCCTTAAAAGAAATCCTGGGTTTGGATTTTTTTCCCCCTCAATGAGTTCACTGTTTATGCAGGATGTAATTAATAAGTTTATCAACTTTTCTTTCTGCAAAAAAAGAAATCTGAAAGTGGGAATTGCCTTGGGACAGACCAAGAGCCTGGTCTTCAAGGAGACATGTTTAAAAATCTAAACACACATTATTGAACTGTCAGCTCCAGCATGCCTTTCTGGCAAACAGCAGAGTAAAATAAGTACCAACCTGAAGAAGTTCCAGGTGTGTCACTGATGGTGGGGAGAAGAAAAAACAAGGTGTTAAGGCTGGACCCTCTGGCAGCAGTGACAATGTTTGTGCCTCTCTGTGTCAGCACAGACAAGTCCTGCTTGGCAAATGAAGCTTTGAGAGAGAATCCCTGGAGTCCACACACAAGAAATTGGAATGGAAAGGCAGGAATGAAAATCCAGTGTGCCAGAAGCAGCTCAAAGAACAACATTCCCACGTGCAGCCAGAGAAACAGGGAGCAGGGAAACCACTTTGGGACCCTCAGGGCTGTGCTGTGCAACCCCAGGTTAGCACATCTATCAGAGCTACCCAAGACAGGCCTGTGCATCCACCAGGAGAGCAGCTGAAAGTAGAGTTTCACACAATAATCCAAGTCAAACTAAATATTTGACAATCTTGTGCAGCTCTGTTTGGCTGACACTGCTCTTGCTCTTGCTCTTCCCAGCGAGCCGTCCTTGTCTCGTACGTGATGGTACCAACAGCAAAATGGGATTTGGAAACAGACCATTAAATCTCTATTTGCAGTATCTTTTTGTAGGTTTTTCCATTTTAAAATGATGGATGTTACTGGTTCTTTGCTCTTTTCCTCAGGGGGAGGAAGGCATCTCTTTGGAATATGTACAGCCTGAAACAGCCAGTGTTTTTTGGCTAATATACACAAGTGCTAAAAGCTGATGCCCTAGCATTTTAGCTTGTCTATTTTTCATACATTTGTACTCCTGCAGCTCTTTAGTGTAGAACTCCAAACCCCACACACAGGGTCAGCTGCAGCTTTCCCATTTTGGGCAGACACAACAATTCCTCTCCAGGCCTGGCAATCAAGGACACCTCACTGCCTCAGGCCCCAGAGATGGGAACAAAAGGGACTTGGGGGAGCAAACCTGGGGTCAATGACTTCATTACCTGGGGCTGGAATGGGCAGATTCACCCCCAGTGTGCAAATGGACCAAACTTATAAAAGTGTGAAAACCCGTGAGCTGTGGTCCATTTTGGGTGTAGTCCCGGGGGATTTCATCTGCCCTAAATGTACCTGAAGGCCCTTCAATAAATAGAACTGCTTTTCATTCCCTTAATTCTGTCTGGCCTCTTTTATTCCCTTAATTCAGACATGACAAAAATAGAGAGCATGATACAAAGAGGTGCATTTGGAGGAATAATGTGTTAGGTAGTCCCAAAAAAGCATCAAAGCAAAAGCACAGGGCAGTGGCTCAGCCAGGGAGGGGAAGAGGTTCAAGGCATTCTGTAGAACTGAGATTCAGAGCTCTGTATTGTAAAACTCAGGCAGTGGAGCAGCAAACAGAGGTGAAACAAGAATCCAAGTGCAGCCCATCAATAGAGCTGGAACAAGTCAATGGAGATGTGCTGGTACCATGGCACCAGTGCTTACAGCCCCCACCACCGCTGTGGCAGACACACTACACAGCTGCTTTGGGACTTTTTTCCTCAAAGAGATACTCAATTACTCCTTAATTTAATTTTAGGTGGAGGAAATAGAAACACCTGTGGCTGTTTACCAGCTCATCTCCTCCGTTAGTATTGAACTGTGAGTTTATGTCCCTGAGACGAGGGCAAAGCAGCAGAGAAAGGCAATTTTACAAAGAGCATTAAAAAGGGGGAACCTGAGACACTTTTCTAATTAATTTGCAGAATTAAGAGCAGGAGTAAGCTCCTGCCAAGTCCACAAACTAATCATCCAGGGATTTGCAGCATAAGGTAAATGTTCCAGTTTGGGTTTGTCCCCTCCACTGCCCTTTGGGGCAAGCAATCATCACACAGAGAAATAAATATAACCTGTGTTGTTCTGGGGTTTTAATCCCTTTTCTGTTCTTTATTTCTGTTACTTTGATTCCTTTTACAGAGCTGCTCTAAGTTACATGGTGTTTAACACCAAGTGAATGACAGAATCTTGAAGGTACCCAAACATTGCCAGCAAAATCCATTTTTGCATCTGGCTTGCACGTCCAGTAGGATGATGAGGATGCCACAAGGTGCCACAGATCAGTGTGATTAACACATTATTGTAGATATCCAAACAAAACCACATTTTAGAACTAACAACTAGTTTCTTTCCTTGTATCCAGTAATTTTTATGGGTGAGCTGATGTCAGGCTGAAATTTGTCAGGAATTTTTTAATGCAAATCCATCATTTTAAGGAAAAAAAAATTTAAAAGTGAGTCAGAAAAACCCTGTCACTTTCCTAGATCACCCATGCTAGGGACAGATTAATTCTTAGGCAGCTTCCCTTCATGTGTGGCCTAAATTCCCATTCCATTTCACTGCAAGCCTCTTGAAAACTTGATCATTACTACTCTCTTTGCAATTAGTATTTATTTATTGGAAGACTCCTCACATCTCACCCTCAGACTTCCCTGCTGTAGAATAAACATGCCAACTCTTTCAGTCTTTCCCAAGACATCTTTGCCAGACCTTATTCCTGATTCTCCTCACGGGCCTCCCTCCAAATTGTCAACATCCTCCTCATGGCAGGGCTCCCAAAATTGGACACAGGGCTGCAGGAGGAGCCTTATCAGTAACTGAGTGGAAAGATTACTTCACCATCTCCCAGACAATCCTGTTTATGCAGCACAGCACTTGCTTTTTTTGGTACTTATGTTCTTTGGCAAGAATATGGAATTATTGGTCCTTGTTTAATTACTAATCCGTGGCAACTCCCTCTGCTGTAAAGCTCTTGGTTTCCAAGAGCCTGAGCTTGGCTTTTGGCTCATTCAGCTGACACAGTGAGCAACTTCTCTTTTTCATCTTACAAGCACTGTCTTCAGGAATATTCAGGCTCCTTCATCCTTGTTTAGATTGTATCACCAGCAAGATTTGCAGTCTAAGATGTCAATTTTTCCACATTGCCTCATCTCCTCCCACTTCACTGCCTGGCACACGACAGCCATAAGCAATGCAGTCCCAAAGATCCCATGATTTTGGGGGGTGCCAGCACATTAATCACAGAACACACGTCCCAGGTCTACATTTTGGTAGTCTTCACCTTTGCAAACCTGCTGACTTGGAAGCTAAAGGATATTTGTCCCCTTCTGGCAGACCACAAGTGATATCCGATGGCAGCACCCTCTGCACAGCTGTCACATGTGAGCAAACACAGCAAACATTAAGCGCCAGGGTACATTTTGCTCGTCTGAGAGGTTTCAGCTGTTTTCACTGTTTTGAACACTAAACACAACTAGAACAAATTGCAGAATTAGGACAGTGTTTACAGAACTCCCAAGAAAGTCTTAAAAATTAAATATCTTTAGGAACAATTTTAATTCCATCTACAGGGAACTTCAGAAGTCTTCTGAGGAGCTTTGCGACCCCCTAATTAGAACTTTGTGCAGACAGACTGGAAATTAACTGAAATATCCAGACATACTGAAATAGGAAGCTTTTTTTCCCCGTCAATTACATAAAAGCTGTAATTATATTTGTTACATAAACATTTTAACTGGGGAAAACATTAGATAATTGATGACAGTCCCTCCCTTCAACCCCAGTTGCCCACCACTCACAGCACAGCAAGAGTAAAATTAACTCAGCAAAGTTGTGTTCCCACTGCAAAGCTGTTCCTGTGAGTGGATGGTGCTGTGCTGCTCGTGCTGGGGAAGAAAGATGTGAAAGGAAATTATCTGAGGCTATTTTGCAGGCCACCCTTTGTAATGCAGCTGCAGACCGTGTATTTTCAATCTGTTTAATCAGTGTTAAGAGTCCAGCTTGTAAGAAATCAGATAAAGAGCAAGAAATTATTTAACAGATTGAATAATTGCTTTGTGCTTAACCAGTAATGATGAGGACACTGAACTCCACTGCTGCTGGCAGAAATCAGAAATATTCTGAGCTGCAAAAGGGCTGGAAGGTTGATCAGCTGCCACTCAACTCATTGCAGGATGAGGAGAAACCTGCTTATTTTTTCTCTCCTTAAAACCATTCTTCTCTCTGGAAGTTACCTGCAGAAGGACACCTGCAGTCACTGCCTTTCCCTGCACCTGGGCAGGGCAGAAATGCAGCTCTGCCTGTTGTACCCCACCCTGGGGAGGCAGGAGGTGACTCTGGGCTAGAGCCAGCCTGGCCCCTGCTCAGTGACGAGTCCTGAGGAACGACAGGGACTGCACTGCCAGGGAGCAGTTCCTGCTGCTCTCCTGTCACAGAACTTTGCTGGCTCAGCTCAGCCAAGCCTGAGGATTTCCTCTGTCCTCAGCCTTGCTCAGTGCCCTCCCCTTGCCAAGGTGCCAGCTGGGATCAGAATGCCAGCCTGGTGGAATTGGGGCAGAGCAAACCCCTTGGAGCTCAAACCAGCTCCCAGAGATTCAGTGGGGAGGGACACAACTCTCTGCACGTGTGGTGGGGGATGTCCACATTTTGCTGAGCTCCAGCACTGATTTTTGGATATAACAGTGGATCTGGATTGTGTCAGTAGCTCCTGCTCCCCAGCAGCACAAAGCTGGCTCAGCAGCCCAGCTCCTGGAGGCTGCTCACGTTCCAGGCAGGAGGAGAGCTGGAATGCCAGCAGGTGAGAGGCAACATCAGGATTCAAGGATCCAAACTCCTCCAGGTACAGCAAATGCTGTGACACAGCTCTGGGAGTGCCCTGGTCATGGCTTCTGTAGGCAGCAGGTCTGGGACCTCATTTGTGTAACAAGCCATTTAAGAGGAAAGCTAATTGAGGTACATAAATCCTGAAGAATATCACATCAAGCCAAGAAACTATTATTAGCCCAACCTAGATAATGTTATAGAAGTGCATTAAGAAACCTCAATAAAAAAATTACTAGGAAACATTCCCCACTTCAAAAGATCCCAAGAGATAAATTCTCTCATGCAATGATTAGATATTATCCAGAATAATAAAAAAAGGAATCCTAAAAATGGATGTGGAGAAGGAAGGTAGAGACAGCACAAGTTCACCCAAATGGGTCACAGCCTGTTCCTAATGTTCATGGCTGTGGAGGTAAGAGACCACAGCCATCTAACAGTGGCACCTGAAAGGAGAATTAAACCCCAATTCTGCACCAAATTATTTTTTTTAAATTACATGCTACTTATGTTGATGTAAAGTTAATGGATCCAGAAGCATTTCCAGCAGTGTCCTCTGATCCACTCCGGTCTTGTTCCTCCATTACATGTCCTAAGTATATTGAATTTTCCTCTCTGCCAGTTTCCACTGATCCTACCAGACAGAAAGAGCATCTATGGGCATTTCCATCCTTGTGATGTGAGAAGGCTGGAGCACACCTGGGTTTCTGTTCCTGTCATCACAACCCATGAGGACTGTGCTGATGTGGAGAGAAAGCTGAGAGATGAAAAGCAACCACGTAAAAAAAAAAAACCTAAAACCAAAACAAAACAAATAAAACAACCACACATACACACAAAAAAAAAAGCAAAGAAAGGAGAAAAAGGAAGAGTGAAGTGGTGAAGTGTGTGCAGTGAAGAAAGGAGAGTCAGATGAAATAGGACAAAATGCTAAATCCCAAATAAGTCTTTAAAAATGCAAGCAGTGTTGTGACCTTAGACTGGATCATTAAGAATGAGATTAGGTTGCAATCATTTACCATCTCCCTTTATTCTCCATCAATAATAAAGCAAAATTACTTTAGGAACAGCAATCTTGCTTTCACAGAAGATGAAACCTGGACATTTTTGATGTGACAAAGAAACCCCACAAACCAATACAAACAGGATTTCCATGTCACTATGTCACTAAAAACCAGCTGACTTCCAGGTAAAAGTAGAGGGCGACATCCAGTATTCATTAACCTGAACAGGCCAGTGATTCAGGAGGCACAGCCATTTTTAATACTGATAAAATAATTTTCTGTAATCTGAGTGCCAGGAAGTTGGTTCACTTCAAAGGAGTCCTTACCATTTTGGTACAGTCCACTAGTGCACAGGAGTTACACAGAACAGCTATTTATAGTTATTCCAACTAATAGGGAGTTATCATGAACCAGCTTTGGGTTTTGTTCCTGGGGCAAAGATGAAGCACACAGAGCAATGGAAAAAATCGTGCTCAGGAGTGTCTGCCCTGGCAGGCTGTTACTCCAGTTTGCAGTGTGTGTCCTGCTGCTCTCAGCACTGCAGGCAGCAGCTCCTGCCCAGCACAGGGCCAGGACAGCCAAGGCTCACCCTGCCTGCCCCCAGGGAGGTGCAGAACCCCCAGGTGTGCTCAAACCTGCAGCTGAAGCAGGCAGAAACAGCCCAGCACTGCCAAAGGTGGGCTCTTCCTTCCCCTGCCAGCAGGGACACAAGTGAACACTGACAAGCTGTACTGGGTATCACAGAAACTAAAACCCCAACTGTTTTCAGTCTGAAACTGCTTCTGCTTGAGAACAGCTCTCCCCCAACCCCCCAAACCTGTCAGCACCACAATGCAAACAGCCACTGGTGCTCAGCACTGTCACATCTCAGGTGTCTCTGGCTGCTCCTGATCCATATGGAGCTCTCAGAGGTGTCTCCTTCAGAAATCCTGAGGAAGCAAAGTACTCGGAACTCAGGGAAGCAAGAGTCAGGAGATGAAGCAAATTTATTGTTCCAAGTGTTGAAATCAGGGAGTATTTGAAATCAACAGCCACACATATGATGAAAACCCAGCGAGTACGAATGAACAAATCCAGATAACCCTTAAATAAGTTACAAAGCTGTTTGTGGGAGGGTGGGTATATATCAGAGAGCCTTGTAGGTAAGCCATGGTTTAGAAAAGATGCCCTCTGCACAAAGGACAGGCAGAGAACAGCATCACTGAGGTACAAGTCCCATTTCTCTCAGGCAAATTACTGCATAGATATCTAAGGTTTCTGAACAGCTTTTACAGCATATTAAGATAACATAATGAAAATACATTGTATTTGAAACCAAAGAGCAGCATATTAGACATGCACTGGTAGAAAACATCCTGTGTGCCACCAGAGATGTTAAAAGTACCCTACACAACTTGGATGTTCATCTAAAAGCATAATAATTTCCTTTGACTTCATTTTTTTGTGGAAAAAAGTCTACATGGTCATAAAATCTGGAATTCTCAACATTCAGCTGTGGTGGGTATGACATGAACATAGAGGGTCTTCATGTTCAGGTTCTTCATAGAAACATCCTTTGTGATCTCTGAATGAAGGAAAGAAGAGAGAAACAACAGAGTTAGTGCTCTTGCTTATCAGGAGAACTATGATTTATTTTTTTTTTAATTTGCTTTATTCAGACATTTTTGATGGTTTCACCACAGTGGGACTGGGACAGAAACTGCTCAGCTGAAAATTCCTTCCTGTTAAAGCCCAGGGCATGAAAGAAAGGGTCACCACATGACAGGAGTGTCTCTGCAAGAGCAGGAGAGCCTGTTTTATGCTCCAAAGTAGAACTTTCTGAAAGGTTACAACAGCCCACAGCTCTCACCTTCACGTCCTGACAGAGCAGCACCTAGTTCAGAAAACTCTAACAGCATGATATGAAGTCAATATGAACAGTAGAACACAAGGCACAGAAAGCCAGAGTCCCTCATAAACAGTTTATATGCAAAGCAAGGATTGTACCAGCACCTGCTAAAGAACTACTGCTGGAATCTTGTTGAGTGTGCCTGACAACTTTCTTACCATACAGGATAACTCCCTAAGTCTTCTCACAGCTACATGCCCAGAGTTTGGGACAGGAACAGGATAAAGTCCCAACAAACCTCTGAAGGACAGAGCATGCTTCCAACAGGCTGACTCAGGGGTTGTAATTACTCAAGAAACACAAACACAGAGTAATCCCACTTGTGTCTAGGGAAAGTCACCTGCAAAGCCTGCAGGAGCTGGAAATCTTTCACTATTACATTGTGAAATGTGAATTTTTTTTCCTCAAGAAGCCTGGTGCTTGCTGACTTTGCTTCAGCCATTAGCTGCCCTACTGAGAGCAGAGTGTTTGGAATACTGGGAGCTACAGCATTGGAACAAAAGTCACCCCAAATCAAACACCCCCGAGGCCGCTGCACTAGAAAAGCTCAGAGTGATAAGAACCTTGGCAGGTACAAACACAGAACACTGGTGAAACCCAGATGAACAAGGACTGACTGGGGTCACTCTCACCCTGGAACCCCTGGAGACAACCCCAGCAAACACAAGATATTGTAAAGATCTGGCACCAGTGTTAGCACAAAGGACACATTAGTAACACCCAGACTGGCTGGGGGTTTTCAGGAGGAACCCTTTGCAGTGTCCTGCCCCATCCTGCTTTGAAAAATGTTTCATTTTTAGACTAAACACACAGAATCTGCACTGATTTTAAAACCATCTGTTAATTAGAGAACTGAGAAGTCCTGATGGATCACTGTGTTTTCAGGAGTTCTCTTCCATTGTAATACTACCTTTCAAGCAGTTGAATATCCATCCACAGAGCTATAATCCAATTCAGCAATTAGGGCTTTATTCCCTCACTAACCTTCCTCCCCAGGAACATGTTTCATCAGGATGTGAAAGAGTCTGGTCTGCAGAAGCAGCCAAACCAATTGTAAACTTGGGTCTCCAAGTCTCTTATTACACATTTATTTATAAGATCCTGAAAAATGAGGAACTTACATGAACCTATTTCTAACAATATTTCTCACAACAATTAGTTTTAAAAACTGGAAATTTGATTTATCAACAGACTGTAGGGACACCTTCCTTTCTGTGCCAATGGCTCCAGGGAAGGGCTTTGCAGGGAGCACACGAAGTGTCCCCACCATCCCCAGTGTGGAGCAATCAGGTACCTGGAACTTCTGTCTCTCCAGCTCAGGAATAAGCAACACTCACCACTTGGACATTTATTTTTTGAATGTTTTCCAACATTACAAAGGGGCAGTGAAAACCACGTTTGTTTCTGAAAAGCTGGTGAGTTTCTGTGCAATAGACAGCAGATGCCCAACTGCCTGGACTGACCACATTTATAAAAATAATCTCTTCAAAACCAATAACTCATTTTCCACCAAGTGATTTTTTTCCTTTTTATTGAACAGGCACCAACCTTCCAGTTCGTGGGTTATTTTCATCAAATGTTTCAAACTGTTAATAGCAAATACATTTTCATTTTTAGAATAAACCACAGAAAACCTGCTCAAGAGACTGAACTTTGTTGTTCCGAAGGTAAGACCTTGAACAGATTGATCAGAAGATGAATGGGAGATTAAAAAGCTGCAACAATATAGATAAACATTAATTGACCTGATGTTTTCTAGAGGCATCAAAGTGTTTTGTATGCAGCACTCCTTTGTCATACAAAGAGATGTGAAGATAAAATACAGCTATGCCAGTGTTTAAACTTAAAAAATGGTATTCAAGGAGGTGAATGCTGAGAATTAAATCTGAGCTAGCAGAAGTGGCTACAAGGCATTAGGGGACCAAGCTCTCTGTTCTGAGTTTAAAAGAGACCAAATCTGTTGTTCTGGCCTTGGAGGAGTTATCAAATCTGATCTTTCACATCACTGTGAACTGTCACTTCATACACTTTAATTAAAGTTTAAACACTTCTAGAGAATCCATGCTACAAATGTTGCAGTGATTTAACCCATTTCCCTTTCAGGTGAAGGCATTTTAAAAATCCCCACTTCAACTGAGCCTTAAAAGCTGTTTTGCCTGTCTGTACATTTTCCTGTCCTGTCAGCTCCTTGCCTCTTTCAAAGCTCTGCAGTTTCCTACAGTGGTTATTTCAGTTTTCCTATAGTGGTTATTTCAGTGTCTGAACAGAATCATCCAGTGCTGAACCAAAGAGGAACTGTGCCTAACATCCCTTGTTCCTGAGTGCCTGAATCCCTGAATCCCCAGGTGGGCAAAGCTGCACACAACAATACCTTTCAGTTTATGCAAACCAAGCGTGGTTCATCTTCTTGGTTTTCACACCTTGTGCTGAAACACTCCAGGCTCCAGCTCTCTGCTAACACCACTCAGCACATTATTTTTGGCATTGGCTCAAACTACCACTAGAAAGTTTCATTGGCATCTGAGAGCCATTTGAATTACAAAAATGGCTTTTGAATAAATACATTCCAGGTCATAAGAAGCAAAAATTTAAAAAAAAACCCCAAAAACAAATAGCCAAAAATCCACAAAAAGCCACCACCACCACCTCTTGCTTGCATATCCCACCTGAATCCTCACGGCAGCTGAGTGACCCCAGTTGCACCAAAGCTGCCCCTGCCTGCCCTCCCCACTGACAGCACCTTCTGAGGAAGCTCAGGCACCCTGAGATGGGCAGTTTGAGCAGGATGTCCAACTTCTGGACAGGTAATGTGTGCTAAGCCAATAAATGTCATGGATCCCTCCCAAACAGCCTGTAAACCACATCACTGTGACACTGCAGACAGAGCCCTTAACAGAACCCATCATTTCATTCAGAGAGCTGAATTGTCCTGAACACAGGAATCCCTGTTTGGAGTTGGTTGGGTTTTTACCATGTAGTTTGCAATCCATTCTCTCTGTCAAGTCCCAAATCACTCTGGTCCAATTTTTCAGCACGACAGGTGGCTCAAGCTTCAGTCACACCTTCCTCATGAATCAGAGATTTTTGTTTCCCATCTGTCAGTGGTTTTGGGGGGTTCTTTAGCATTTCAGATCTGTGAGCGTGTACTGAAGCTTCCTGCTCCCAGGTACCCCAAATGGCTGTGCCCTACTGAGTCTAACCTACCCACACTGCTCTAACAGAGATCCAACACTCTTTTCCACCCACTCCAATCCTCCATGACAATGCAACAATATGAATGTCACAAGTTTGAACAGATTCTTAAAATATTCCTAGGGTAGACTCACTTCCAGGAGGAGATTCCCTGTCCAGCCACTCAGCAGGGCACTGCCATTCCCACTGCTGACTGACCTTTACTGCAGAAGGAAAAAGCTTTCACAACAACCTGCCTTGGCCACTTCATGAAGGGAAGGCATTACAGCTTAGAACTTCTACAGCTGTATGTTTGCTTAAAGGATTTTGTTATGCTAATATTGAATTACTGGGCAAAATTACAAACCAGTGTGTGAATAGTGTGGATTTAGTAATTAAACTGGATTTCAGCTTACATGAGCTGCTCCTCAACATCAAATTCCAAAGATCCTCAGATGAGCAAACCAAAGGTTTGTGCTTACCATGAGTTAGTGCTTCATCCAGGAACAACTTTAGCCTCCTGCTTCTCAGCCCAAAAACTTTTGCTGTCTCATGCAGAAGAGCTTGGTAGGTTAATCCATTCTGACCAACAGGGTTTTCCATTAGGAGAGTTCCCACTGTTCCTTTCTGGCATTCTGGACAAGATAAAACATCTGAGTCACTATTGGTGGGAAATGAAATTTCTTCATTTATCTGGGTAAATTGAAACTTAGGATTTCTTCTTCCATTTCATCTCTATTTCTTCATGATACTGAGAGACAAATTAGCAATACTAACCTAAAGATATTCACTAAGTTCATGAATTATAGAGCCAGAAATGTAAGTGATGACTGACATCTTGACCAACAGAAGAAAACTTCTTTACATGGGTCAACAGGACAACCCAGAGTCTGGGAAACATGAAATATTTCAACAGGACATAGAAACTACTGCGTGCAGAAGCTCACCAAGCACATCCTGATTATCAAACCCCCTGTAAAAATCCACATTTTTGGCTCCTGCAAGCTCTCAGTAGTGTCAGAAAGGGCACATACCAGGGCACAGGGTAAGAGCAAGTTACTGAAACAACTCAGCTGCTCCCACATGAGCTTTCAGAGTGCCAGATTAGCAGGTGGGAAACAGAATTACACACACATATATTTATACCCCAGACCAGATGAATAATACAATTCACTTGGCTTTTAAATAGCACTAAGAAATGTTTCACAGGCTGTTCCCAATGTCCTGGTAAAGAGCTGGCTCTTCATTCAAACTTGGTCTGTTTTAGACTCAGCCTTTTACAATAAGCTGCACAGTGAGCTGATGGTCAGAAACAGGGAAACAATGCCCAGGGGCTCATGTTTAACTGCTGCCCCTTATCTCAAACTGGCTCTCCTTTTTCTCTTAGGAGAAGAGGGATAAAAGCTAAGTATGAACGTTGTTTTTATCAGAAAGTACACACTAGGGAAAAAAAAAGAAACAAAACCAGCATGTAGCAATGAAAACCTACCCCTGTGCAGCAGAACCTGCATGACAGCAAGGCCAGGCTGTGAAGGAGCAGCCCAGCAGCCCACGTACCTTGTGGCTTTGCATTGATCAGCTGCAAGTTGATGTACTGGCAGAGCAGGGCACTGGGGGAGCTGGGCAGGGCAGGGGCTGGCCCTGCTGTCACGTGCAGAGTCTTCCCACTGAGGCCCAGCAGGTCTGTCTGCTTTATCAGCTCTGCAACAGAGAGTGACACCAGTCAGGCCAGCCCAGGAGCTGACAAGGAGGCTGTCTCACCCCGGCCTCACTGTCTCCTCTTTCACCATCCTGTCCTCCAGAAAGAGCTTCTCTGTTGGAAAATGGAATTTGTGCAGAAATATTTGGTTTTCATAATAACACAAAGGGGGTGCCTCATTTGCTGTGGAAATTAGCTCCTATATAACATTTCTTATGCACATAGTGACTTATGCAATAAAAATAGTTAGCTAACTTCAAACAAGCAAGAAATTATTCAGCCAAGCCAACCATTCCTATCTCATTACATGAAAAGCTGTGATCTTTGCTTGCACCCAGACTCCCCTGGCCAAGGCAGCACTGGGAATGTGTTACTATGCAACATCAGGATATTTATTAATATTAAATATATTAAACTCCAGAAAAAACAAACAAAAAAAATTCAAGCCATGGCTCATGAATAAAGCCCCGTACACAAGTATCTGTGTGCAATACCAGCACAGCTCATGCCTCCAGCCAGGCAGATGGAGAGAATGGGGCAAGGCCAGACCCAAACCAGCAGCCCTCCAAGGACATCAGAAGCAATCCCTGGAAGTGCTGGGAGGAGAAGCTGATGAGGTTTCTGTGACAAAAATGAATCCTGCAACACTGCCTGAGCCTTGAGGTCAAACAGAGCCACTGATGGGCATGAGATTAAAGATACACAGGAATAACATCACTCTGTGCTGCAAAGAGCTCCAGAAATCAAATCCAGGGAGAGCTGATGCATTTAATTTCTTGTCAGAACCGTGTGTTCCTGTACATATGGAACAGGCACACCTGTCAGCTCCAGCCAACAGGTTTTCATTCCACAGCAGCCTTATTCACATGTCAGGGAGCCTAAGCTGTACAAAGCTCATTTTCTATAGTTCACCTGAAAATCTCAAGGGGAATAATTTATACATGTATACTTTTTGTAGGTTTATAAACTTATAAATTAAAAAACCCTAAACCGACCACCTAGCTCCCCAAAAAAGCCCCAAACCCTCAAAAAACCTAACCCCACAAAAAGATGAACAGCAATCACAAGCTACAAGCTCTCAAAATTCTGTCAAGTGCCACAGAACAGAGTAAGAAGCACTGGGAGCATTTACAAGATTGCTCAAGGAAGCAAAAAACCCTCAGGCTGCACCTAAGATTCTAAAATGTGTCTTTTAAATATCAACTTTTATATATTTGTATATAAATTTTTAACAGTTTAAAGAAAAAAGAAACCAAAAGCCAAGCACTGCTCTGGCCTGTCTCAAGCACAGGAAGGGGATTTGCTTTTGGTTTTATTTTCAGGAAAGCAAGAAAACAACTGAATTAACAAGTGGAGAGGAATTACCAAGATTCCATCCAGTGGAAGGGAGCCAGGGGCAGGTTTTTCCTGAACCAGCACCATTTCAGGCCACAGGAAGAGAGCACAGGGGGTGACAGAGCTGGGAACAGTTGGCCCCAGGAACTCCCAGTTTGCCATTCCACAGCTGGCAGCATCCCTGTGGATCGATGCAGGGCAAGGAGGCACGAGCTGCAGTAATGGGGGTTTGCCCAATTAACAAATGAGCATTTGGCATTCCAGGAGCACTGACATTTCCCAGGAAGAGCTCAGGCACAGGGCTGTCAGAGGAGTCTGTTCACAGAGCCCTCTCACAAGAGCAAGAAAAAATGGATCATTTTTCCTAGATGTCAATAGACTTAAAGGCAAGCAGGTATTACAAGTGTTCATCAAAATCACTTTAAAAGTCAGTTCTCCCTGCAGCTGGGGTTTAAGTGCTAATGCTCGCCCCTAAGGTACCTTACAGCCTCACAGCCTTTTAAAAACTGAAGATTAAAAAAATCAGCCATCTGAAAATCATAAAGATGAAATAAGGCATGGATCATAAAGTTTGTAGGGGGATTTTTGCCCCACCTTCCTTGCCCCCCCCTTTTTTTTTTTTTTTAAGCCCTACATGATCTACAGATGCATTTCTTCCCATAAATATACTGAAAGTGTTTTAAATCTTTTTCATTATGGGCTACCTCAATGAAAGCTGAGTGCAAGTCTACAAGTTTCCCAAACAAGAAGCTTAGAGAGTTTTCAGCAGTTTAGAGGAAAAAAAAAGTCAGAAACAACTTTTATTTTTACCATCTGACTTGAGCCCAGCTTCTTCCCTTTGAATTTTATTTTTTTTTATGTAGAAAGAGACAAATTCTATTTTCAGGTTGTGAAGGTCAGTACAAGTCCCAGAGCCTTGTTTAGGGGGTGCAGTTCCTCAAAACACCTTGACACACTGTTGGGGAGGAAATGTTTATCCCATCCTTCCAATGCTGCACTGAAAAGCAGGGACAGGACCCATTTGAGCTCCCTTAATACAAGAACTGCCTGATCCTGTGCCACAGCACAGCCCTAAGGAAACCTTCATTACAATTAGAGAAGAAGATAATAAATTACTGCAAGTACAGTGGACAGCCCTAGAAACCACAGGAAGGGAATGAGGAGCCAGAAACATGGTTTTACTGGGTCCCAATTTTATTAAACAATGTAGGAACTATTCAGAAATTACTTGTCTGGAGTGCACAACCTTTCTTTGCAATTGCTTTGGACACAGCAGCTGATTCCAAGCCCTGCTCACCTACAGAGGCCCTGGAGTCACCATGAGACCTCCCCTGAGGTTACCACACCAAAGCAGATGGATTGTATGCAAAGCAAACACTGAATTCTGGTTCAGTTCTCTGACACCTTTCAGGACTGTTTTCCTGGCACATGCCTTGAGCTGTGACTCCTCAGGGAGCCACATGTTCTGACCAATACTTGTTTGAGATCAAACAAGTTTTGTGTCAAACTGCAACAAAAACCAATTTGATGATCTGATCTTTCCAAGGGAATTTCCATATGGTTAACAAGTAGGCAGAGAAAATACCCTGCTCTGCCCAGACCACTGACACATACTGAAAGGTGAAAATCAGCATGCCAAGATGGAAGACCCCAAAATGATTCCTAAGGAGCAAAAGTGGCATGGAAAGGAAAGGAATAAAGCTTTTGTTACTACAGCAGAGGAAGAGGGAAGGTCTCAACTTTCTCCACCACTTCCCCTTAGAACTTCAGCATTAATGGATTTGTGCTGCATCTTTATGTGCTATAAATGGCAGAAAAACTCCGAATTTGGAGTCAAAGTATTCTAGACTTAATGAGATGGGAGTTTCCCAACTCTTCTGGGCCTTTCGCAGGTCATCTTTTACTGTCTGTGGTGCCAATGAGCCTTCTGGGCCTTTTGCAGGTCATCTTTTACTGTCTGTGGTGCCAATGAGCAATACAGGTACAGACCCTCCTCTGCAGGCAGAGACCACATGCTATCCCTCCTACTTGGAAAAGGATTTCAAGGAAAACCATTTTTCTGGGCCTTTTGAAGGTCATCTCTTACTGCCTGTGGTGCCAATGATCAATACAGGTACAGACCCTCCTCTGCAAGCAGAGACCACACTGCTATCCCTCCTACTTGGAAAAGGATTTCAAGGAAAACCATTTCCTTCTTCAAAACACAACTGGAACTTGAGGAAGATACTGAAGGATTTTCTCTAAATCCCCTCTGACTGAAAGCAAAGATTAATCCTTTTGTATGACAGGACTGTTCAGCTGAGCTGAGCACGACCTGAAAGATTTATCACAGGAAGCTGATGGATGACACCAGATGGGAAACCCCCAAAATCCTCACAGAAATATTCTCAGGACAGGACAATAAGGAAACTGAGGACTGAGATGGCAACAGTGACACAAACACTATTTCTTTATGGATGTCACTGGTGGACATGAGCTGGTGATCCTCAGCAGCCCTGAGGGCAGCCCAAATCAGCCAACTCAAGTACCTCCCCCTCTGATGTGCTTCAGTAATATTTCCATGAAAAAGCTACTAATAAAAGGTTTTGTAGCCATCCAATTAGCATTTTTCTAGTGTTCTGGGTTTTTCTTACATTCTTTTGCCTTAACAAAGTTCAGTCTGCAAAAATATTCAATAGGTTTTTCTAAGAAAAGAAGAAATGCAGAGCTCCTCAAGGTTCTCCAGGGTGGAAAGGCAACATTTTTCTTCTACAGATCACAGTTTGCATTCAGCTTAAGTTCTCACCCTGCCTACTGAGCCATTAGGGAAAGCATGGAAAGGCTGATGGCAGCTCGCCATCACATAGCCTGGGCCCAGTGGAAAAACTGAAATAAATCACATTTTGTCCTGATGAGAACTGCAATGGAAGCACGATAACAGATGAGCACCATTTAGCAGCAGCTTTTGGAAACATGTTGATGTGAGTATAAACACAGTCTCATAAGCTAAGTACTATAAAATGGAATATTTCCTTACCCATTTTCTTGTCAATTTGATATAGCTAGCTAGATAGATATAAATTACACAGTAAATAATTATACAGTAAATGACTCCTAGCTGGTGCTAGAAAGACTTTCAATTTTCCTTGTCATACTCCATTTACCTGTGTTTCCATTAAAAACTGTCAGTTTGGAATTTTTAAGACCAAAAATGCAGGAGACAGCATCTACAAGTCCAGTGAAGTTCAAGGTATTATCTCCTTTTGGATTTTCCAGGAGCAACACACCATCTAAAACAAAAATTAAGAAATTAAAATGCAGTTTGGAAGCAATATTCAAGTTCTAATGATTTTCTAATGATGCTAATTACTTCCAGTGAGTTTCTAAGCCAATTTAAAACTGGCAACACTGCATCTTTCCAGATTTTTTTTTAGTAGGAAAGGGGAAAGAAAACAGAGAAACAGACTGATGTGTACTTCAGATTTATGGTGTATAAGTTATATCTGCTTTTATTAACAAGGCAGTCCCATTTGTGTGTTACTAAGGTCCAACCCAGTATTATATTGGTTAAAAGCTGAGACTGTGCCCTCTGAGATGGTCACCAGCTTTTCCAGCTGGATTCCTTCTCCCTGGGAGCAGCTCTGTGACCAGGTCCAACAAGGAACACTTATTTCCACACATGAACTGGCAGTACATGCAAGAAAAAACCTCCCCAAGTGCATTTAGTTTTCTCCCTTCTTAATATATAACTCACCCTAGTAACAACATCACTGCATCCACATCCACTGCTCAAGATACAGTCAGGCCATTACCTAGTTTTAAGTACGATTTTCATCTCTGTACTTCATATCTGAGCTTTTCAAACCATCTCCTCCACATCCAGGCCTCACCTCCTGCACAGTGCTACAGCAGGGATTACAAATTCTCAAGCACAGCCTCAAATCCAGAGAGTGCACTCCTCACAAAGATACTAACACACAAATTCTCCCTGGAGCAGGAGTAATGACTCTGTGCACATGGGAGCTTTTCCCTCAGAAGAAATCATGGACAGGTGTGGTTTTGCTTTGAATAAACTTATTTTCAATGATTATTTAAGCTCCTATTGGAGGGGAGGCTGTACCATCTTTCAAATGAATTCAGGCTCCAGCATTCACCACACCATTCCCAAACTCTCCCTTCCAGCAGCCTTGAAAAGCCAAGCTGGGATGTTCATTCCTACCTTGCTCTGTCCCATTGACACAAACTTTGAGGTTGACGTAGGCACAGGCTGGGCCAACAGGCTGGCACACCCCCCCTCTGACCAGTGTGATTTCCAGCTCTGATCCCTTCAGCTGGGGAAAGACAGAAATTAGCATTATTTCAATATTGCTTATTAAACAAACACGGCACAATATTTTCCTTCAATAAACAACACTAAGATCTTGCTTTGTTATACTAAATGTGATTTACTATAAAACAGGGATTGTTCTACAGTGACATTGCTTCAGACATGAATCTGCCTGTACCAGATGTCAGGAAAGGAGGGAATAAACAGCCTGATTTTCACAAGTTATCACAAGCAGTGATGACACCCTCCCAAAATACAATCCCAAAGCAAACCTGCCTGAGAGGAACACTCTTGCAGAGAAATTCAGAGTACTGACCAGGGCCCTGCTCTCAGTCACTGCCTGGAGAAACCTCCACTATCCCTGGGGGACCACTGAGAACCCCCTGGGTCACAGCTGCCTTGGTACCACCAGCCTTTGAGTATCTCCCCAAGAGGTACCAGGGATCCTGTCAGACCTGGAGGCACTCCAGGAAATCCAACATGGATCTTCCAAAAGAGATCCAGAAATCACCCATATGAACAACCGGTACTAAAAGAGCATTTAAGCCATTTTGTTTTGTAAATTTAGAGATGGTCTTTAGCAAGAGACACAGTCCAAAGGGTCATAGACAAATTTGGAAGTGTCATTCTTTACTGAAGTCCTATTACAAAGTAGGGAAAAACACTTATGCAGCAACACATGCCATTCTGTGTTTATCCATTCTACCAACAACTCAAAATTCATTTTTCAAGTGCCGGCTTTTCTGCCCCAATAGTTTCTGAGAACCTGCCTTTTTTTGTTGTTGTTGTTGTTTTTGTGGCTTGGAGCAAGTCTTTGGGAAAAGAGCTCAGAATTAAAGCTTGTATCAAAAATTGATCCAGGAAAATTTCCCAGAGGTAATGATTTGAATGTAATCACAATAAATGTAAAAAGAACAGAGTGCATTTCATTTTTGTTCCAGTCCTCACATATATTCAACATCAAGCAGACTCCTGTTACTCCTCTGAATAACTTCCAGAAATTTGCAATGATCCTGCCACAGGTGACTTAACTTACACACTCACATGAAGGATTTCTCAGGAAGGGCTTTCTCATGTCACTGCTCTCCATGTGACAAAGGAGCTGCAGCAGAACAGAGTCAAGCACCTGCCCTAAGCAATCCATCTCTGCAGACCCAGCAACAGAAACTCCCAAGGAGCACTTGACAATGGCACTGGCATCTCAGTCATCTGCTTCCCCCTGCAACATCTATTTTGAAAGCTAAGTGTGTGACAAACAGTTCAGTGCACAGCCAGCCCATAGGCACAGAAAAGGCTGCAACAGGCACAGAGCTCCTCCACAAGGAGCTTCTCTGGGGTGACTGTCCCTGTCCATGGTAGAGAGTGGAACTACATGATCTTCAAGGTTCCCTCTCAAACCCAATCCATTCTGTGATCCTGTAACTGAGACTCATTAAAATAAAATAATGATGAATAAGTGCATGACTTCTGTTGTTCTGTGCCTCCATTTCCCACACACCAACTGCACCCCCTCAGCACTCAGGACTGGCAGCATTTTATAGAATTCTAGGGTGGCCTGGGTTGGAAAGTGCTTTACCTTGTTGACCATCTCATCCCACTCTTCCTGCCATGGGCAGGGACACCTCCCACTGTCCCAGGCTGCTCCAAGCCCTGACCACCCTGGCCTTGGACACTTCCAGGGATCCAGGGGCAGCCACAGCTGCTCTGGGCACCCTGTGCCAGGGCCTCCCCACCCTCACAGGGAACAATTCCATCCCAATATCCCATCTAGCCCTGCCCTCTGGCAGTGGAAGCCTTTCCCTGTATCCTGTCCCTCCATCCCTTGTCCCCACTCCCTCTCCAGCTCTCCTGTAGCCCCTTTAGGCACTGGAAGGGGCTCTGAGCTCTCCCTGGAGCCTTCTCTCCTCCAGAGAGAAGAACAAGCCCAATTCCCTGCTCAGGGTTTGTCTGAAACATTCTCCCTGCCAAAGTTTCAAGGTGGCAGGAGGCCCTCTCAGCTGGACGCCCACAATGAGACAACTGAATTTCTCTAAACTGAGCTATCAACACCCCACAGATCTGGCTGGCAGAACAGTGCTATTTAGTGAAGATTTCTGTAGATTTTCTCTGTCTGAAATTCAACATTTGTGCAAATGCATGGCCTGACCTACAAACCTCTTCCAGGGTCACACACTAGCTCATCATCTCCACAACTGAAAGGACTGCCTGGTTTTTGCTGACATGCAGATGACAGCCATCAGTTCTAGCCATAAAAACCAGGTCAGGTGCCTGCTGTCAGGGCAGGATTTCATCTCTACACACAGAGCATTATTTATGACTAAACCAATACACTCATCTTTCCACAATGGCTTTCTTCACTAAATTATACTAAATTAGATTTAGGTAAGAGTAAAATAAGTAAAGTAAGAGTAAAATAAATAAAATAATATGGGGGTAACCATAACTGCACAGGCATTTAAGTTTTCATGGAAAGCAACAGTGACCAGCACTAAAGCTCAGGTTCAGGTGATTTCAGGCAGGCAGACAGGTGATTTCCAGCACTGTATTTCCAGCTGCTTTTACATTCCAATTCAGATTGATGTTGTCCATCAGAAGTATCAAATGAGTACTTAGAAGAAACTTAAAGATTTTCAGTGATTTCTCAACCACAGTATTTACTTAGTGTTTTCCCCCTGCCACTAGATGAAACTAATAGTTTTGAAAAAAGGCCAAACAGGGCTTTGTTTCAAATCTGTACAACTTCAGAAGTGCCATTAATAACTATAAAACATTTCCTTTACACACACTATTAAGATGGATGAGATATGCCCTTTCCTTTCAGCTATTCCCTGCCTTTCCAGCCATTCTGTAAATCAAATTTCAAGTCTGATAGATCCTACACTCTTGTGTGAATTAATCTTTGTGGTCCAGCAGGACATTTATATTGAAGAACAGTTCATTCACAGTTCTGCTAGGAATGTCTTTTGAATAGAGTAAGTTTCAGTAAAACCATGGTAAAACTATCATCAAATATGTCAGAAGCAGCAATCAAAGAAAACAACAGAAATTGCTGCTGATTTGAAATATGAAACTACACTTTTACAATAGAAAACTTCAGCAACACAGGGTACAGGAAAAAACATCCTTAAATATTAAACAGTTGGTTTTAAGCCAAATTTAGCCTCGAAGGAGTAGTTCTAGTACAAAAGTCTATTAATCTAAGAAAATCAGAGCAACAACTTTTTGGCTGTTCAAACAACACACTAATCCAAGTACAAATAACTGTGTATTAAGCTCAGACAAACAACTGCCTCAGTTATTTACTTTGGTATCCAAGCAGCTTGATTTTCAAAATCACCATGCATACAGAACCCAACTCCTTTCTTTTATAAACCAAGAAAGACTAATACAGAAAGTTATAAATAGAAAATAATATCTGATCTATGCCACAAATAAATATTGACACCATTATTCTTTAATTGGAGCAGCTTGTTGGGTTAAAAGCAAATAATATGAACTACGCAAGCAATGCTTTTCCTCCTTACTTGGGTTGTTTCCTGGATGAGAACTTCCTTTGAGGTAGGCACCGGGTAAGGCTTCAGGTCTGCCTTTATTGTGGCAAAAATGAACTCAGCGTGCTGCTGGATGACAGTGTCCAGGTATTCCCCCTCTGGCAGGGCCCTGTAGTACACTGTGATCTCATCTGTGGGCACCAGGTTCCTCTGCAGGACACACAGACACCATTACTGACAGCAAAACCACACACCAAGAGAGCAATACTTGCCAATTTAAAAAAAAAGGTAATTATTAAGCAGTTGTTAAAAGCTTCCACAAAAGACTTAGAAGAAAACAATCCTTCTACAAAAACACCAAGAACCTTAAAACATGGGAGTTCAGTCAAGACTAAGTATATTGATATTCATTATAGTGAAAATAAATCATGGCTTTATGTCATTACAGAACTGAATTTAAATCCAGTAACACATGGGAGAGTTTTCATGGCCACAATCCTTCCTGGTTATATTTTATACAGAAATAAAGTTTTATATATGTAAAAACCATTAAAATATATAAAGCTACATAGGTGTGGATATGTATATATATTCTAAAAAACACTACATAGGTGTGTATGTGGATATATATATATGTGTGTAAAATCTACACAGATTTTTTTTTTTAATACATATATGTAAAAAATATCCGTTTTGGTAAAAATTTGCAGTTTTTCAGTCTTATGCTGAAGAAAGGTCCTTTCCAACCCACACTTTTCTATGAGTCTGTGATTTATGCAGCCTTAACTGCACTGATCTTTTCCAAAATAACACGTCCCATGAAAATTTTCTCTACACGTCCTTTACAGCTCTTGCAAGGCAATCCAATCAGAAAGCCATACATGAGGAGTAAATGACACAGGGCTTCCTGTTTAATTAAAAATGCAGTCTCTGCACATTGCCCAGAGTACTGGAAAGGGAATGGAAATGCCCTGTCCCACCCCACTGACTGCCCACCTTCTTGCGAAGCTTCTGGATGCGATTGATCACTTCCCGGGCCACTCCTTCATCCACCATGGACTGGTCTGGGGTCACATCCAGCAGCACCAAAACCTGAGCAAATGCACAAAACAATGATGAACAGTGACAAACTGGAAACAAGGTGGAAGTAACACAGTCAGGAGCTCAGGATGCCTTTAGAGAGCTCCTCACATACAAAATACAATGGAGAGAGCATTGAACACCTCCAGGATTGACACGCTCCTGCAATGTGCTGAACTACCTGAACTAACAAACCCAAGACAGCTTTTACCTCAACATTTTCTGACTGCTTCCTGAGGAACTACCCCCTTAATCAAAAAAAAGAAAGAGGAAACAACCAATAAAATACCTGAGCATCAGAGTGTGCCTCAAACTGAGAAGATCCCTCTGTCATCTGATACATGAGACGGAGATCTTCCCCATGGAGTTCATGTCCTTCCACAACAATGCTGCCTGCAGGGTTGGCAGATTGAGAGCATCTCTTACCATCCAAGTGAAACCCCCAATTTTAAATTCAGAAAGCTTTAACCAAGTATCAGTCTTCAAACACGTGCAATGCATATATTGGCAATGCAGTCAAACAGCAGTTAACCACTGGTATACAGCAGTGAATTATCCCACATTTCTGTTTTTCACACAAGAACTTCTCCAGGCAGCAGAGCTCACTAAAACACAGGCACTTCAGCAACTGTTTGTGTGGAACCATCTGAATGGAATAAAACTTAAAAATAACCTGTATACTCCACCAACTCCAAATTTCTATTTAAGCAGTTTGCTAAACATATATAGCTGCAAAATTCACACCCACTTGTAAGTGCAGAATCAAAGGAATGCTTTTAGAATAAAAGCTACTGCCCAAATACTCAGTTCCAATCTGATTCAGTCTCACAGAAAGCTTATTCTCTGCTTCATCTTGGCTTTACAGTAGCACTTAAAATCAGAGAACATCCTGAGCTGGAAGGAACTCACAGGGATCAATGGGTCCAAATCCTTCACAGACACTCCTACAATCCCACCCTGTGCATCCCTGGCAGCGCTGTCCAAACTCTCCTGGAGCTCTGGCAGCCCCAGGGATGTGACCATTCCCTGAGGAACCTAGGTAGTACGGACAGTGCTCTGGGGAAGAACTTTTTCCTATTATCAACCCTAAACCTCCTCTGACAGGAAGGAACAGTTTAACAGAACAGTTCAAACTCAGTGTCCATGACCATTTCTAAACTTTTCTTGCCAAAAAACCCCAGAAATAATAAACTCAAATTTCCTTCCTGTAACAGCTGAAGAGGGATAAGAAGAGGCAAGCAGGCCTTAAGCTCCCCTGAGCCCACAGAAGGACACCCTGCCACCCTTGAGGGGTCTGTCCCACTACAGACCTGTCTCCTGGAACCTCTCCAGCTGCTCGCTGCTGAGCTCCTTGATGGCAGCCATGAGGGGCTTGAAGGCGCCCTTGAGGCGGCGGCCCAGCACGGTGTGCTCGGGCTCGGCCCGCAGCCGCACGCCGTACCTGCCCTTGTCTGCCGACAGCGTCAGCGCCCGCACGTTCAGCTCCTGCAGGGACACACAGCACAGCAGCTCAGCGGCAGGACGTGGCACGCGTCAAGGTGCAAGGTTTGTCTCTCTTTGTTTGTGGACCAAGTCACTGGGAGAGCAAACAAACCCAGCCCTGAGCCCACCTTCAGCAGCAGAGCCCATGCCCACCCTCAGCCTCCAGGGTGTTCTTTGTTATTAGCAGGCAGCTCTCCCCTCAAATCAGCCCTTTTGATTTCCCCCTCACAGCTGCCCAAGACCTAAACCCCTTCCCTCTGTGTGCAGTGGTGGAGCCAACAGCCTGGCAGAGCTCAGGCAAGAAAATTCTACTGGAACAGTCCTTTCAGAACACACAGAGCCAGGAAATCATAACCAACCATTTTGCAGCTGAGGTTGTACAAAATGGCCTCATTTTGTGTCCCTCTTACCTTTTCATGCCAGCTCCTCACTGCACAGAAAACCACAGCTTCTGGCTGTGTCCTGCAGCCAACACAGCTTTCTAAAACCTGCATGGACCTTAGGAGGGGCCCCAGACACTGCAGGAAGGTGTGTGCCCATTTTTCTGAGTTGCACATGTGGATTTTGTTCCCATATCTAAAGGGAACATAGTGATGCTGTGGGAAGTTTTACACAACTGATTGAGAGGACACGTTGTTTTCATATGAGGGAAGACAAGGCTGGAACTCTTTGGAGAAAAGAGAGCTGAAGGGGAATATGGCTGGGGTTGGAAAACATGAGGCACAGACCTGCACGTACATTTCACTGCAGGTTCTGTCTGCCAGGCTGTCCAATACTTGGAGCATTTGGTGTTTAATGCCCACTGGATGGTGGTGAGAGCTCCTATCACCATCCTACAGCATCACCAGGTGCACTTGGCAAACAAGCTGCTCCAAGGCATTTAGGAAGCAGAAGTAAATGGCAGCATCAGCATGACAGACTAGCAAGTAGCCAAACATTTGGATTGAGAAATAATGCTTAAATACAACCTCTGAGCTGCAGCCTAATTCCCTAGGAAGTCCTACTGACATGAGGAGCCAAGAACACAACTGAATCTAATTTTATTTAATACATCTTTTAGGAAATCTAATGAAAATTACGCACTTCAGAAATTCAGTTTCAATGGGGTGCTGCTGGAAATGAGCCCATGTGTTGTAAATGACAACCTCGTGGGGGAAAAGAAATAATAATCCAAAAAATAGCACAAATTGAAAAATTACTTTGGGTCTGATTAGATAAATCAGAGAAGCCAACCCCATCAGGACAAGTTTTCTGTACTAATTAGATTAGGAAATCATTCTTTCGTACACATTATCCATTTAAAAACCCAGAATGAGTCTTAGAAAAACAGGCAAATCTGTATCTTAGGTCTGTTTACACCAGTCTCCGAGCTCTGACTTAAAATAATTCTTAATTTTATCTTCCTAATTACTCAAAATTAGCTCCTTAACACATCTTTCAAGTCTCGTGGGGACAGACTGAGGCAACCAGCCCTTCCCATGACCAGCTGAAGAGCTGAACATGGAATGCCTGAACATACAAGAGCCTTTAGCTGGTGCCATGTACCCCAGCTATGCCCAGTCCTCAGAACAGAGACAGAAATGTCAGAAATGCTGTGCTTCAGCTGGGCTGGGCTCTCTAAGCAGGCAGCCTAAAAAGAAAAATAAGTAGTCATTATGTAACAGTATAAGAAATGAAAAACTGCTGGGCCCCCCAGCCACAGCTCCTGTCAGATAATTCAGCCCTGTCACAGGCTCGGTGCCTGGGTTTGATGGAGAAGTCAATTTTCTGTTTTACAGCAGCCCTGCACAGGGCTGGGGGTTGGAGGAAATACAAAGGTTGGATGGAAACAAGATTCTGACTGCGCACAGAGTCAAATTTACACAAAGAAAATCTTTCCCTGGAAGCAGCTGGGAAGAAAAGTCCTGACCCAGGCTTGCAAAAGGCCTCAAATAGAAATGAATAAAATGCAACTGTGTCCAGTTGCTAAAAGCCTTCTGGGTTTATTTCATTTTGTGAGCTTGGCTATTTTTGCATGACAACTCTATAATCTGGCAAGTTCTAATATTAAAATCCATTTATTTAAATGACTTGCTGTGTTCTGAAGATGAGAGAGGAGCACTGCAGATCAAAGACTACAGCTCCTTCTGCAAAAGCGATGAATGAAATTTCTGAGGAATTGACAAGTATATTTTTCCCATTCTTTTGTCAGCAACTACACGAAATTAAATGGTGTAATTCTCCTTACCCATTACCTCTGGCATCTGCAAATTTACTCCTGGCAATCACTGAAGGTTCTAAAGCTCTGAATAGGCAGGAGGTTGATGAACAAAGCTGCAAATGCAGCCCAAGCAATGCTGCCCAGCCTGGCTGTAATCACTGACCTCTTTAGCTCTGCACCATCCAGTAAACAACAGGATTGATTGCCATGCAGTACAATAAAACACACACTAAGCTCCAGCAGCAGCTTGTTGAATTTTAAGACACATAATAAAACCAGGACAATAGACAGTACTTTGTGTCTGTGCTTCCACAAAGGCATCTGAGTTTGTTTTAACTCATCTCTCCAGAAGAGACACTTTTGTCTGCAGTAGCAAAGGAATACAAATCAAAACATACTAATGTACAATCCAATTATGTAATAATTTAAAAATTGTTAGCTTCTTTTGTTACCTTTCATTAGCTGTAGAAACTGACAACAAATTCTTGCAACTACTCTTTTGGAAGTAATTTGAGGAAGCAAACCTCATCTTCCTTAAAACTGGATTCTCTAAAATTTAAAATCCATTTTTCAGATCCAAAAAATAGGACAGACATTAGCCTAAATTTCACAGAATTCTGCTGTTGAAGAGACTCAGATATTGAAATTATTATAATTAATAATAACAGCAATTCTGAAGCGAGGGATCATAACTGCCAAGTCTAAGAGCAATAATCAATTAGTTAACATGACAGAAAAGCTTTACAGTCCCACTTGCAAATCAATTACTATTTTTTAAATTAAAATTCCTCTAGTGAATAATTCTTAGGCATTTAACTCCCACAGTAACTAAAAGCAAGCAGATACAGCACTGATGTAGACGTCCTGTGCACTGAGCTGTGACTTCCTGAGCCAGTGCTCATTCCCCCAGCAGAATTTTTAGATATTTTCACAGATGTGTATTTAGGCTTGGGAAAGGTTAAATTGCTGGAATTACATGTACCACAAGTTTCAGAGTCCCTCCTGTGCTTCATCTCCTGAATTCCCTGACTGACATGGCTGCCCTCAGCAAGACAAGTGAGATGAGCTGATCCTCTTCGGGAAGATGCACATTTTTCTTCTCTTTGCCAAGGTAAAGCAGCTGACCTTGACAATGGCAACTTCAACCATAACAGGATGGCATATTTTAGGCACATGAGCAAATGTGCTGCTACAGATGCTTCACTGAAGGGAAGAAGGGATCCTTAAGCTGCCAAGAACAGGCACAGGATAATGAACAGGCACAGAAATGGACACACCATTTCTGCACAAGGGAAAACCCCCTCAGATCCTGTACTGCCAGTGCTCAGTGGGAACAGAACACTAATTTGGTGCCACTGATCCTTGAAGATGGATTTCATGGCTTTAGAGAATGCAAACAGGTCAGATTCTAACAGCCTCTCAGTCCAGTGTGGTCAGTTTGTAGGATTAAGTGTTTCTCAACACTAAACTGCCTTTGGAACATGACCCACTGACACCCCTTTCATTGCAGCTCTCCTGGAAATTCATTTCACCTTTGAGTTGTCAATATGGTCAACAGGGGAGGTTGTTCAGGGAACCAACAGACACAATCCCCTTAAACATGATGTTCTTACCTCGAGTACATACTTCTCTAAAGACCTGATGTTTTCCAGAGCCTCTGGATCCTGGTGGATAACTACTACTTCTTTCAAAGGGTACTGGGGGGAAAAAAAAAAAAACAGAAACTTAACTATTCAGTTTCCCCAGGTTCATCCCAGAGTTACAAAGCTGTTACACATTCCCAAGGCATGACAGGAGATGTGAGGAGTTCTAACCTTGACTGGGATGGTTTTTCTGTCTCTGATCACTCGCCCCAGCTCAATCACAGACTGCAAACAAGAAACGGCACTTTCAATTTTTTTGTCGATGAGATCCTCCCTAGATTAGAAAGGAAACATTATAATTGCTGCATTTTCATCACATCTCTTTGAGCAGATGGAAAACATTTTACCCCCTTTTCTGACATTTCCTGCAACAGGCTCAATTATGCCCTGGTTGGGGCAATTTGAAAAATGAACAAACAGGCTTTTCCTCTCTATTTGTGGAGAAGATGAGGAGGAAATAACTTGCTGAAAACAAATAGCAGAGCTATTTTTACCTCTTTTGTTAGCACCTCTCACAAGGTGCAGAGGATTGAGTCATACAACCTATTCTAGTAATAGCCAATAAAAAATACAATTTACATTAATAATATCATAAGAAGATGCAGAAAGATATTATAAATAGGGTACTTATAGCAACAATGAATTCCCTGTAACAACAATCCACTGGATCTCAATTTATCCCCTCTTCCAGAAACTGCAGATATTTGAGATTCATGTTTTAGAGTTTTAATATCTTTCTGGGCTCAATAATTTTAACATCCTTCCATTTTGAGGCTAGGCAGGGTTGGGGTTTTTTTTGCCTTTTAGGGGTTTTTTTGGGGGGTGGGGTGGAAAGAGGATTGGGGTTGAATTTTTGGCCTTTTTTGGGTGGCAATTGACATTTACATCCTGATTCAAATGTACAAGCAGTGAAATGTTCTGAAAATGTGTTTCTCCTGATTTGTTGAGTAGATGCACTAATTGGGCAGCTCCTTTAAAACCACTCAGGTATCAAAGCAAGAACAGAGGTATTGGTTAAAAAGACAGATATGAATAAAATTAAATGAACACAGATACTTGCTGTAATCTAAGGAGCAGAAGTACTGGGATGAAAAGCACAATTCCAGTAAGGACTGGCCAGAAAAACAGAGCTGGTGAAGCAAAACTTAAAGCTGAAATATGCCCATTGCAACATTAAGGCTTTGAGTTGGTTCTACCTCTTTTGAAGCTTTTGTTCTTCCAAAAGCCAGTCCTTGAGGATGATCCTCCAACAACTTGGAAACGTGGAAATTACAAGATGGAATATTTTGTTCCCAGAAAGCTTCTTACAGGATTATGTGACACTGTTTCAGTATCACTGAACAAGATTGCAGAGCCACAACATTTTGTTAAAAATACAGAGAGTATTTTTCAAAGACTGAATGCAAATCCACAAAATTTAACGCAACCCATCTGTGTTCAGACACTGAGCAACCAAGCATGACCTCAGTGGGGTCTTAACACAGGTGTTGAGTCAAGCTCAGCTGTGGAAGTGGCCAAGTCCTTCAGCCTTATCTGCACTCCCCATACTGGGAAAGTGGTATTTTCTCTAACTGCATCCAAAAATCTCTCTTCCTATTAATTGACAATATTGTCCTTATGCTGTGTCAGAAAACTTTCAAAGTAAATGCAGTGAAGTGCTTTGCAACTCCAGGTGAAACTCCAACAATACTCTGGATTTGAAAAGGCTTTTTTCTATGGTACAAAGGAACAACTGATATACAGGGATCCAATAAATTCCACAGACTAGTAACAGACCAAAACCCAAACAAAATGCAATACAGAGAAAAGTGGTGCAAGCCTCAAATACATCCCACATTTGCATGATGCAGCAGCAAGTCAGCATTAACTGCAGTGAAGAGTGACTAAGCCACTTTTAAATGCTCGTGCTACGCCCATGCCTGAACTGAGCCCTTGCAAACAGCTCCCCATCCTTCCCTGACTCCCTTCCACGGGAGCCCAAACCTAATCCTGGCAGCTCCGTGATGAGGGTGGCATTCCTTGATTACATATTCTTCACAGCACTTGCCCAGGGAACAGAAAATCAGCACCATCATTATGTCAATCTCCAGCTCCCTGTTGCAATAACTCTCACTATTAAAGCTCTCACAAAGACCATACACCCTCCTCAAAGCATGCAGCAGCCATAAAAAGATACACCATTAGAGAAGGCTTAAATTTTTAAACTGTAAAGTATCAAGGTCAGGTCTCCTGTCCTTGAGGGTTTTCACACTGAGCCGCAACACTGAAGGGAAGTTTTTTCTCTTATTTTTGGATACCCAGAGCAGACAGCGCTGCAGGAACTAAATCCACTGCAATACCAGTGATCTCTCTGATCCTTCAGGGCCTTTCACAGTTAGGCACTACAGCTTTAAGCCAACAAACACTCTGAGAAGTAAAAAAGGATATTACTGCCCACCATAAGAAAATATTATGAATTGGGAACATGCATTCCTCCTAATTGCTTTCCTTCCTATCTCCAGTCCTTTAAGCTAACACAAATCTACTGCCTAAATATGGAGGGAAAATTCTCAGCTAAAATTGAGGGTGGAGTGTGAAGTGTACTGCAAGGGAAATGTTCTACAGCAAAGAGACTAAAATTGATCAGTTCTTAATCAAAATATAAACATTCTGTGCTCATAGAAAAGAACACGTTCACTAGCATCCTAAAGATTTTCAGAGACAAAGGAATATTTACATTATTAAAGCAGTCTGGTTTCTTGTTATGCAGTTTTAAACACAAGTGAAATTAAAAATAAAAAAAAAACAAAAACAAAAACCAAAAATGAACAAAAATCCCCCAATAAACAACCAAACCCCAATTTTGCCCTTAAGAGCTGCCTCTTACCTGACTTGGGGGAGCATGAGGTAGTGAATGCTCTCAGTGTTCTTCTCCTGGACCGAGGCTGGATCAATGAGTGTTTTCAGATTCTGGTACATCAGCTCAGTGATAAATGGAGTATATGGTGCCTGTAATGTTGCATTCAATCACCAGCTTTCCTTTATTGCTTGGACATTATCAATCAGTAATACCATGAATTACATAAGGGCAGTTCAGCAAAAACAATGCTTACACAGTGTCTGCAACTGGGATGTTATTCAAAATGCAGACTGAAATAAATAATGGAATTCAGACTACTTATTCACCTCCTGCCTGATATTTAAATGTTATTTTTGGGCATCAGGGAAGAAATTATGAAGTGTCCTTATCAATAAAGTGATACAGGCCTTCTGTTTACTACCATGGGCCAGATAAGCAAATCAAAGGGAAAGATGGAAAATGGACTGTGCTACACAAAGATGATTTTGTATTAACTGCTTTAGTGTTATTGAGGGTGGGGCGTAATTCCCTTACCATGAGTCTGCACATGGAGAATAAGACACTAAACAAAGTTTCCAAGGCCATAATGCAGTCCTCAGTCCCATTCTCGCCCTAAATGAAGAATTCACCAGGAAAAAGAGCCAGTTTAGGATCAGGAAATGCTCTTCAACAGGCTTCAAAAGTTTACCATAATACAAGACACTTGTTTTCCAAACTTTATGACCTTTGGTCAATTCCACTCAGCAAAGCGCAAAAGAATTATTGGGCATTTTGGTTGGTTTTCCCCACCAAGCAGAGAGGGGAGAGAACATTTAATTTTTGTGCCACTCTCAGGCAGAAAGTGACAGCATTTAAAGCCAAGATGTTGTGTGGAGCTGCCATGAATGCCATTGCCAGGGACTGCCAGGACTTTGCTGCCAGGGCAGGAGTGCAGCAGCTGATCCCTACCTTGAGCCTCCTGCGGTTCATTCTGACGTACCAGTTGGTCAGAACATCCACAAACTTCACCAGCCGGGGCACCACCGTGTACAGCCTGTAAGCTGCAAGGGAAAATGGGTCCTGCATGTCAAATCTGCCCTCTGCAAGCTCCTCACTTAGAAACCACATCATCCTTCACAGCCCTGGTGTTAAACACAGCAGAAAGCTCCAAAAAGTGACTAAATATTGATCATTTTACAGCTGTATTTTGAATATGCACAGCATCGCTCTCATGCTCAAGACAAACACATTCCCCCTCCCAAACTGCTTCCCTAATCCCACACAAACAGACATTATGGGAGCCTTATGCTTTTATCTGACTGGTAAAGAGGATAGTGGATAAGAGACTATTAATGGCAAGGGATTGGGCAAATCCTCCATTTGCACATGCTGCAAACACAGCCAAGGCACTGCAACTTGAATAGAAATTATTGCAGAACCAAAAAAAGAAATTTTCTTAATTACTGCCAATGCTTCCTCCTTTTGCTCAGCAGATTTAAAATGAGACACCTACTTCAACCAAGTCTCCCTGAATTAATTACAGTTATTCACTAGTTTTCTAAGCAACAGGGTAAGCTAAAATGTGAAGTAGCAGCAAGACTGATGAAGTAAGAGATAAACAGTATTTTCAAGTTCTGTGTAAGTGAAATCATGGAAAGCTGCCAGTACCAAGGTCATTCCCAACATCACTATGCAACAGAGAAACAAATTTCAGCTGTTCCTGAGAAAACTGGGGGATAAGGGGGACAGACCTTACACAGGACTCAATTTGCTAAACAAAAACTTGTATTTAACTTCCCTAAAAGCCAAGAGCTTCTTGAGCTCCATTCTGAAGAAGTTTCATTAATCAACCAGCTACTGAGTAGAATGGATCTTGGCTTTAAAAGCTCCACCACACTTTTCACTGTGTTTTGTAGAGCAGAAGTGTTTTTAAAGGCAAAGAATGGGGATTTAAACCTAAAAAGGAAATGCCCAGAAGATTCACACCATGGTGGGGAAGACATTATTTATAGGAGAACTTGTATTTCTAAAAAATCCTAACCTTTCCTCTAGCTATGCATTATTTAGTTGGGAGACCTGTTATAAACAAAATTTTAAATAATCAAAAAACCCACCCTTCAGGGACAGTGTATCTTTAACAACAAATACAGTATTAGCCTGGAAAAATGCATTTCTGTTCTCAACAGCTGTGACTAAATTGTGAAATCTGCTTTTTTGTGACTCAGGAAAAGGCCATGGACGTACATGGAGACACTACACACTTCTTTTCATTTCAGTCATTAGGAGAAAAGATGTTTTACCAAAATAAGTGCTTGTATTGGGAACTTTAGTAGAAAATAAAAGCCTAATAAGGCTTATTGATTTTTAATACAGAACTTTAACACCCCTGAAACATCAGGTTTCTACACAATGTAACCTGTGGCATTTTCCTTGAATACTGGGAATGGGGATGGGCCTCCTCTTCTCCAGCTTTTTAATACAGAATTTTAACATCCCTGAAACACATCAGGTTTCAACACAATATAACTTGTGCCATTTTCCAGGAATATTTAGAATGGGGCTGGGCTTCCTCTTCTCCAGCTGCACCCACTCCTGGAAGGCAAAACTCTCCCCATGCAGGAGTAGCAGAGAGCTCTTCCCCCTCTCTGGAGTTTTTCCAGGCTCCCCCAAGCACCCCAGAGTTGGAGGGGGCAGAAGCTGAACCCCTTCCCTGCCCCTCAGCCCATGCAGTGAGGTCAATCCCACACTGACCCCACCTGGGCTGACACTGCCACCTCTCCAAGTGCCAGCAGAAACTGGGGCAGAATTACCATAACTTGGGCTTAATGGAAACATTTTTCCAGAGGCAGGAGCTGGGTGTAAAGTTCAGCTCCACTCTAAAAGACACTGGATGAAATGGAAGAAGCAGAGCCAGCTGCAGCATTTCCCTGGTCACTGGGGTCTCCTCAGCACTGCCAGTTTCAAACCCGTGTGTTCTTACACCCCATGACCTCCAGCTGCAGGAATTTATAATTTTATTTATCTCCTTTATTGAGTATTTGATAGTATCAGTCACCATTATAATCTTCCCTTGTCTCTTCCTAACATTTTTCCTACTTGAAGTGAAACAAAGTAGAAAATATTTTCCAAAAAAAAAAATCCCAAAATAAGTTTGCAAAAGAGATTAGAGTATCATGTCACAGTACACAAATTCACTTCATCTCATTAAGATCCGCCTGACTGAATCCAGAGTTTATGCAGAAAAATAAATTGAAAAATTCTGTTTATTAATCCCTTCCACATGAGACTGCCACTCATTCGATGAGCACATGATGTTATCTTCATCTAACACAAGACAACAGTATTTCCCACCAACACTACTGCCTTGCAAGTCTTTGCATTGTCATTTTCCAACAGGAACTCTCTTCTCCTGCTTGGAAGGATCTTCTTAGTTTGTAAAGATGGTCACTGACACATCCCCTTTTGTCAGCTTCATCTTCCTCTCAGAAGTCCAGAGCAGATAATTCAAGTTTCTACTCCCATATTCACCTTCCTACAAATATTTCTGTTTAAACCATGCACTAATCCAAGATCCCAGGTTCACAAACTCGCAAATTAATTTTCTGCTGTCCTTCAGAGTATTTTCCTCTTCACAAGCAGCACATAAACTTGCCTAGGCTCTGCTTATTTCTGCTTGGCAACACATGAAACTCAACACAAACCACCATCAAATTTCAAGGACAACAACTTGCAGGAAGAAGCCACATTTTCATCAATGAGAGCCAGCTTTTATCATATTGCTAGGTTGGGTAGCTTGAGGATTCCTTCTTCCTTTAATGAAATGTTCTTAGACGAGCTCAGTGAATTCTGCTGGTGCCAAATGACCTGGTCCACCTGTCAGAGCCAGACAAACTAACTCCCTGCTCTTGGTGAGAGTGACCATCACACCAGTCAGGGGGGAAAGCAAGAGAGGAATGCAGTGCAGGATTGTCCTGTGTTCTGCTGCACCGACATCTGCCATTCAGCTATTTCCTTATTACCTGCTATCCCACTTGTCACCTTCCTTCCCAAGCCCAAGGCTGCTGAAAATTCTTCTGGGGGCAACTTAAGATCACAGGCATGGAGGGGGGTTATTTGTTTATTCATGAACAGGAGTGACAATGGTCAAAGCCACCTTCTTTCCAATATCTGGGCTTCTAGAGCCCTCAAATGCACCAAAACCTCTTCAAATCCCATCTGCAAGTTTATCAACTACTTAAGGGGGTTCTTGCAGCATCTCTTCTTTGCAATTAAGTGCTCCAATGTAATCTAAGTATGAAGAGGTTATGGAATGATGAAAAAGAATCATGCAGGAGAAAAACCTGGACAGTATCTTCTTACAGCTATCCTAATATCATCCACTCTGCTGCACACACTCCCATAGCATGATTCCAGAAAATCCCTCTCCATGGAACTAAACCAGGGAAAAATTTATTGCCAGTGCTCATGTATCCATCAAAATTATTTTATTTAGCTGACTTGAGCACTGCCCATTTTATCCCTTTTTTACAGCTCCTCCAAATTCTATTTGGCTTCCTTTTCACTGCTGTCTTTCAGTGACTATTATAATATTATTAATTGCTCCAAGCACTGCAGACGTTGTTACAGCAACAAGCTCCATCACTGAGCTCACAGGATTAGCTGTGACAAAAAAAGCCTCATCACTTTTTGAAACCTCATGAACAAGCATAGCAAAATCTGACTTAACACCCATGAAAGAAGCATTCCATGGATTATGGTAGCTGGTTAAAGATTTCCTTCCTTTTATCAAAGTCTCTCACAGAATTTGGGAATCTCTGTATGGAAAGGCAAGTTCTGCAATCAAACATGAAACACCCCCAGACCCCCTGAGCAAAAATGCATACCTGCCATTTCAGCTTTGAAGAACTGGATGAGGGACTGGGTGAAAGAAAGAATCCATTTATCCATGATGTTATTGCTCTCCTTAACTGTGTTCTCATTGTAAAGGAATTCTCTTCCCTCATCCTATCATCAAAACACAAAGCAGATTTCCAAGTCATCAGGGTATATAATCAAACTTCTGTATCCAATTACCTGTCAGCTACCACTATTTTGGCATCTTCCCTGAGCAGCACTGGTTTCCCAGCAGCAAACATGAAATTCCAAACACAGGTATGTAAGAGAAGGAGCTGTGGAAAACCTGTCTCACTGCTGCCTCTCCACCACCTTTAACTGCAAAGGAGGCTGCTGATTTGGGCCTGTTAAAGCAGATAAAAAGCAGCACCAATCCCTTCCCCAGCCTCCAGACACAAGCTGGAATTTACACAGCTCCTTCATCCAGGAGGGTCTGAGGCATTTCTAAGGCATTCACTGTGCAGATGGATTCTAGCTGAAGAGCAGGCCTAGAAACAAGACCATTACTTTAAGAACATGGGACAATCTCAACACATTGAAACAAAGATGAATTAACCTGAAAAAGCAGGTGGAATTTTTAGCATCCAACATGCACACAGTGCATATCTGCTGCTTTCCAGAGCACTGATGTTTGCAGCCATCTGAGAAATGGCAACACTTTGCTGGTTCTGCAGGGCCTTGCAAGACCATGTCTGACTCTTTCCCACATTCTTACAACAGGCTGGTAACAGGTTTTGGTGTTTTTGTTGGGTTTTTTGTTTGTTTGTTTGTTTTTTTAAGTTTACAAACAGTATTTAATAGCTGGTTTTAAAAGCCTTTAGATTTTCCCTTCCCTAAGAGTCCAAATGAAAATCTGTTTGGATTATTAAACCCAGACACTACAGATCCACTTTCACAGTACAAAGAAGAAGATTCATAGGAAAGAAATGCAGATGAGGAACAATCCCTGTGTGAGGTCAGCAGTCATTAACCAACTACAATTAAAGGGAGAATTACAATAAGCATTAAATCATTATTATACCTGATCCAGGACACTGGGATTTTACTTGCACTCTTGCAGGAAGCAGAACACAATGAAGAAGTTGCTTAACCTGGGCATGAAATCTGATTTAAGCTTTATCACATCCAATAGCACATTCTTTTGCCTAATATGGTGCACAGGAAGGATTTCACTATTTAGAAAGAAAAAATTCATCTACTGAATTACCAAACCTATCTCCTCAACCACCTGGATTTTCCACTGGGGTCTTCCATCCCCACTTGAGCTGACACTGCAAGATTTAATGGGATCACAGCAAAAAGCTATAAAGTTCACTTTAGACAATTCAAAGGTCACCCAGGATAAACAAGTGTATTTTGGGGGGTAACACCTAAGTTTGTCTGATGAATGCTGTCTAGGGGTCCTAAAAATAAGATTTGTTGGATATTAGGATCTGGAGTCAGCAAACTTTCTTCCCCAAAGAGGTTGCTAAAACAGATAAAGTCAATTGTTTAAGTCAGCTGTTTACTGTACTGATTTCTGAATTCAGCTGCCATTATTGAGTCAAATGACAGCTCTCCACAGTGACCAGGCTGCCACTACAACTGCACTTGTAGCACAAGGTTTGAACTTCTCATTTAGCTCCCACTCTCCCATAAAAGTCTGCACTAAACCTGCTGTCAATAATTTCAGCTGAAAGATTAAAATTGGTTTCAATAAAAATTATACAAAATACACATCAAATCTTCAATTTTAATGAAAAACTACTATAAGAAAGAAATTTTAATATTGCTTTCACACTGAAAGTGTAGAAACTCCTGTCACTCATCTAGCATTTTTAGCAGACTTCAAATGTAATCTACAAGTCTAAAGTATTATTGCTTTTGTGATTTGCCTTTCTTCCCATTCCATTTCTGAATCTTTTTTCTAAGTTGCATTTAAATATAACTTTTTTAAAAATTACTGTCATGTTACAGAAGACAATCTCCTTGCTGTGGCTAATGTATTCAGGACTGAGTATTCCCAAGTTAAGCATTTTAATGCAGATTCATAATTAAAGTTCCTGTAAATGAGTTAGCTCAAGAAACTGTCACAGCAGCCACTACTGCAAATAACTTTGCTGACTGATTTGCAGTTCTGCTGTGTGTGTGGTGCTGAGCACTGCTCTCAGTGCAGAGGAACTTGCAGCCCAAATGACAGATCCTCCTGGAGAGGGGCTGTGCTGGCCACACCACACAGAGGAACAGCAAGGAAGAAGCAGCAGCACTAAAGCAGGATCAGTGGGAACTGCTGCCTCCAGCTGCTCTGGAAACACCACCAGGAAAACCCAGCCAGGTTCAGCAGGGACATCTCAGAAGGATCCCCACCAGCACACGTGGCTTTAACTGGTGTTCCCAGGGGGTGAGGAGCAGCAGGTAATTGCTCTGTGTGTCCTGACCCCACAAACACCAGGTCTGGAACTCCAATTTCACACGTCTGAAAGCAGCAGCAGCATCCCACAGATGTGAAATAAAAGGGACTCAACTGCACTCTAATCTGAGAAATGAAAGCTGTCATGTCTTGGCAGTCCCTCACCTTCCTCTCCCCCTTTCAATTTGATTTTGGTCAAGAAGAGAAAGATGCAGATGATTACAACTTTACAAAGCATAGTACAAGCAGCAAATAAATTAAGAGCAAGTATAATATACAGCCTTATCTAACTTAGACCAAGGAGCAAAGACCAGATGACCTCCAGAGTCCAGACCTCCCTTCCAAACTGAATTTCCCTACAAGGTGATTCCCTGGAACCCTGAAGGAGCAGAGTCCCCTGCCCTGGGCCCCCCAGAGCTGTACCTTGTGCTGCAGGATCTGAACATTCTGCACCAGGAAGCGATAGGCGTTGTACCAGGGCAGGAACACATCCTTCAGGATATCCCTCACCCCCTCCTCCTTAAACCTCAGGTTTTCTGCTCTTACCACGGGAGAATTGATCAGGTACAACCTGCAAAATAAGAGCGCAATACTTCAAAGGTTAAAACTGCACACACTGATAGGGTTTCACACGAAAAACTGAAAAGACAACTGTACTGTAGGCATGTAACAAACTGAACATAAAACCATTCACTAGTAACTGCTCCAGGAGTTTTTCTAAGGTGCTGCACACAGAATTTGGATTGAAATTTTCTTTTTCACTCTCTGTGCTAACACATGCTCAGATGCCATCACGGTGTAAAACAAGCAGAGGTTGCTTGGTTCATCTTTAGGATTGTACCTGTTGTTTTGGCAATATTTTTAATTCCTTAACCACTACCCAGTATCTTTCTACTCAATCTTGTTCACCTCCTCAATTATAAAAAGCCTTGGCAAAACTAAGGAGCAAAACAAACCAGGCAAATCCAAGGGAAAGAGCAGAAATCAGCATTTTCAAGAAAGACAGCCCCAGAAGGGAACAAAGGATGTACCTCCTACAATACAAAATGTATTGCATCCAGAGGCAGCTTGGAGGGACCAAAGCAGAGGATCCAGGTGACACCAACTACTTATACAAGGGACAGAAATGTCCCTCAGCTTCTTTGCTGTCTCTGTGTTAAAAAAAAAATCCCACCTTCTTCCCCAAATAAACATTCTGTCTTCAGAAATAAACTGGAATTTATCAAGTTAACTCAAAGAGAAACCAGGCCTTACTCAGGTGTCAAAAACACTTGAATACAAACTTGATTTAGATACACTTCATTTAATTTTCCAAATATGAAAACCAAACCAAACATTTTTTCATTTTAAAGATTATGGCATTTTTCAATCCAAATTTATTAATCCATTTTCTCACATTTTTAAACTTTTAAAATCATGACTCTAAACTAATATAACTTTACAGGCACTTCCTTTAAGAGGCTTTAAAATCTTAATGATATTTGACACAGCACATTCAAGAATACGAGAGCATAAATTCTTCAGGAGGGAGGGCTTCTTGCATTAAAACCAATAAATAAAAATAGAGCTGCCAGAATAAACAGACAGTAATGCAAGACAGAAATGGGCTTTTACAGCACTGGATTAAAAAAAAAAACCACCAAAAAACAAAACAAAAAAAAAAAACCCAACCCTAACCACAAATTTTAAGCACAGATTCATAGAATGGCTTGGGTGGGAATGGACCCCAAAGATCACCCAAGTGAATTCATACCTGAATTCAAATTACAAACTGGCACAGAACAATTAATGGCAATGAACTAGTAAGTCCTTAAATGAAACTAGAATTTAGGTCTATCCTTAAACCGCACTTTCCTTCTACCACAATTATTTATGTGCCATAGTTTGCTGGTATTATTGTTTTTTGGGGGGGTTTTGTTTGTTTTAATAAAGCAGCCCTACTCTGTCTTATAATATGTAAATGTTACAAGAAGAGCAATTCCCTCAAATACTCCAATTCAAAGACACTTTTATTGTATGAACAGAAAAATAAGGGCCACAAGAAAACCAGAGTTCCATCAGTTTAGTTACAGCCATTCAGTTACCCACTGGGCAGAAAAGAAAACCTTCCTCAGATCAAGCCAGTGTTACTGAGTTTGCTGACAATGCACGAGAAAAAAGTGAATTATCTCCTCTTCATCTCTCTAAACCAGCAGCTTGTTGCATTATTTCTCCTGCATTTGAAGACCAGGTTGAGAGGAGGATGCAACTCCTCCCTTCTAACAGCAATCCTCACCCCAGGACAGAGGAAATCAAAGGCTGGAAATCCCAGGACCAGCAAATTCTTTCTGACGTAGCTCAGCTTGGACAGGTCACCAGCCCAGGTCTCAGCAATATTGAAATGTAACTGTTTTGGCCCTTGTAACATATTTCACTCAGGATTCAAATTTCATGAAGCCTCAAGTTGGATTGTAAAATTTACTGTGGTGTTATTTCTGCTGTTTGACCTTTCTGCTCAATTCCATATTCATTTCACCAACTTATATCTATATTTTCCACTGATCTATTTATTAAGCTACTGCTGAGAATACTTCAAAGCTGGAGATAAAATATACATATATATTTGTGTACTGCAAAACCTAAAGTAACTCTGCAGGGAAACAGTGCCAAGGAAAAAACCTCACTTGTAGCTTTTGCTATAAACAGAGAACATCAAGCACCTCAGAAAAGGCAGAGAACTGAATTGCAGAGCTCCTTCCAGAAATGAGCCCAGGCTGCAATGCTTTTTTACTCTCTGTGTGGGTGTAGGTATAAATAAATGTGACATTAAAGAATGAGTACACTGGCAGAAAAATGAATTAGCTTCTTAGAAATTTCAAAAAAAACCCCATGAATAATAGAAGTGTAACTTCTGGTGTTTGATATTTTTTTCGTTTGTTTATAAAAAAGGCAGGGTTGGTTTGTTTTTTTTTCAACAGAAACATCACCTGTGATTTAAAAATCTCCAGTATGAGTAACTCCAACCCTTCTCACTCTTATTATTGCAGCTACCAGCTCAGCGCTACCCTGCTACCACACCTTGTTTATTTGTAAAGAGCAACTCTCCATTGTAAACATGTACTAAGTCTTTTAAATGCTAAAGCCTGAAGTAATTAGAACTTCACATTGATTCTGTTAAATTATCTAGAAGCAACAACCATCTTCCCCAAACAAACAGCTTCCATTCAGCCCATCAGTTCTGTGTGTAGCTGTAACACACAATGTGTGAGTTGAAGGGTTTGTTACATGCACAAGAATTACAGGGCTCTAGAGAAAGAGGTACCACCTGATGCATGCAGTCAGTGCACCAAGTCAGAGTACCAAGTGACTGCGTAATTACTCCATGTGTTCCTGTAATTTTAATGAACCACTTGAACTGGGTTTAATCTCTGTTTGACCAGGACAATTTATCTACACACATCAGACTGCTCCCCTTCTGCTCTTGTGGTGCCACTACTATTAGGTGCAAATGATGCACTTACATCCACAAACACAAAGCACTTTCTCTCTAAAAAATGTACAGTGCAAACAGGAAATAAATGTTTTGTGGATAATGCACAGACCATCCTCTAAGCCAATGATTTAACAGTGACCTTGTAATGTTGTTATCAAATATTTTATTCCCATTTTCACTGGCTCAGCTCAGATTATCAGTGCTGGAAGAAGCAGATCCCCTGGGCTTTAGGGAGGGAAACATGCACTGCATCCATTGCCAGTTCTTTGGAGTCATCCACTCTTGCAGCTACTTCTGTCCCAGTGGTCTAGAAGCTTCTAAAATTAACTTTCTTCCTGCTGTAATTGTCAAACTCCCCCAAGCAGCCTCTTGGTGTGGATCTGCCATGAGCAGGGAGCCCACACATCCCACAGAACATCCACCAGAGAAATCCCACCTGAGTGCATCAGCTCCGTAGCTGTTCACAATGTGCATCGGATCGGGATAATTCTTCTTCCTTTTGCTCATTTTCTGGCCATCACTAGAAAATAGGAGAATGTAGACATCAATTCCCAGCTTTTAACACTTATTTATATGGATAAAGAAGAAAGGCCCTTCAAATCAAGCTCAATTTTTCTGTCCTGGTATGCTCCTGGTGGCACAATTATATATATATATATATGAGCACATCGTTTCTGTAGGACTGTTGAACCTACAAAAATAACTGAAAAAACCAAAAGCCAACCCAGGAGGCTCCTAAGATACAAATCTAGGCAGGAAATCTGTCCTTCCTACCCAAGCAGAGGAAAGATGCACTTGTTTTGAAGCAATCCCTCCAGCCCACTGATTTATTTTTTTTTTAAATTTCGTTTGAAAATAAAGGGAAATAAATATAATTAACTTTAAATTACATCTAAAACTACATTTATCATCCCTTTTACTTCACCTAACAGGTACAATTTCTTTCCTATTCTTGTCATCCATTTTCTCTCTCCAGGCAGGACTAGCCCTGCTGGAAAGAACCCAGTGCAGCAGATGCTGGGATGTGTGAGCCTCTCACTCTCAGATGCCTCTTATCTCCTGCAGCACAGATATCACCCTGGCAAGTCTTAACAGCTCCCAAGTCCATTTCACATTCCATTTACAATTTGCGGGTCTTATCTGAAAAATTCTTTGACTAAAAACCTGCTCAGGAAGGAGCTGATTGACACCAACCTGGCAAGGACAAGGCCGTTCACAATGACATTCTTGAAAGGAGGCCTCCCAAAAAGAGCAGTGGACAGCACCAGCAAAGTGTAGAACCTGAAACAAGAGACAAAACAAATGTGACTTTATAAATACACCAAGCTGAAGCCTGCATGTCTTCATTACAAAATAAATGCTTCATTATGCTGCTTTCCTCTGGCAAAGATAAATTTAAAGTTGGGGAACATTTATGTGGCAGAGTCAGAAGAGGAGCTTATGGAAAGTAGATCTTCCTATTTGAAGCATATCATGCTGTTTGCTGGGATCTACTAGTCCAGGAAGGCAGAAAAATTCTAATAGGAAGCATTAGGAAGATCATGAGGAAGAAAACTGCAGCATTTTCCCTCTTTAGCAGAAAAAAAGGAATTCTGCCCCTGAACAAGTTTCCTATTTGCTTACTGCAAACCTGTGACCAGTCAGGACTAAACAGAGCATTGATCAGGACCAGCACACTTTTGTGTGTTTGTGTGTTCATTGTGTGTTCTTCAGCTTACCAGACAATGGAATATAGTACAAAAGTATAAAAGCAAGTTACCAAGGGAGAAGCCTCCTTCCAGCCCTGCCAAAGGTTTGACTGGAAGGAGGTTGTGGTTGCCTGCGTAAATCAGCCACCACCACAAAATAAGAGAATGTTTCCCCAATAAAGGGCAGCAGTGGTTCTTCCCCATTCTATTTGATGTGTTTACAATCACTCTGTAAACTTGGACACTCTGGAAATCAGTGCTGGAGCAAGCACAGGCACCTATTGTTCACAGGCTGATATATGATTATATCTGGGAAATTAAGTGGAAGTGCAGGATGATGTGATAATTTCACACTCAGTATCCAGAGCCTTCACCAAAGGAGGGCTGTGTGAGCTGCTGGAACTGCACTGTTGGTAATTACTTTTAAGAAAGTAACTGGAGGGTGGGCCACAGCTTTCCTGGTTCAAAACAGGCATCACACTGACAACTGCTTAGCAACCTTCAAAGAGAAGGTGATTATAAAAAAGCTATAATAAGGCACAGGAGGTTATGTCTCAGAACTATGTATTTGCATGAAGATTTAGGGGAGAAACACTTCATGGGGGAGAAAAAATCCATCTGTATGTTCCAAAGTTGTTTTTTATCAAAAAGCAGCCTATAATTGCAAAAGCATTATGCTGACACTTGAGGGTCCTCTGCAGAGGTTGCTGTGTGCATTTATTAATGACTTCCATGACAACTCTGATGCCTATCTCAGACAGGTCCCTAACTCTCAAAATCACCTCAATCCACACTGCAGGATGAAAAATCTCTTTATTAAACTGCAGTTTAATTTCATTAATTTTAACCAATACTCCTCTACCTGCACACAAACATTTGCATTCAAAATCCCTGTCTTGATTTTAAACTTTCTTAAGAAAACCCCAAACACAAATATCTGACTATTCACTCAGGTGACTGGCACCTCAAGCCTACAGAGATGAAAGTTCATTACAAACACAACAGTTTTTCCTCTGTACTTACTAAAAAGTTCCTCACTGACAAACTCCCAGCACTTTCTGCAAACTGGTCACAAATTCTCCTATTAGAGCACCTGAATTTGCAGGTAAAAAGCATAAAGCAGAACCAGCTAGGAGAGATTTCAATGTTCTTTAGGAATTCCTAATTCCTTGTATGAGGAAAGTTGTACAGGCAGACTGTGGGCACTGAAAAAATGCATCCAAGGATACATCACAAATTTTATGTTCAAGTTGAAAAAACCAAAGAGTCTCAGCATGAGGTGGCTTAGTTGATGACAGCTACAAGACTGTCTCTGAAAACCTGTGATCCACATATTCTGATGGAACTCTTCTGATTCTTCCTCAGGTTGTGCTTTTAGAATTCACCTCATTCACTCTGAATATTTTAAAGCAGTGTCTTTCCGCACCTTATTTTTGAAGTATCTTGTCCACAGACACATTTGTTTCCTGAAAACTTCCTCAATTTCTCTGCTCATTCCCCTTCCATTCACCAAATCTCAGACTGTTCCTAGGTATGTCCCTGCAGATAAATAACTGTCACTCAAGAACAGTGAAAAAGCCATAACAGGGACAGAACTTCACTCCTTTGCTCTACTTTCCAGCAAGGAGAAAACAGGGAGGGAATCTTTTCTCCTTTTATTCTTGAACAGCTGTGGGTAAATTCATGATCCTGTGGTTCATGCCAGACCTTCCAGCTATGAACTCCCTGTGGGCCACCACATTCAGATCACGAGCACAAATCTTGCTGCATTTCTCTATACAGAGGCAGAGCCTTTCCTACCACTCTGCCTGAACTGCCAGCCTTGCAACCCAACTACTGTAAGATTTTGTCCTGTGGCTTTAACAAATGTAATTCAGCTGTACCTCTATCCATGCAGAAAGTCATCAAAAATATAACTTTCCTGGACAATCACCTTTGTCACATTAATTTTCCCCTTGTCTCCCTTGATTTTTTCTCCTCTTCTGTGGAATGAACCAGAAGGCACCAGACCTGCACCTCCTGAGCCCTTCCCCACCTCCCTGTCCTTACTTCACAGCAGCTGCAGTCTCTGACCTGACACAAAACCAATCTCCATTCTCAAGCTTCACACTCTGTACAGGATGTGCCAAATACAAATCCCATCCTGTGTTCCCAGCACTTCAGAACTCACCTGCTCCTTGTTCTCTTAGACCTCACATCATAATTCCTCTTGCCTCTCACAAATCAGAAGTGCTCTACTATAAATCATCCAACACTTGCTGGTAGCAAAGCCCCAGCTCATTGAAAACCTGGGAGAGGTGGGAGCAGTAGGAATTGAGGCAGTGTTTTATTTCCCACCACAAACAGGTGAAACACACCTGGCTCTGGGTAAGACTCCCAGGAACTCTTAAACTCATGCTAAGAACAAACAGCAATCTGCCCCAGACTGAAAAGGCAAAGCCTCCTCTTGCACCCTGACTATGGCACACAAGTCTGAGGGCTCACACCAAAGGTCTTCATCCTGAAGTTCCTCCATTAAAAAAAAAAAAACCCAAAAAAAAAGCCACTGTTTTCTAATTTTTTCCAGATAAAAAGAATAAAGAGGAAAAATTAAGTTTTTCATTCTCCTTTTGCTACCCAACAGTATTTGACTGTATACTGAGGTATTAGACAATCTTTTGCATCACAATTAAGGGGCTGAAAAATGAAGACATTTCCCTACAGTCACGAAATTTAGTTGTATTTGGCATCCTGCCTGCTTTGGTTGCTTTGATTTGTTGTGGGGATAGAGGAATGGGCATGGGGAAGTGCCAACTGTATTCCAGAGGAATTTATTTAGCTCTAATACCTCAAGTTACTGGATGGAAAAGTTCTGCTTGGACACAGTCAAACTCACTAATCCAGAAAACACAAAAATTCATCTTCATCTGTCAATTTTCACAGTCAACCTCAAACTTCAGACATGGACTAAACACTTTGCAATGCTAGAACTTAAGCTGTATGTAGGCATACAAGTATGTATGAGAACATTAACCACAGAAAAGCAGACAAAATTTTTCACTGATGATTGAAAAGGATTTATCTAGAGTGAAAGAAGCAGATGTTGTTTACAGCTAAAAACTTTTACTTTTTTGCAAAATATATAAACTTAACAACATAAGGTTTGATTTAATTTTTTTCTGCACTCACCCAAAACTCAAAAATTCAAGTTTAATCTTGGGGTAAAAATTACCAGGCTATATACATTGGCTTGAAATCCTCAACACACTGACTTCCATTTCAAGTGACTCAACTGCAGCTCTGTCTCCAGCAGATAACTCAAGTTCTCTGATCATTCAGCTGCTGAGATTTTTCCTTACCAGGCCAAAGATGTGCCCTATTACCTAATCATGTCTTCCATAAAAGCTGGGAAGTTTTCTTGCTAATATTGTATTTCTACAACAATTTTTTTGTCATCAAGCTTTAAACTACCTTGTGTTTTAGTTTAAAAAACAAATTATACACTTACCTGTACAGAAACAGTCAAATTATCTGTACAGCATTAAAGATGTGAAAGTACTGAAGTAAATGCATTATAAAATGCTGTTAAATAAATGTATTCATTATTAAAGTAGGTAATAAAGCACTGAAGTCTTACACACAGGGCGACAACCTCATGTCTCAGGTTTAGCTGAGTGTGTATTCAATTACCATCTGTTAGAGATGGGGCAGTTACCCTCTGCTAATTGGACAGTTTTCTTTATCTCTTCCACAACCAATCCTCCCTCCAGGAGATCTCTTCTGTTCACGGGCCAGTGAGTGTCACTGCATGGCTGATCAAATTACATCATCCCACTGGGAGATGCTCTGCCCAGGGGAGGAGCCAAGCATTCCTACCTGGACAGAATTGGAGATTTTGGGACACCACAGCAGCCTTTTCCCACTACACTTCCAGAGGAGCAGCTTTCTTCTCCACTGCATTCCCAGAGGAATGGCAGGGCCATCTATACTAGCACTGGACCTTCAGAGGAAAACTCCACCCTTCTGCAGGATCCCTGCTCCAACAGAACCACGGCTGGCACTCAACACTGGACCTTCAGAGGAAAACTCCTCCCTTCTGCAGGATCCCTGTTCCAACAGAACCACAGCTGGCACTGCAAGGAGGGCTGAGCCACCATGGAATGGGACTGTGCCACCACCCTGACCCACAGGGCGTCACGTCCTGCTCTGACACTGGCAGTGTTTTTTTGTATTACTACATTTTATTTTAATTTTCCTTATAAAGAACTGTTATTTCTATTCCCATATCTTTGCCTGAGAGCCCCTTAATTTAAAAATTATAATAATTCAGAGGAAGGGGGTTCACGTTTTCCATTTCAGGGGAGTCTCCTGCCTTCCTTAACAGCCACCTGTCTTTTCAAACCAAGCCACCTGACACAGCAAGTGGCAGGAAATTACCATCCTCGCGTCTGGTCGATGCCCTCGGCGATGAAGTCGGCGGGGAAGGCGTCCTCGAGCTCCCTCCTGTTCTGGAAGGGGTAGTGCACCTGGGCGTAGGGCATGCTGCCGCTCTCGAACCAGCAGTCGAACACCTCGGGCACGCGGCGCAGCGCACCCTTCCCGCAGCGCGACGGGATGCTCAGATGGTCAATGCTGCATGACAAACACCCCCGGGGGGAGAAACCACCGCTTTACAAATCTGTAAGGCTTATCAAACCTTAACAAAAATACAACAAAAGCACTAAGTAAGGAAAAGCAGGCTTGGGTGCTGCCCTCGTGGCTGCCTACCACACGGCTGGCTCGTCTGCAAGATGGATGCTTCTCCTTTTATACCCTTGGGGGTTGTATCAGCCAACCCTGGCCCCTCCCGAAGTCTGCCAGTCAGCTCTTCTGTGCCATTTATTGCTGGAGATTATTGCTTTCTTGACAATTCAGTGGTCACAGCCCCCCAGCTACAAGCTTTTCTATTCCCAAGTGCCCCATGCAAGGGACACATGCGCATGTCTTCTTTCTACCTGTCCCAGACAACCCAGGCTGTCTGATGGCAGCAATACAGGAGAGGGAAAAGGGAACTATGGGGAGAACAGAGAACGTCTTAAATTACAATAACATAACTATACATAAATAAAGCCTCTCTTAATATTCACCCCTTAATTGCAAGAGCCAATCATCTCACTGTCCATCTACAACACCCAGCGACCCCCAACAAAACCAAGTTAGAAGTTCATGTCATGCTGGTATATTAGGATGACAGCAGTTGTAGCTTTCATTTTAATGACCCTTTAAAAAGGTTCTTCAAAGCATTTCCTTTTATAATCTCTGTAATTTTTTGTATTAACAGTGTTCCATAAGTGTTTTTCAACAGAAAAAAAGAAAATTTATATGTGTTAGTCATAAGTCCTGTTACAAATTTTTTATTCCCTAAATCTGTTTCCCAGGGTTTGGGCAAAAAAAACCCCAAGGTTTGTTTTATGTCTACTTATCTATATCTAATTCCCAGTGGAGAGTCTCTGTGACGCACCTTTCTCGATGTAGATCCGTCACTTTCACTCCAGACAGCTCCTCCAGTTCTGCCATTGATCCAACACAAACCACCTGTAGGAGAAATTCAAGAAATTTAGCCTGTTATTTGTACATAGCAGCTATTTTTTTTTAATATCAGACAGGAGACTTGCAATCTCTCTTGTAGTAGTCGATAGAGCTGAAAAAAACCAATACAAAATTTTTCACAAGGGTCTCCTTCCTCAAATGATGTTAAAGACCACTGCCCTGATTTAATGCAATTCATGTTACAAGAACTGGAGACTTGGAAGCAGCAGCATCTTGGCAGGTCATCAAAAAATGTGGGATTTGATGGGGGGCTTCTCCAAACCAGACACAACCAAAAACCTCTGAAAATTCAATGACTGACTTTTACACAAACAGGAGTTTGAGATCCCAGGTTCCTCCCCTAAAGTAAGCAGCTCATTATCCTTAAGGGTTCCATCCCAGGTAGACTAAACTGTACATGGTAAAGCTTTTTATTTAAAGCGAAGAAAGCATCACAGCTACCAGAGGGATTGCTAAGGAAGACTTTTCTTGGTTTTGTTGCACCAACATGCTATTAATAATGCCAATTTCCACATCAGACTTGCACTGACATCATGAAACCAGGATTCTGAAAAACTGTATGAGAAAGCAGAAAAGCAAGATTTTACTTTTAAAGGTTTTACTTTAGGTTTTACAGAAATGGAGCCGTCCCAGTGCCCTGTGGCCTCTCTCATTTGGCAGGACTCACGAGCCACAAGCTGCAGTACAGGCCTGGATTTTGGACATGCTGTCCCACATGCCATCCTTGCCTTTTAGAATTGTAACAGAAAAACCCCAGGGTCTGACAGATCTGACAGGGAAGGAGTTAAATGTAGCACCATAAAGAAGCTGTAAATAGGCCAGACGTTTTTCACATGAAATAACTTTGGAAGTTGCTCTTAAGGTACAAAAAATCAGAGCACTGCTCAATTCCTTTAGCTAGTCTTAAACATATGCATATGTATACACATGGAAATTGTGACTAACTGAAAGGTTTTGGTGTATTTAATTCCAAAAAATTGTCATGAATTACAGAGAAGGCAGAAACTCAGCCTGATTTGGGTTTTAAGACACGATTTTCTCAGTCTGATTCAAGTGCTGATCTGCATTACTAATCACCATTTGCTATTGTTAAAGTACTTTGGAAATGTGATGTTTTCATTACTTATCTGTCTTTTTTATTCTGTAGGAAATGAGGCAGGACAATGATTCCACTAGCCAGGTACAACAGCCTGCAGAATGCACACAAACTACACAAGGGGATTGATTCCAGGTAAAAATACATCTTCATCAACTAACTATTTTTAACCCAGATCTGTTCTTCATTCATGTAGCCCCATAAGTAAACACACAGGCTCAAGTGAGCAGCAGCAGGTGCTTAGTTCAGCACTGCTGGAGGAAGAAAAGGTATTAATAGAGAAATGGGTAAAAAAATGCCCTTGGATACACCAATTACTTCACTAACCTTTGTATTTGAATATACTTTCACACTAAGCTCTGGGAGAAAAGCTCCTCATTATTTGGTGCTTTCTGAACAAGTATGTCAATACTAAAGCAAAATTTTGAATATTGATGCAGAACTGCAGCCAGAAATCACTCATGGAAGAAATAAACCCAAGTTCACATGAAAAATTCACCAAGCCCCAGAGTAACACAGATCTCCCCCACTGAGCAAGACTGCCTCTGTCCAAGGCAGAAGGAAGGAGCTCCTCTGTCCCAAGGGGAGCTCATTAGAGACTGAAAGGCAAGAGGAGAAAGCAGCAAACAGATGCTAATCAAATTCCATCCTTCATTAGGCCGCACCCCTTGGTTTCTGCACGGAGCACACACAGGCTGGATACTCCCCAATTAAAGCTCCTGCTCTGGATCCATCCCTTAGGAGTCATGGCTGCCCCAACAGCCTGGACCTCTCCTCTACCTACCAGGCATTTGCTCCTCCTCCATGTTATGGCTCACATCAGCTACAAAAGCAGCTCTACCAACATCAGCAGCACCTCAGACTGCAGCAGATGGGCTGTCAGCACCTCCAAGACCTACCGTGATCCCACAGGTCAAGGTTAACCCCTGCCAACAAAATGAATATTACATCCAGGATTATCCATGTCCATAGGAGCACAAATCCATCCAGCAGCAGCCATGGATCTCAGTGTTCCTGTGGCACAGCCCTGCAGTCCCTGCTAGACAAAAATGTTTGTTTTTGTGGGTTTGCCATTTCAGCTCTGCTCTGGACCACAGCTGAGGAGGAAGGAGTGCCCACAGAAAGGAAGAAGCCCGCCCAGTGTGTCAGAGAGATGTCTGGGATCTCCAGAAAGCATCTCATGAATACCGAACAGGAGAAGAAATGATTGCTACAGTCAGCCAGAAGTGGCCCAGAAATGCACCTGGAGAGGTTCCCTCACCCTCAGGAGAGCAGAGCCAGAGCCCTCTCCTTCTGCTGCGCCAGCCTTAGGGCACCCAGCCCAGGGCAGGGTCACCTGGCAAGCCAGGAAATAATCAGGGAACTTCCACAACATCACTGAATAGTAAACTGTAATTTGTATGCAAGTCCTGTCAAATGAGCCCATATCTGCTTTACCAACTTGGGTGTTATATTAAAAAATTTCATTATCTAATCCAAATGAGATGTGCTCCTCCACTGAGGAAATCGTTGGGATTTGAAAGCTTAAAATGATAAACTGTCTGCAAAAATGTGGCAATAAACACAAGCTTCAGAATTTGACTTCCATTATGTGTCTCTACCTGATAATTATGCTAAAACAAAACTAAAATAAAACTGTGCAAAACCAGTTATTGATCTGTAATAAAATTCACTTTAATACCAATTAATTCACCTTACTGTATATTAAATAAGGAACTGTTATTACTTCTCCAGGATTTAATATGCAAAGCATAATTGCATGCAACAAAGTGTTCTTCTGAGAGCAAGACATGAAGAGGCTGCTGTGCAATCCCACACCAGGCTGCAGCAACACTGGAGTCAGGGAATTCTGAGGGAATATCATTACTGAGAAAGCAGATGTCACCTAGGCTTTAAGTTCCATATCAGTTCCAGCCCTATTTGTTTTTCAAGCCATACCTCACACACACAAAATTTTTTAAAAAACCCCTTAACTTGAAATTTAGCTCCGTTCAGAAGTTGTACTCAGCTGTTAAAGCACAGTATTCAGACTCTGGAGCAAAGAGAAATGTGTAACAACTATGGATAGAAATAATAGACCTGCTGGTATTTCCATCATTATTCAGAACACCGAGCCCTGAGGAATATTTGCAGCTCGTTTCAAAGGAAAGGTCAATCTTCCAAGTTAGACATCATTTTGTTATTAAAAACTAACAAATCAACCTAGAAAAGCAAAAAAATCAGTACACACAGGAATACAGATATGGGGAGACTGGATGGAAAATGAAATATTATTAGAAGCAAGGAGTGGAAGTAATGAAACCTTTACACAATCTTTTTCAGCTGTAGAATGAAATACTCAGCCACAACACTGAAAGCCTTTTTATTACCTGAAAGAAATTGTTATATCAAACAAGGGACTTAGCAATGTTGGATGAATGTGAAAAAAAGTGTGTATAAATTGTCAGTCCTCAAACTAAACTTGAACTGTTATATGAGAGACAGAAGCACTTGGTTTGACAGTAATTTACAAACACTCACAGCACAAGTAGAATCCAAATGCTAAGGCATTCTTAGATACTTAAATCCTAATTGCAGGAGTAGCTCCCTCCCTCTCCCAGTATCTCCCTGCCTACCAAGATTCCCAGTGAAGAGAAAATAAAAAATGCTTTATGGTGCACATCTAAGCAATGACAAGTTAAAGATCATAAAATACTTCTCTAGCAGATGTTTTCCTACTCGAGGTCTTTCAGGTCTGAAATGAAGAGTAAAACCTTTTCAAATCAAGAGAGAGAAAAATAAAGGCTTGGGATGCTGCCACCAGTATTTCCCTTCCCTGCACACCCTGACACTGATTACCATTTCTTACTTCTAGCATGAGGGAGGCTTTTTATGTGTCTAATGGAACTAACCCAATGCAAAAATAAAAAAAAAAAAACCAAAAAAAAAAAAACCAAAACAAAACAAAAAAACACACGAAAAACCTAAACCCACTCTACTTTTAGAAATAATTTTAAACCCATCAAAATTGTGTTAAGTGTTCACTCATGCCCTCTGCATTATGCTACCAATGATGCAGGGTACAACTTGACAAAGCTCATTTCTAGCATTACTATCACACATTTTCATCATTCCACTAGATTCATGTTTTTACAGTCTGCTACATTCACATTTGTGGCACTACAAATATGAATTCACTGTTCTGCTGTGGTGGACTTGCTTTTATGCTTTCAGCAACTCATTTGGCTTGAAGTAACCAACCACCAGAATATCAAAAGCAGACTTAAAGGAGTTACAAAAAAAAAAAAAAAAGCTCCTCCTTGCCATTTTCTCACTGCATTTATTATTTCCTTTAGATTTGCCATCACTGCAAATTCTTGTGGGAAAGACAAGATTAATTTTAATGTAAAAACCAAGAGAAATAGCTTGCAGTTCTCAAGCAAAAACAAAGAATACCTGTACAGGCACACAAATGCACCCATAAATATGCACAGATCTATCACCTATTACACAGATACAGATAGGTTATACAGATATGCTGTTAAAACATGTAAACAGGACTGCAGGCTGCAGCAGCCAAAGAGACACCAAAATAAGCAAACAACAAGTACAGGCAGGGTTTTTGCCAGCTGGAAGCTTTCATGTTCCTCCCTCACCTCTTCCAAATCCTCGCTGACCCACAGAGGGATGGGGGTGCCCCAGTAGCGGTTCCGAGAGATGGCCCAGTCTCGAGCGTCCTTCAGCCAGTTCCCAAAGCGCTTCTCCCTCACGAAATCTGGAACCCTGTGCCAAAAAAAACAGCAGTATTCATATATCACTAGGTTCCACTGAAAAGAAAGCTGGTAAGAGATGGTTATATTTCATTTTATCCACCAAAGAAGTTCATTTCAGCACTGATTGACTTGGAGCACGTTCATGTTACAGCTCTGGCTGCCGCAAGGCCTGTGGAGGTGCTGCCAAAAAACACAACACTGCCTTCTTCTGATCTCAGGTAAGCTGCAGAAGTGAAAAACACCAGATTCATTTTACCAAAAAGTAACTCAGGAAAACATGGCAACATACAATAGATTCGTTAGGAATGAAACAATGGCCAAAGTCCTCAGGACAGTCCAACACTGGAGGATTATGGCTAAGGGTGATCACAACACTACTGCTTAAATTACATGCAGAAAAAGATTTTGAGGTTGAATGAAATTCCCATGATCAAAAAGCCTGGAGCAATAGCATCAAAAGGCACCTTGGATTATGTGTGGGTATCCAGGTACAAGCACATTAATCAGGCTGATAGATCACACAAAAAATCCTTTCCAAGCTATTTATCATCTCACTTTGAATTACCTGATTAAGAAACAAAACACACCCCCCAACCACAGAACCCTATCAATGCTTGCTAAAACCTCATTTTGAGCATTAATGGGCATTGAGGGATGTTAAAGACAAATTTTCATTGTATGAAAGTGTCTTGGAGCTCAAAGGTTAACACCAAAACCATCGAGGTTCCTGGTTGTGCTAAGTGGCCTGGTGGCTTGATTAGAATCATTAAAACCTCTTTTTCCCAGGATGTAAACAAACAAATAACTATTTACCCAATGATTATATGCAGATGAAGGAAAGCAATGGGTTTCATAGTCAACAATATGCTCCCCTCATGCCTAAAGGTGCATTTCAAAATACCAAATTCAAATGAATCTCACAGAAAGAGCAACGTTAAGACAGTGTCAGACAGACAGAAGCTGTGAATGAGCAGCTCACAACAATAAAGTAGCTCTGGAACTGAGCTTTTAGCAACCCATGGCAGGTTTTGCTGGGTTTGTTTTTCCAGTCTAACTAGAAAGGCCCTTCCCAAAGTCTGAGCTGGATTAGGAGAGCCATGGTTTCCAAAGGGGGAGCAACCAAGCGACAAAGCACACAGGGTCTCTTCCACCTTTCCTTTCTGAAGCTCTTGGTCCTCTTGTCAAGTATTTCTTTTTAAAGACCATTTTTAATCACAGATAAGTCCCAAGAGTAACAAAGATGAAAGGCTCCTTTAGAGGAAAAATTAGAAGAATGGATTCATATGACACACTGGGGTAGGATTAGGCCCAGTAGCAGATTTACGAAGTAAGTGTGAACAAAAAAAAAAAAGCCATTCTCTTTTAAAAGTTTTATCCATGATGATGCCATGTGGAGATCTAAAGGCTTCTTGATGCCAGTGTTGTCTCAAGTGGATAAAAAGTACCCTTAAAAGCCTCACTAAATATCAGCCTCAGGTTCCACAGCTTCCCTTGCTATTTCTGGAGTTACTTTCAGCTGCAGAGTTGTCTTCTGTAACACTTCTCGAACAAAAATCTAATATAAAAAAATTTTAAACAAACTCAGTGACTCATGTTTCACATGACATCTGTAGCCCTGCTTTGAAATGTAGAACGTATACAGGCTTTCCCAATTTGGTTCAGCGTGGGATCATTACTATTAACTTGCTGTGCTGACCTTAGGAGACCCTCTCTCCAAACACAAGTGGAAACTGTGCAAAGTTCATTAGCATTTGCCCAACGTTCCACTAATGTGGAAAACTTCTCTTTACATCACTCCTAAACTAGTTTCCATTTTTCAGAAGTTGTTAGACACTGATTAGCTGAAATTATTAGTCCCATTTAACATAGCTAGAGGCTGAGACAATCCCCCAATGACATTAAAATGCTAAGAGTTTCAACTCTGCCTCCTCAAAACACGCCTGAAAAATTAATTTTATCCCCAAAGTGGACATTAACCACAAAAATGTATGTGGTGTGATCTCTCTCTCTGAGCTATGAAAGCATATAATTTACCTCTTCTGGTAAAATTGTCTGACCCTGCTGCCAGTTTTCAGTGGAACATAAAACACAAACCACTTCATCTCCTATGAACCACATTTGCAACAATGATCTGTGGCTCTTTAGAGGTACAAGGCAGGAATAACAGTGGCACAGCCATCAAGTCAAATAAAAAGAGCCTGCATCTCACACCCATTCTGAGTCCATCACTCAAAGAAGTGTTACTTAAAGCAGTTGGGTTTTGCCTCTGCAGAGATGCTGCCCATGGGTGCTGCCCAAGGGCAGACACAGCCTCCAGCTGGGATCAAGCTGGAAGAGGGATCTGCAGCAGGAACAGCCATGCCAGGCACAGCCCTTCCAGTCTGGAGCCCATGTATTTTACTTATTCCCAATAGATTTAGCTCCAGATAGCTCAGCTTAACACTTACCTACCTATCACAAGGGAAAAAATAAAATCAGAGGCACCATCTACTTAAATATTTGATTAGGCTGGGAAAAAAAAAAAGTATTCTCAATGATGTTGTTATTAACACCTGATCTTTTATTTAAAGAAGGTCAGTGTTCTTATAGAGTTTTTCAGTTTCCTTTCATCCTACTCTTAGGTATTTTCTTGGTATATTTCTCCTGCTAAATTTTCATAAAGACACCATCCTGCCACAGGCATGTATTAGTCGAGGGAATGTTTTTTACTCTTCCATCTACACAAAGGAGCTGGAAGATAAATGAAAAGCCCTCTCCCATGTGCCAATGCACACAGTTTTCATGTTTAACCCCACACCCATCACAAACCCCCTTCAGGCTGGCAGCACAAACCTCAGGTTCCTGCTGGTGACCACTGGGTTTGGGTGTGACCAGAGGGTGCCAAGTTGTGCCTGTTCAGATCCTCTGAACTGGCACTGGACACCTTCACACCTCAGAGAGGATCAAGCCCCAGCACCCAACAGCTCCATGAGGCTGCAAGTGAAAAATCAAAGCAGCCCCATCTCTCCCCAAGCCATTGTGCTGCAGCTCCTCAAACTGAGCTGCGACAAACAGGGTTTTTTTATTTCCCAACTGGCCTACAATTTGTTTGACCTTCAAATTTCTCTGCAAAATGACACAGATAGGATTTCATGCTTCTTTCTCTGACATTTAGCAGGGTTAAGGAGATTGCTGCCTCAGCAGGTCAGGGAGCTCTTGATTCATGGGTGTGGAACAGTGTGGAGCAATGGCAATTTCTCCTCTTGGCACCCAGGACAGGGCACTAAATAAACTTCAGCATGCAGACACTGCAGCAGTTGGAAAGTTCAGGGAACTGAACTCCACAACACAAAGGAATAAATATTGTTTTGCCAAATCATAAACTAAAAAGATTCTGAGTCAAAGTACATCAGTTCCAACCTGTTTGAATGCTCATGTCTGTCTTACTTTCCCAACATCAAAACTCTATTGTACAAGTTAGAGATAATGAAAATTATTCGTTTGCTGCAAATTTCTGTGTCCATTTTTGACTGTTTGTTCCTATTTTTGAAGCAGATGTGGGGTTTTGCTTAATTCATGCATTGCTAAGTCCTCTGCACAGTCAACTCCCACATCCTTTCTTGGTAGATACTCATTTTCTTCACATCTAAAATAAAAATTCAATTTGACAAGCCAAAAAACCTCATGAAGAGCAAAGCAAAACCCAGTCTTTTAACAACATTTATTAACTTATTACAAAAGGAACCATCTTCTTTGCCTTCTCAGTCTACACATCACTCAGCATCCAAGTCACACAAGCAATGTGGGCATGGATTTGAAAAGAGCAAATATTGACCACCTTCAATCCCAGAGCAGAGAACTGAGTCTGCTGACAGTGAACTACCACAGGCTGAGCCAGTGGGTTCTCAGCACTAATAAACACTCAGGGAACAGCATCAATTAAAAGAAAGAAATTTGCTTTCTGACTCTTGTCTCCAGAGGAAAAATGTACAGGATGGAAATTAAAAAATATTCTAAATTACATAATCCAGAAGGAAACTTATTAAAAGGATGACGACATCTGCTCCTTTTCTGTAGATATATTTTGAAGCATTATTTCTTGTGCTCATAACACAATTGCAAGTACTGAACTGAGCTCCTTATTCCATCTGAGAGCTCAGATCCACTCTGAGCTGGCTCACTGTGCCCCAGTCACAGGATGCAGCAACTGCCTCAAAGCAGCACCATTCCTCTTTTCTGTAAACACAAACAGCACTGCCAAAATAAAACACTGCCCCTGCACAAGCCTCGTGTTTCATCATCAGCTCAACATGAAAAGCTGTTTCAGATATCACATAAAAATAGGCTAATCCTTTCTCACTCTTCATTGTTCTTCTCACCAGCTAATTTTATTCATGATATTCTCTGCAAAACCACAGCACTTTTATGTATTGGGTAAGATTTACTTCATAATTGCTAATTAAAGGAGTTAAGACTGTAAAGTTGATAAACAAAATACTACCTTAAGCAGGGGGAATTAGGGGACCTAATACCAGATTAAGAACTCTAATACAGCTTTGGTTCTGAGAGGATGGTCCCAGATCTGTCTTGTCCTTTGGCAAGCTGGTGACTTTTTAAGTGCCACCTGAAGTCAGGAATCAGTTTTAAGACTGGAAAAGAGAAAGTTACTCTTCCAGAAGATAGCTGAGTTGTATAAGCAACACCAAAGGGGATGAAGTAGTTATTCTATGCCATCTAACTAAATATGTACAGATTTATTTAAATTCCTAGCATACCAACTGGGGGGTTTATTTTAGGTGTAGAATTTGGCTTTCTTTTTAAACATTAACCAATTCTTAGAAGACAAAGGCTTAAATTCCATTATGTTAATTTACTCTAATAACAAGCCTCCTTCAACATGCCCTCAAATTGATTTTTAATGGTTTTTAATTCAAAGAGATAAAATAAGCAACTATTCATGCCCTTTTGACACTTTAATTAGCGCCAATCTATATCATGGACCTAATTAAACATGGGGGGAGGAGAGGGGAAGGGAGGAAAGGTCAGTGTGTGCCAGGCAGAATTTCCACTGCAGCAGCTTTGCTCCTCAGCCTGGGAGAGCTGCTGCAATGGTGCAACCCCACACACCCCAGATGAGCCTGGGCTGCCTGCACCGCTGCATTTTCTGCTTCTGGTGCAGCTTACAGGGGCTAGATAAGCTGTGCTTTCAATCATTTTGATCTCCCAATGTTTCTCTTGCCTCTTTTCTCCTGGTTCCCATGGCAACCCCCACGTTGTGGTGTGACTGCAATGCTGCTGCAGACGCAGCCCCGGCAGCGTCACCGCCGCTCCTGGACGCAGCCCTGACCTCCAACGCTGGCACACACCCCACCAACAACCCTGCTGCATCTCCCTCCCACCTCCCAGGCACCCTGCTAATTGCTGCTCAAACTCCTTATCTTATCAACAACCCCGCAGCCCGAAGCCAGGGAGAAGGGAAGCTTCCACTTTCCTTCTCTCTGCAGTTTCCTTGGGAATATTCTAACACTTATTGGCACAAAGTACTTTTGTAGGGCATCAGCACTCAGAATCCATTTCAATCCACATATATCAATACATTTGCATTCCTGTGACAGTGGCAGACATTCAACACACTGCTGGTGTCACAGATTTATCAGATGCCCAAGAAAACCGTGCTGGAGTTGCTTAGTGAACTGGCATTTGGGGGTTTTATTTCATATGCTTTTCCTTGAAGGAAAAAACAAGCTTTTGGTGAGCCTTCAGTGGGACTGGAGAGGTACCTCTGCATTCACGGCATCATCAGCAGCAACCTCTCTGCACAAGAGGCTCAGAGAGGGAACAGCAAAATTAAGGCACAGCAGAACACAAACCATCAAAATCCAGTGAACAAGCCTCCAAATGACTTTTAATCCTCAGCCACGTCTGATAACAGACAGTAATAAAACCTTCTCTAAATTAGACAAACACAAGGCTAACCCTGCAGCAATTTTTTCCACCTCTTGCTGTAGGCAATGGCACTAATCTGGATTTTTCCTCGGGAAATGTTGCCATCTAGTGACTCCATGTTGCTGTACACATCACAATTGCTACTAGAGGGAGGATCTCATTTGTAGTCACAATTCCCCAGTAAGAAAAGTGTGACTGATGACTCAAAAAGAAGAGTTACAACTGCATGGTGATACTAAAAACAAAAAATTAAAAAAATCTACACGCACCATACCTTTAAAACTGTTCAGATGAAATGCATTAATATTAACAAACTAAGAAAGAAAATGTCCTGAGACTTCCTCTAAAACAAAAATAAGCAGCAAAAGAAGGAAAAAGGACTCACTGATTTTCTTCCATTGCTCTACAATCCTGTCATTATTTAAAATTCTGTTGCCCTGCTACAGACTCAGATTCCTCATCTGAGCAAAAATGACAAGTTCAGTACAATAAACATTTGCTTTATACTGTGGATGGGCTCCTTAGCCCACACTGCACAGCCTCGGGGTTTCTGGCACAAACAGGCTTCATTCCTGATCACATCTCACCTTTCCACAGGTGGGAGACAGTTTTGTGGTCAAAGATTAAAATGACCAGGATCAAAAGCTTCTCCTAAGCTTGATGTGCTCGATGGACACATAAGAAGACACCTGGGCTCACCCAGGAGTGAGTGCAGGGAGTGAGTGCAAAACTCTCACTTCAACTTCACTCACAGAAATCTGCTGTGGGTGGCACTTCCAGCAAGAACTAACAGCTTAAGTGATGGAAGTCAGGAAAACAATACCTTCAACCATACATCAAGCTCTTTATTACAGCACCCGAGTTCTTCAGTGGTGAGAAGATGCCAGAACAAAAGGTTTGGCTTCTTTAAAAATGACACGTTCAGTACGATAAACATTTGCTTTCTATTGTGGATGGGCTCCTTAGCCCACACTGCAAAGCCTTGGGGTTTCTGGCACAAACAGGCTTCATTCCTGATCACATCTCACCTTTCCACAGGTGGGAGACAGTTTTGTGGTCAAAGATTAAAATGACCAGGATCAAAAGCTTCTCCAAAGCTTGATGTGTTCGATGGACACATAAGAAGACACCTGGGCTCACCCAGGAGTGAGTGCAGGGAGCGAGTGCAAAACTCTCACTTCAACTTCACTCACAGAAATCTGCTCTGGGTGGCACTTCCAGCAAGAACTAACAGCTTAAGTGATGGAAGTCAGGAAAACAATACCTTCAACCATACATCAAGCTCTTTATTACAGCACCCGAGTTCTTCAGTGGTGAGAAGATGCCAGAACAAAAGGTTTGGCTTCTTTAAAGTCCCTGTCTCCCATCACTGCTTTCCTTCCACTGATGCTCATTTTTCCACTCCTCCAAGTGCTGCACATCTTATGCAAACAATGTCAGAACTGCACAATGTCTTTAACATTAAAAACTTGGCAACAGTTACAGGTCAATGTTTCAGGAGTTACTGAAGGAGAACTTTAAGTGAGAGAGGTTTAAAAGAGAGAAAAAAAAAGAGTTCAAAGCTGTTATTTAAATACAAACTACAGAGTCTTTTCTATCAGTCTGCAATAATGGAAATAAAACATCCACTGCCAGAAGGATGAGCTACAACAGTTTGGAATTCTCATTAGAAGTTGCACGGATTTATTGCTTACAGTAACTTATAAATTTTCAATTTACACCAACTTTGAACACTGATGACAGGAATTAGTCCTATATTGTAATTATAATCGAAGGTGGCCTGGTTTAGTCTGTGGGTACATAAAAAATGCCCTTTCAACAAACCATTTGAGAAAATGATGGTGACAACAATTAAGGCTGAAATCCAGACAGCACCTTGGTGCTGCATCCAACTCTCCTTATCAAGAGAATAGAGAGCCAAGATCTGACAAAATCTGGATTTTACAGCAGCCAAATTTGCCTCTCTTCATCTCAAATACAGCAGTAGTGGGTGCCTGAATGCCAAACAGAAGATAACCTTTTTTAATTTAAATTTTCTTTAAATAAGATCTCAGTTACACAGCAAAGAACATTCAGTAAGGGAAACTTCAATTAAAGGCTGAGCACAGCCCCCTAAATACTGTTCCAATTGTGCATTTTCATCAACATCCAACACAACCTAATTCCCAGTCTGACTGAAATAAGGATGCAACAGAGCAGAGAGTGTTTCTTGGCTTCTGGTTTTACAAAAATGCTGACACATTATTCATGCAACCATTATTGGAAGTGATAGTTAAATTCATTTTGAAAAATGAAAATAGAGTTACTGGTTTTAATAAATTTTGAATGACTGTGGCCTTATAAGTTGGGTAATTCACTAAAAAACTAATTAGAAATGCAATCAGGTTGCAAAGTTTGTCCAAGTATGTTTAATCTATTTCATCAGAAAGGATATCTTTCAAGAGGGCAGCTATTCTTAAGGGACAATACACCTATCAGTCATTTACAGGAATAAAAAAAGCAATGCAGTCAAACCCATTTTGTAAAGGTTAATATACTCTGAAAAGCATTTATCCCAAATTTTCTCATTTTCAGGACATGCTGAAGCCCCAGAGAGTCCAAAAATAAATTTTTTAAAAAGCTACATATTATTGCTGTGACACTTTCAGAGATCAAGTCTCTTCAAAAGCAGAAAAAGTAGGTTTTGGGAAGGAAGGAGTTCCCAAAATTTAAATAAATGAATGCTGCAGAAGGCCAGCAGTTTCAATGCCCAAGCGAAACTGGCATCAATGGAGAACACATGAAGAAAACCTCAAAAACACTCCCTTATTTTTTATAAAAGCTGGATTTTAAAAGCCAACTTCAAGATTACCCAGTATTCAAATTACTATGAAATCACATACTGGAAATACATATTATTTATTAATAATTCTGTGATCATACATCTCACAAACATTTCCCAAAATCCCTAAGACCACATGGTTTTAAGAGGAGTCCTGAGGAATCAGTTTCATGTTCAGTTATGGAATTGTGTTCAGACTCAGGAACTGCCTAAGGGACAAATGGTTCCTGTAATTCCAAGCCTTTTGAAAATTGCCAAATGATGTCATTGCCTGCTCTTCTCACTCAACTTTTGCAACAGCAGCTCCAACATTTGCTTCCACTTGTATCCCTACTACTCAGCACTTCCAAAAAGCACCACTGAAACCCCAAATATGTGCACGAGGCAGGGCTCAAACTGATCAGTAATTCTTATTAATTAGTGTCTCTTGGATGAATGGAGGTCACTCAGCAGCTCCTTCCTGAAGCTCTGCTTCTGGAAAAGCAAAACCCATCCATTCAAGCACTTCTTAACAGGATCATTATATTTTTTCTTCTGTTCATGTGAAAATTAGATATGCAGGTCTACTGTCATCCCAACAGTGAAAGCATCTTGAGGAAGCTAATTAAAGCTAAGAACAAACACTTTCACCCCCTCTCCAGCTTATTTTTGCCCCAAAGGAGGATCACAGTATGTTCTGCTGTGGAAAACAGAAAACAGCACTTGCTAATCTCTAAACTCTCCTGACACAGGCAGACTGGGCATGTGCTGCTTGGCAAAGCCAGGCTGCAGCATTGCTGGGCAGGCTCCATTCTGGATCACTGACTTTTCCCCAGATCCCAGGATTTACACTGCCTGCACCACGTCAGCAGTTATGCAAAAGCTGCTCATAGAGAATTTAATTGCCAGCTACTGTCCAAGAAAAAAAGGCAGCACAAGCTGTAATTGCTGACTGAAGGTTGAGTCACCTTCTTTACAAGAGGCAAATGAGGTGGGAGAGGGGTGGAATCCCAGCTCTCCCTGCAGCCCTCATAAGGAAAGACTAAATAAGGTTGTAATCTCCAAGTTTTCCTCACGCACTGGGAGGTCTCAGCTTCCCAGGCACAAGTGATGGATGACAGGAAAAGAAATAAAAATGCAGCTTATGAAAGTGCAGAAGATAAAGTCTTTTTGTTACTAACACACCACAAACCCAGCTGTGACTCCCTAAAAGGCCACCTGCAGCAACCATTCCCTTGTACTGCACTTAATAATGCATTTGTTATCTAAAGCTCATCTACTGTTTTCTACACACATCTCACAAGTATTTTTCACACTCCCTATATACATGTCAAGATTTCATTTTTGCCACTAATAGAATTTTTTTCTTTAAATCTGTGTAACAGTTTACCTACAACAATTAGGGCAGCTGGGTTGAGCTTTTTGTCACTTTTTGGGGGGAGAGTGGGCGTGGATTTTTTTTTTCAAATGCACCTATGATGAAGTAGTCAACCTTATCTGTAATAACTAGATGAAAAAACCCACAACTTGTCTAAAAATTAGTTTAATTTGGAACAATGTATACACAGAACTAAGCTGCCTCTATTACTGTCTCAGGTGGAACCTTTCAGGAAGCACATCCTTGCTCCTGCAGGATGATTCTCCTCTGCAGTTTCTCTCATGTTGAATTGTTTAGGTTTGCATACCATGATTGGAGGACACTTTTAATGACCCTGTAGTGTATTTCCCTGTAAATTACTAGGAAATATTCAACCTTGATAGAACTGAGATAAAACACTGTTTAGAACCGGTCCCAGTAGCACTGTCTGAACAAGAGGGGAAATATGAAGCAGTGAGCATAGGAACAGGGGAATAGCTTTGGAGAGCTCCAGCACACACCCCCCTACCCTCCAACTCCAAGGAAAGGAATAAATCAGATTTCTGCAGGACACATTACCAGTAGCACTGGGCATTATTCTCCAGCAGCTTCTCCACCATGTGCTCCACCCTGACAAACCAGCTGGGCACAGCCTTGTAGATCAGCGGAGTATCTGACCTGCGCAGGGAAGGGAATAAAACAAACAAAAACACTTCTAAATGCTACATTATTTACAAAGTGCTCTTTAATATTTATTTTTGCACATGACAGTCTCCTTTTCACAGACTGAGTTCACTGCTGCTGAAATATTATCACAGTTAAAGGTTGGGGTTTGTTTGGTTTGTTAAATTACATAAACTGTTACACTTATGTGAGCTACTGTTTTGAAATCCAGTCCTGAAAAAAAAACTTTACGGCCTTCAAACCCAGTAATTCAAGGAATTTGTATAGCAAGAGCAATCATGAGATTGTGCAAACGATACTTGAATTTGAAATTTGTGCTCCTACATAGTACAACATTATGAACTTCAGTAACTATTAAAATGAGTCATATTTCAGTCTTCCACATGAGCTCATTCTGCATCACTTTTTATGTGTTCATGAGCCTGAAAAGCCAGGGAACATTATGCTGTGCATTTACTACTTGCATTTAAAATAATAATCACAAATCATAAAGAAGTAACAGCACCTAGGGTTAACCAGAAGGAAATTCCATTCCAGGAGGAGAGGGAAAGCAAGAAATAAGCATATAAAAGAAGTTTTAAATATATCTTAACATATTCCATACTTCAATAAGCAATACAAGAACATCCTTATGGGAGGAGAGTAGTTTCACAACTTGGGATTGCTTAGAAATGGAGACACAATTGGCCAGAGCACAGATAGAGCAATTTCCTTCATTACTCGGGAAAATCAGTATCTCCAAGTATCTGACTGCAGTGCCCAACCCCAACCTAAATCTCTGATTTATCAGTTCCATAATAACTGCTTAAGATCTTGAATAATTGTTCAGGCAACACATCCTTCAAACGGATCCTTGGATCCAACAGTGGGCACAGGTCTCTAGCAGGAGCTCAGACATTTCTAATCCTTCACATCCATCCCATTATTCCATGATGAGGAGGAAGAAGAGCCCTAGGGGATAGGATCTGTCTGTGGGTACAGAGAAGCAAACACCACTGAGATAAGCTCATTCTCCTCTAGCATCAATCCACCCCACAAAACGTTTCTGAAAAATATTACTTTTGTTTAAGTCACCTTGGTTCAGAGCTTGGCAATACACAAAAATTCACCTGCAAAGACTCTGAGAGACTCCTGTTATCTCCCATGTGCAGTCCACACTACAAACAGCCAAAGCTTAATTCATTTTACTTATATCCACAGCAACAACACATTTGAAATCCACCAACTACTGCAGATTATGATGTAAATTAAAATTGCTACTGTGCCAGCATTTGCTGAAGGTGCACCTGCCTGACCCACAAAAGAAAGAAAACCCACAGCAAAGGTTGTTCAGACCTTAAAAGCTGAACTCACAGTGCACAAAGCCCAATAAGAAAAAGTACATTGTTTCTTTTAACACTACGTTTCAAAAGACTTTTCATTTTAACTATAACCTGTATGTTTCCATGTGCTTAAGTGTTAAAGTACCTATAACCTTAAAGGAAATGGTGAAAGCTCAAAGTAATAATAATGTAGTTGTGTCCTAGCTATTAAATGCAAACCTACTGATGGTTTGCTACACAAATTTAAGTCCTAACAACTAAAAAATGGGAACAGTTGAGTTCACTGCTCACACAGCAGCAAGATCCCAGTAAAAAAGAAAGCATTCCCCAAGCTACAAGGTGTTCTGATTTCACCAAGTATCTTGTTTCAGAGGTGCTGAAAAGTGATAAATTGCCATCACAAGATCTTGAGGAACTGGAAACAAGGAGAATAAAAAAATTGATATTAAAAATTGATATTAAAAAAATTCTCACATGGTCATAGCGTTTTGGGAAAGGAAGGTTGGGACAATGGTGGCAGCCCAGCTCTGTGAGGAGAGCAGCAGGTGGGGCTGGCTGGTGCAGGAACAGAGTGGCTTCAGACAGGGAGATCCATGACAAAGGCCCAGCAGGGGAACCATTCCCCAGGCTTTCCACCCAACACCAAGGTTATAACACCTGATAACCACTCCAAGCACCCACAGGGCTCTGTTCCTCCTACATGAAGGTAACAGTAAAGGGGAGAGGGCAAAGTTTCCCTGAATATTTTCTTTCTGGCTGTACTACCAAGCAGTGCCTCAGCAGGAGACTGGAGAGAACAAAACAATAAAATCTGCCCAAGCAGTGACACCTCCCACGTTTCTGCTCCTCACAACTGGTGAGAAGGTGGAGGAATCCAGATTCAACTGGATTTTACTGTAGAATTAAATGAGAAATACTCATTGGTGGGTTTTGTTTTCCATCAACACAAGGAGAAAACCACCCAGACAGACCTTAAGTCAAAGTCTGATGCTCACAAAGTTCCTGCCTAACCATTCCTCTCTATCCCAGCTGAACTAAGTTTTGTTCTCCTTACAGACAGATCATTTAGAAACGAGAAGAATCAAATCACATTAATTGTGATCCTATTCCGTTTTCTTGTAATTTAGCAATGAAATTATCAATAATTGAGCCTGTGCTAGAAAGATGCTTCTTGGCTTTGCCTTCTCTGGCTTGGAAAAGTCAAAGCTCCACATCTGCCACCTTCCCAACACTGTTCCTAAAGGAATGGCAGGCAGGAGGCTGTGAGGGACACCCCAGCTATGTCCAACAGCTGCTGGACTGCTGCCCAGACCCAGACAAAGACTCCCAAGATCTCACACGTGCAGAGAGCAGTTTTGACCAAGTCCTACATTTCCAGCAATAAAAACAAATTTAACTGAAAACTGTTGTGTCCTTACCTAGCTGTTGTGTTTTTCATATTTTGAAGTTTAGTTGACAGAAAGTTACTACACAGAGAAGGACCCTGATTTAATGTTACGTAAAAAAAGAAGTCAAATTTCTCAACATCCCAAGGATTCAACAACTAAGGTGGAGGAATCCAGATTCAACTGGATTTTACTGTAGAATTAAATGAGAAATACTCATTGGTGGGTTTTGTTTTCCATCAACACAAGGAGAAAACCACCCAGACAGACCTTAAGTCAAAGTCTGATGCTGACAAAGTTCCTCCCTAACCATTCCTCTCTATCCCAGCTGAACTAAGTTTTGTTCTCCTTACAGACAGATCATTTAGAAACACATGAGAAGAATCAAATCACATTAATTGTGATCCTATTCCGTTTTCTTGTAATTTAGCAATGAAATTATCAATAATTGAGCCTGTGCTAGAAAGATGCTTCTTGGCTTTGCCTTCTCTGGCTTGGAAAAGTCAAAGCTCCACATCTGCCATCTTCCCAACACTGTTTCTAAAGGAATGGCAGGCAGGAGCTGTGAGGGACACCCCAGCTGTCATGTCCAACAGCTGCTGGACTGCTGCCCAGACCCAGACAAAGACTCCCAAGATCTCACACGTGCAGAGAGCAGTTTTGACCAAGTCCTACATTTCCAGCAATAAAAACAAATTTAACTGAAAACTGTTGTGTCCTTACCTAGCTGTTGTGTTTTTCATATTTTGAAGTTTAGTTGACAGAAAGTTACTACACAGAGAAGGACCCTGATTTAATGTTACGTAAAAAAAGAAGCCAAATTTCTCAACATCCCAAGGATTCAACAACTGCTTGGTTTCAGGGAAGAGCAGCAGTACATTAAGAAGAGTCTGATTGCAAAGTTTTCTTCCATTAATCAAAGTAACTTATAACTATGTTCAAAGTTAAGAACTACTCTTCTACTTTTAGCATATTCCAATTATGGTTTGATTTGTGATGGCAGTGAAATGAGCTTTGCAAGTAGAATCCATTGTTCAGTTCTTCCCACTGGATAATTTGCTGCTAGGTGCTGCCTGCAACTTATCATCCATCAACAAAAATGTCAACAGAGTGGCAGAATTAAGGATCTTCTACAGAATCAGCATTTCTGCATCCCTGCTTTTGTCTCAGAAGGCCATGACTGGATATTTGAGTTGTTGCACAAGGAAAACACAAGCATTGCTTGATTTTGGGCCTGCCATTTTTCAAAAACTGTCCCAAATCACCAAGGACGTAACACTTGAAGGGCAATTTCCCTTCCTCCTCCAGGCAGCTGCTAGAAACAAACCAATCCTGCTGTTCAAGAGCAAGCAGAGGTTATTTTTGCTATAAATTAAAGATAAATGTACCTGCTAGAACACTTCACCTGGCAGAGTCAGAGCCAGACAGAGAGATGAGCTTTTATCACAGCTATTTCAATACAGGTGCTGTATACATCAGATAGGACTTAAAATCTTCAAGCCATTTCATATCATTAAATTAGATATTTTAATTTAAGTGTGTCTTTGCTCATAACAAGAATTTAATACTTTACTAAAAGGTTACTGAAGATTCTTTAATTTGATATTGTTTGGTGATTTTTTACAACATCAACCATGGAAATTTCAAACCAGGGAGCACACTAATAAAAACAAGCTTCATTTCATGATTAAATCTGTCTAGCTTGTATTCCTCAGAACCAAAACTTGTTTGTTCACTGATACTGAAGGCCCATGGAGAATTCCACATGGAGACTTCCCCCAGAGACATCCACCTAGGGAGATGCTTCCACATTTTAAGCAACTGGGATTCTTTCAAAGAAACAAGTCATCTTACAAGGTTCAAAAGAGCTATATTTTAGCCATTTTATTCAAAACATACAAAGCTTTAACACAAACATCTAAAGACCTTCTGTGATATGCTTATTTGTATACAAGTCAAAGGGCATCAAAAAAATCCTTTCCCACCACTCAGCTGCTTCAAAAAATAACCTTTTTACAAGAGGTGGTTAGTTAGGAGTTCTACACTGAGAAATGAGCAACACAAACTACAAAAACACACATTTAAAATCATTAAATAGAAACTAAATTTCAGCACTACACCTAAATTCATCAGTTTTATGACCAAAAAAAGAGAAAAATTCCTTGACGACTAAACCAAAGCTGGAGCTCTCCTGAATTAATAATCTCAGTTTGTGTTACTTTTAGTTTTGTCAGGAAAATTAAGTAAGGGAGGGGAAAAATATGGGAGAAAGCTGAAGAATTTCTCAGTTAGAAAGCAGCTCAAGGCAGGTGCAGGTGTGTGCTTACCTCCAGCAGAAGGGGTAGCTGTGCTGGAAGGTGGTGCTGTGGATCAGCCGGCCCTTCTCCTTCAGCCATTTGATGATGTGCTTATCTGCATCCTAAAAACACACATTTCCTTTGGAATACACATTTCACTAAGCTACTACAGGATTTGTCTCAGATACTCAAATTAATTTTTTAAAAAGCTATGCATAACCCAGCATTTACACACACACATAAAATTGCTATCAAGTTTATACATTTCCTGCAGGGGCACTGTAAAACACTAAATTTGCAAAGTCATTTGCTCTTCAAACCCTGTTTACTTACAGTGTTTTCAATTTGTCTCTGCTATATGGAAAAATTAAAATTTATACATTAAAGCATCAGTCCTTTTATACCCTTAACTCTCTTTACACATACATACAACTGTGTGTAAAATTCAAATTTTCTGAAGCACCAATACAAGTCAGAAACATTATTTAATATCTTAATGACTGAGTCTTCTAATTTTGTGGCAGGAAATCATATTGTGCTTTTTACCTAGTATTTAAACTTCCTGATACCACATTCCTCTGAAGTGACTGAATTTCAGAATTTGAAACATATTTCACAGTACCTCACTAACTGGGATTTACATGCTAAAATGTAAAGTGGAAGTGAAGGGAAAGCTGCATATTGATAATTTAAGACAATCTACTGAACATACAAGTGTCAATAGAACATTAAGGAAAAAAATATACAAGTATCTATGAGTGAAAAATTCAGTATCACAGGAAAATTTTCCAAGAGCCTTAAATTCAGATTTTTACCAGCAAGAAGCTAAACATGGAGCCTCCAGTGTCCTCTTATTTGTGTTAATGCATAAAGCAGGAAGGAAAGATAGTTGATTGAATCCTCAGCTTAATTGGAAAAGACTGTAAAATCTTGTATTGCATTTGTTTACGGGACATGCTTTATATCAAACTGGAGCAGCAGGGCTAAAAGCAATTTGTTTTCTCAGGACACTGAATTTAAGAGGCACTCCCTGCTAGGGATTTGCATCTGGAGCAATGTGGAGTTCCTGTGTTTTTTGTTTTTTCCCCAGGGATTCTCCTGCATCTGCTGGCAAGTAAATTCCCACTGCAACACAGCCCACAAGTGGGGCAATGACTGAATTTCTCCCTCCTAGTGGGTCACGTTACATTAACTGGCTGGGAGAAACTTAATGATGGCACCTGGAAATTCAGAGTCATCCAGAGGTGAGGGAGGCCCTGCACATGTGCCTGGAGACTCTGGACATGACATTTCTGTCAGGAAAAAGCTCAGAGTGAGTGAGAGTCTCCCTGGAGCAGCTGCAAACAGGATACTCCTCTGCCCTCTCACTACAGATAGACAACATTATTTGCACTTCAACTTTTTTCTCAGCTGCTTAATAAACAATTCCAACCTTGTTGCAAATGTTAAAACACATTTTCATTTATCCAGATACCAGTCACACATTGAAAACAAGCCCACACAGGGAAAGTAAAGAAAGCTTCTGCCATATATAAAATGTATCTTGATTAAAGTAGTAATTTACTGTCTCAGGCCCACTGACCTTCACATACTGCCCAGCAAAGTCAGCCACTTCTGCTGTGAAGCAGCCTGATGCATCAACAGGGCATACAGGCACAGAGTCCTTCTGAATGATATTAAAATCCATGCAGACTCTGTAATCATCCTGCAAAAGAGACAAGCACCAAGCTGTAAGAATACAAAATACTGGGTAAGATATCCATGCCCTGAAACTGAAATGAAATATTGAACAGAAAATGTGATGACTGAACAAGAATAGCAAAATACTCAGCCTTCACTAATCCCAAATACTTATGAGGAAGTCCTCTTTTATAGGATTGTAGTTTTATTCATGCAGAAAATTATGATTTCTTCAGACTGTCACCTAGTACAGGGGATATGTGCATGTGTTTCTATGCACATCAGTGCATATACACACACATGTACTTCATGTGTCTGAGTACACACACACACAGAGTGAACAGCTTCAGGCAACCATTGCATGGCAAAGGAACTGGAGCCACTCCATCCTGCTCCTGTCCCAGCCAGAGCCTGGATCTGCCCAGCTCTCCAGCCAACAGGGCTGTTTCAGAAAGCAGGTTGTTTTAATCAATCTAATTCTGGCATTTCACATAAGCAGTCCCATTTTCTGAATGTCTCAACAATCCAAAGCCTCTAAACCTGTATTTCTCAATCTTTTTTGGCCCATAGGCAATGCTACTGACCAAGAACCACACATGGACAACATCATAGTTTTTTTCCTGGCCAGTCTCCATTTAAATTTTTAATTTCCTGTAGCAGTAAGGAAAAAAAAAAAAAAAAAAGTTGCTTCAGACTTTCCTGAACATGACTGAACAAAAATGGCATCAGAGAAAAGATTAAAATAAGTAGGGGGATAAAAGAGTTCAGATTTTACCTGCCAGTCTGAATGACAGTAAATCTGTATCTTACCCAGTCACAGCAATGGCTGACAGGATTCACAGCAGCTGTTTCACAGGAGCTGCACCTAAAGCACCCTCTGAGGCTGCCCAAGGACAGGGTGTAAATACACATTTCACAGGCCAGTGCTCCACAGCTCCCTGAGCTCTCCTCCCCTGGCCCTCTCCAACACAGGTGAGTCAGCTCTGGAGTGCCAGGGCAGGGCTCCCATGTCCTGGGTGTTCTCATCCTGTCCCTCCAGCTCTCCCCACTATCCCTGAGGCTCCCAGCTCCCCCAAGCCAGACCTGCTGTGTTTTACAAGGATGAAATTCATCCACAGATGGCGAAGTTGGCTGCTTCATGGACCAAAGCTTTACACATAGAAACAACAAATCCCTGCAGCTCCAGCACTCCCACCAGAGCACAGCCCTGTCCAGCAGCTGCAGAAAGCAGCACACAATTATTCCCCCTGTCCTTGTCACCCAGCTCCTGCAGTCAGGACATGGCTGAGATCTGCTGGCCTTCCCTCAGAGGCACAGAGAGCTGAGGGGTTTAAAACACAGGCCAGATGACAGAGCTGATGTCAGCCCTGCTTTGGCAGTGAGCTGCTCAAGGCTTTGAAGCAGCAGCCAGCACAGACCACAAGGCCTGGCACAGCCAGAGCCCTGCTAGGCAAGGCAGCACAGCAAACCCTGCCCTGGGCAGCACCTGGCTCAAGAGGTGCTTCAGCTCCATGTGCAGCCCTGCTGCAGCCAAGGGCACACAGAGGGCTCTGCTGCTCTGCCTGTCTGCACCAGCTCCCTGCTCCTGAACAACTGAACTCCAATGGAAGCTCTCCAGAATGAGCTGCCATTTGACTTCATGAAGATTTCCCTCAGTAACCACCAGGAAAGAATATATTCAGGCACATATAAGGAATCCACAAGTGCTAAGATGAAGTAGAAGCTAAGATCAACATCAGTTTCTTCTAGGAGTGACAGTAGTCACTCCTGTATGTCAAAATCCCTCAAAAGATTACACACAGAAGTTGTAATACACAAAATTGATAAGTACAGCTCATTTGTGAGAAATCAAAAGCTTTTTTATGTGAAATTTTAACAAAACCACAGAAACACAAAGTCAAATGTTCACTTTCAGCACTTCTTCGCAAAAACCAGTATCACTTTCACCAAAAGTGTCAGGTACTGAAAAAAAAGTGCATCAGTAACAGATCTATGAAACTTGTGTCACAGCATGAGCAGGCACTAGCAGTATTGCAAATTAAAAATTTCTATGCAAATTCAAGTGTTACTAAATCTTTTTAAGTTGACTGCAGGTACATCTACATATGGTGAAATGCCTGAGCAGCTGAATTTTAGTGTCATGTTAATCTGGAGGTACAATGAGTTTACAGTGTTTTTAGTACAGGTTTGTCTTGTTCTGTGAGCTTTAATTTTGATGTCTTTTGAACTGAAATAATAGAGTGCTCTGATATGGTGTGGCAGCTTGCATTTGGCAAAGGCATCACACAAGACAATGAAACTACATCTGGAACTAAATAAAGTGAATTTTTACTTTCAATTGTTTTGGAGAAGGATACATTGCTGAGCTATCAGCAATACAGAACATGTATCAGTAAGTAGGATTTTAAATAAATAAGTAAATAAAACCCTGACTTTCCAACTTTATTTATCAAAGGGACTTACTTATATTGATGGGAAGGACTAGAGACAAGACTTGAGGCTTGCTGTGAAGGACTGTGCTTTATTTCTTCACCTCTGACCACCCTGGTGCAGTTATTCCTTTTCTATTCACCTTCACCCCAACAGGAAGGTGCAGAGGAGCCAATTAACCAGGAACACAACCCTGTCTGCTACCATGAACCATCTCCCTTCTTTCAGCTGAGCCTGTCTGAAGGCCTACAAGCAATACCAGCAGTACTCTACACAGAGCCTCCTGTGTAATAATGAAATCCTGAGCTTACACCAGCACCTCTGGGAGCTTTTCTGAACAGAAATGATCCAGGGGCTGTCGAAACTGAATTACATGCACCCCAAAAAGAAGGCAGCAGCTTTAAGTGCAACATACACTGTGCACTTTCCTTGTGAAGGCAGCACAGGCCATTGACTCAGGCCCTCTGCACCAAAAGTTATCTACTCAAACCTCTCCTTAGCTGACTGCAAGGTTTTCTTTGTGATGTCTGTGCACTTTTTCCTCACATGATGTTTTATGCATTTAAATGCTTCTTGAAGCATTTAACTGTTACTCTCTGGTTTTTTCCTAAAAAAAATGTTTTACAAGTAATTGCTGATTTCCCAGGGGAGAGAGAGAGAAAAATATTTTTTCCTCTGTGTTTACAAAACTCAATGGGCTTATTACAAAAATCAAATAAAAGAGGGCAGATAATCCTTGCTCTAAGAGGCCAGTCAAGCTTTCCAACAAGCTGTTTCCAATAAGTTTAACTGGACTGTGCAAATACACAAACCACTCTTAGGGCAGCCCAGGGAAAGCTTCTTCCAGAGCTCCTTCCCTGCTGGCAGCCTTTTCCTCTCCTTCCCTCCATCTCCCACAGCAAGAGCTCCTGACTCTAAATCAACTCTCACCCCTCTGGAACATCCAAGATTCAGCTCCAGGGGAGAGTCTGAGGAGCAGAAGCGGGGCAGGATTTACCCTCCTGAGGACACTTGACCAGCCACCACCATTTTCTTTATTAACTGCTAACACAACCCACTTTAATTTTCTTTATTCAGAGCTATATTAAGCTGGAACATCTTTTCATATCAACCATCATCCTGACAAGGGAAACACCACCACAATGGATGTTCCCTTCAGCAAAATGCAGGGGAAAAAGGATGGAAGAGGATGGGCTATTTCACATGAATACAAAGAGGCCTGTTGCTAATGCCAAGTTTCTCTGGAAATTATGACAGAGCTCATGGTCCAGGGATTGCTAATTGCTAGGCACTGCAAGTTTTTTGAGGGCATCTTTGGATAATGGCTGAAGACAGGACACTCTCCAAAAAGGACAATGAGCCTAAACTAGTGCATTTAATTCAAGTGTCTAAAAACTGAAATAATTAAATCCATGACAAATTATTCCTCTTAGCCTTAAAAAAGAACAGACTGAGGGAAGGGACAATAATGACAGGAAAAAAAAGAATCGAGTGCAACAAAATCCTTTCACACCAAGGGATGAAGTCTCAGGACAAAAGCAGTGAAAGCATTTTCTCATTCTCCAAAAGCCCAGTGAGTAATGAAAATGAAACACTGAAGGGGGGCAGTGTGCTGAGCAGAACTGCTGTTCCCAACCAAAATCACCACTTAGCAAAGCCAGTTTTCACTACCAGTGCTACAGATCAACCCTTCCCAAAGCTCCAACTTCAGACTCTGAGAAAAGCTGAGCTCAGTGACACCCAAAAGACCCAGTGGTGAGTTCAGCTCACACACAACACAAACCCCAGAGTTCAACATGAAAATCTCCAGCCTAGCACAGGCCCCAAGTGGAAGAGCTCATGAGAATACAAAGCTACATGATATTCTTACATTTTTAAGCAGATTGTTGAACAATCACCCTGAGAGAGTCCCCAGGAGCTGGAAAGCCAAGCAATGTGTGCTGGCCAAAATTAACGTTACAGATATACTACAGTGTAGTTGATACTTACAGCACCAAAGTAGGGAGCCTGATGGACAACTCCTGTGCCTTCCTCCTCCTTCACATAACCATCCACTACCACAGTAAAGGCACCTCTCTCTTTGCACTGGAACACAAAAATACCATTTTATATAGATATGTATTTATATAGATATTTGTATTTTTATAGACATATTTACACACACAGCAAAACAGAGTAGCTCAGAACCTGGCAGAGCCACAAGCCACACAAAAGAGGAAAGAACTGCATCAAAAATCAGTGACACAGTAAAATGTGACATCCCTAACATGACTTAATGACTTCCCATAGCCCAGGCACCTGTGTACTTCATTTGAAGAGTGTCAAGTGTGATTAAATCTCACACTTCTCCAGAAGGCCTCCAAGTCAATTACTCTTCAAGCCACAGATCTTCACACAGTTCTGTGCTTAACAGACTGCAAATCAATACACTCCTGAATGTGAGGACACAACCAGAAAGGTACAGAAGTTTCCCTGCATTTTTTTATGTCCCCTATACCTCTGAATTAAATAAAAAGTTTGCTTTTATAGTCACACATTTTCCTTATTTCCTCCAGAGAATAAGGGCATGGTAAATACCAACTAAGAACAGAGAGAAAATCCAGAAAAAAATTTGCTAAGAAAACACATGACAATTTTCAGTGTGTTCAGTATACAGATAATGAAAAATAAAGGGTTATTTACTATTCCTTAAAATAAAAATAGTAAAAATAAAAATTCTGGAGTCACAGCTGAACCAAATATGTTACAAAATATTAGGTTTGGCTTGTTCTGAAGGGAGCTATTTTGAGATAAGATCTCCATTCTAAAGAAAAAATTGTAGATGCCCCCATCTGCTCCTTACAAGTACAGCAGGACTCACAACATTTATCCATTCCAACCCTCAGATCCACAGTCCAATATTCCAGATTCAGCTGTGTTTGACTTTCCTCTAGAAATATCAGAGCTTACTCCCTACAGAGGTTTCCCCACCTTTGCTGACTCCTGCACATCTTTCAGAACAGGAAGTGTCTCAAATGACCAAATCCCTTACAGGAGTTCCCAGCTGCCTGGCCAGCAGTGCTGCACCTCTCCTCTTTGAAAAATGTAATCAGCTTTTAATCAGATTTTTTTAAAAATTAGAAAAATTCTCTAGGCACTCTCCTATTGCTACATATTCTTTTATCATCTCAGCCAGACCTAATGCAGTGCTTAAAAGCTGCACCCAGATAAATCTGATACATCAGTAGGTTTTTAGCAAAGGCTTTTAACTCTTCAGTGGGAAACTGTCTGTTACCCAAGTCATTCCCTTATGAAGACAAAGCTGGACTTAGGCAGTAGACAACACACACCAGATGAGAAAATAAGAGAATATTGGTTAATATGTACTTGTTAAGATGTATTGAAGTTTCTCTGCAATCTGAAATTAAACTTCTATTTATCATCCAGTGTTTACTCTGAGTATATTTAAAACTTAAAGGAAAAAAATTAAAGAAAAAAAGTTAACACTGTTTTTCAAACTTTCACTAGAATTTTAAGTACTTTAAGACAATCTAGAGTTTGTTATTAGAACCTAAGATCTTTTTATAATATAAATAAGGAATACTCAGAATGGGTTTTATTTTTGTCTTTCTATCCTGTATCAAACACCAAACTGGTTCATCTTACCTGAATAAAATATTCAAAGAGTGGTTTGTATTTCTTGCCTTTAAGAACAATACCAGGAAACCTGAGGAGAAAGATTTACAAGAACATAAATTAACAACTTGAAAAACTGTTTTTTTTCCTATTTGCTTCTTCATCTCCCTGACAGAATTTGATTTCAGAAGATGAAAATAATTTCCTTAAGTTTACTTCCCACCTCTGTAGTAACTTGGACTTGAAGAAAAAACAATGTCTTTTATGCATCTCTGCTACCAGTCAAAACTTGTACCTGATGGACTTCAGTCAAATAATCAATGTAAATTAATAAAGGAATTAAGCATTAATGACAAGCTCCTTATGGTAAAGCTGGGCAAGAATCTTCTGGATAAAACACAGTAATCATAACAAGAAAGCCCTAAAGCTCATGTCCAAGAGCACTAAACAATGATCCAAAACACCTGAAGTTTTATGTACAGAAGACAGTGGCACAGGGAATTGCAGCCTGTGAAGCAGAGATGCCTCATTCCTTATTCTAAACTGGGCATCCAAACTCTCCACAGGCATCTCAGGGGATGATCCAGCACAGACAGGACTGGCTGAGACCCAGCTGAGCCAGACAAGGCATGGGAGGCAGAGATGGAGCCTGGCTCCCTTCAGGCCCTGACAGCAGCTGACAAAGGCAGTGATTAGGTTGGGATTTGCAGCTCAGAACTCCCCTGAAAGTGCTTAAATCATCCAACTTCAGGGAAAAATCCACTAAAACATAATGTAATGTAATAGATGGACTGGCTCTCTGACTCTGTCCCAGCTGTGGTCTCTCCCTACTCTGTCCTTGACCTACAACTTCCAAACAACGGCCAAACCATAAAACACTTGACTCCTTCAAAGTGGGGGACTTTGCAAAGCTGTTCACTGCTCAGGAAGGACCTGCAGAAGCATTTCCTGCCAAGTTCAAGAGCACAACTCCTCAGCTCAGCACACACAATATCCTCTAGGAATAGGGGAGATTTCTATTTTAAACCTCAGCTTTACAGATGGTTTATATGTTTTTATATTACAAACAGCCTTAGGAATGCTTGAAGTGCTTAATCAGGATCAGATGAGAGAAAAGCATCCCAGTGCTCAGCCACACAGATGTGGGAATGCTCATATACAGAATGTGAAGCACCAGAATTGGCTTAAAAAAAAAGTAGTTATATTCTTATTTAACGTAAGTGAGAGAAAGGTAAAGGTTGTGGACCACATTCCTGATTTTCATTTTGGGATCTGAAATACTTTGTTTGTCAAAGTCCTGAACTTCAGGTTGGAAACGTATACAATGGTGCCTTCTTGTGACCTAAGATATAGCAGAAACATTGGTTTAAAATCACTTCAGTAATCCTACACTCTCAAGAGATCAGAAATCTCTGGTTTGGATTCTTTAGAATCCAAAAAAAGACAAGGGAAAACAGTGTGAAGAAATTAAACACTTAACATGCCAAAGGACTGAAATCTAACACAAGAGGAAGAAAATGCTCAACAATCACATCCTACCTCTGCTAAATAAAACAAGAAGCCACTCAATGGCCAAAATTGGGGTAATACATCCAGCTCAACTCATGAGTGCCCAGCAGCCAGTTCAGGGGACTTCAGACACTGAACATTTTCCTCAGACCATTCCCTGACCTCAGCCTGATGCCTGCTACAGATTAAGTTGCATCAATTTCTCCCTCAAGGGCCTGACTGCTTGAGAATTTAAAAGTGAGCTAAAGGAAGAAAAAGGTTAAGAGCAGAAGTGGTGAAGTTCATTTCCATGAGCTTAGATACTCGTAGATCTAAATCTTTCACAGATCCATTCAACTGCCAGCTACCTTTTAATTGTCTCACATTTCACATTTGAGAAAATTAATTATTACATAACAGAAAAACTGGAGCATGACCAAAACCAGAAATCAGCTTGAAAAGAGACCACAGCACTAATACAAAAAGAATTAAAATATACTGCTCTGCAAAGAGATTTGCTAGAACCCTTTTAGATGGACAGAGGTTAAAAAAAAGGGAAATTTTAAAAAATAATCAGATATTGGAGGGGGTGAGTGGTGGTGTTAGAAATACCATTAGTCACGGACATAAATACAACACCTGAAATGTGTATGACTGCCTTAAAGAGCAGACTCTTCAAATTTCTGATGAAGGCACCACATCATAAGAAAGCCAAAATTTTCTGTGCATTCCTGGTATAGAATGACTGCAGTCACACTGAAGTTAAATTTGTAGTATTGCATTAAAAGAATTTGGAAACAAAAGACAACAGATCAACAAATTTAATATATGAACTAACTTGCTTCTTTTTTAAGCCCAAAGCAAATGTATTGAAAAATACTTAAGAACATAAAATGGTTTTGATAGATGTTTTTAGACACTCTGAACAGGTTTCAAAAGACCAAAAAGGAACAGAGTATCTGTATTTCCCAAGAGAACTGAAGCACTGCTGGACCTAAAAACCACTGAGACAGGTCTAACAACCTGATTCAACTTCAGGTGATGGAGAGACTTTAGTAAGTCTTTAATACCATGTGAATTTGTCAAGAACAAGCCAAAGAAAGCCAAAATTTTCGAGGCAGACTTGCCAGCTTAGATAACAAGCAAGCAGCTTAATGTTAGTGAGAGCTTTGACACTTTATCATTCCAATATACACAAATACTGGAACTGGAGGATACACCACCACTTCAAGAGAAAGTTGTTGTTAATTCAGTATCAGACCAAAAGAAAATTCCCAGTGGGGCCCTGGCAGTGACACTGACACTGTTCAGCGGTTCCACTGATGACTCAGAGGGGAGGAAAAAACTCCAGAGATCAGAAGTTCAGCCAAGCCTGAAGAATGAGAGCACTGAACATCATCTTCAGAAACTGAACACCAGCTTAAATTGGTACAGACCAAGTGACAGATTAAGAGCATTCTCATAGAGGGGGGAAGGGCAGAAATCAATGCAGAAATATAAAATTATTCAACTGTCACAGTATGAGCCATCACAACAGGAAACATCTTAAATATTCCAGCTCTGTATTTCCCTAATTTAATGATTACATGCAAGTGCTTAGCTGAAATATCCTCTATTTTTTCAATTTAAAGCTTTCAACTGCTTGATAAAAAGACAAAAATAGAAATAACTGATGCCAGTGAAGAAGGGGTTATTCTCAAAAGCATTTCTAGTCTTTATTTTTTATTGTGGTTATGTGGGGTTTTGTAGGGTTTTCTGGTTTGTTTGTTTGAATGAAGTGAGCAATCAAACATTTGTTGTATTTGACCTCTTTAACAGGCTGCTGGTTTATACAAAATTTAAGAGATGTCAAGACGGACATTTTGTCTGAAAGAGCTACAGAATTCAATACCTGCACCCCCTGCCCAATCTGACTTCTTAAATAATTCCTCTTTTTCCACCTAATCAAGATGAATAAGCACCCTGAAGAAAGCAATGACTGTCACTAATTAGAGAAGTAATATTTATTTGCTAAAAACAATGGGATTGTTTTTCCCATTTCCCTTTAAATCTTTACATAATGTGTAGAAGAAGGCATCTGGACCACACCTCCAGCATTTTCTCAAACTTTCACCTTAATGTAAACACAAAGGAGATGGGTGGACTATGGAACCTTTTTTCCCCACCACAAGACAAGGACCCAATGAAACATTTTCTCTTTGTAGCTTCACATACAAGACCAATTTGTTCCAGCAAATTTCAATTCCTTTTATAGATTTCTGCAATATAAACACAGATGCAGGGAAATCCATCTTCTTAACAACATTTAACTTCTGATCTAGAAAAACACTGAAAGCTAGCAAGTGTAATAATTCATGTACTTGCCTGTCAAGTATCTGATATTCAGTGTCAGATTTGTACAGTGCCACCAGCCTGGACTCCATCAAAATGTAAATCTTCCCTGTGGCTTTATCTAGAATATGAAATAAAACAGGAGTTTCACAAATCTCAGTTTAATCCCCTCATTTGCACCATTATTAAACTTTTCAATATATGCAGGATATTGTAACAATAAAACTGCCCAGAAGTTTTTTACTACTTCCCAGCTACTTCTTCCCCACACAGCCAGTTAAGGAGCACTTTCCAAAGGCTAAGTTTAAACAGAAACCACAGGATAAAACCCAGGCTGCCACTGATTTTGAGTGTGTTTTGTTGTTGCAGAGGTAGAAATCCTTGTCTATTAATGCTGAGTCAAATAAAAAAGCAATTAAGAAGTTTCAGTAAATTGTAACCGAAACAGAGGGAAATTATTGGAAGATGGACAATGACTGCATAAAATCAATATTATTAAGTTGTAAGATAATGATTGCACTTCATGCAGCCTTCCTGAGATTTGCTATTTCAATTACATGCTTGCATTTCTTTATAGAAGAAGTATATACCAACAAAGGAAGTTAACATCAAAAATTAGTGAAATGTTATGAAGAAAACTCATTTTCCATCCCAAACCACCCTGATTTGCTAAGTTCAATGACAAGTTTTATTCAGGTTGCTACCCTGCCAACTCAAGGCCACTGTCCCACAGCACTGAGCCAGAGACATCCAAACCCAACTCAGCATCTCAGGAAAGTGAGGTTATTTCTGAAAATACCTAGTATTTCTTTTTAAGATGACCAAATTTATGTTAAAATTTTGAAAACTGAAACATACTTAGTTCTCTTCAAAGAAAGAAAACCCAAACACATGGAGTTCACTGCAAAGACCTGGACAACCTCATGTTTAACACACAACAGATTCATGTGGTTATGCTGAAACTGGAAATTCCTACTCATTATTTTACTTTATAAAAAAAAAGGGGGAGAGGTGTTTGTAGGTGAAGGTATAATTAAAGACTACAAACACACACAACTTTTTATTATTCTTTATTTCATCTATCAGTATTTTGTAAGGAATAGTCCTCTCAATTCATGTTAAATAATAAGAGCAGAGCAACTGGAAATCATCAGCCACATCCAAAATGGATCTTATCCTTCAAACTATCACTGGTTCAGCCCCAGAAAAGTTCTGTAAATTTAACATAAAGCAGTCTAAAATACAAAATATAAGTACATATCCACAGGCACTGAAGGAAGAGGTGCTCAACACTTGCCTCTCAGTTTTACATATTGCAGCTCTGGGTTAACACAAAGGGCCAGATTGCTGGGCAAGGTCCAGGGAGTCGTGGTCCAGGCAACAAGAGAAACACTTGGATCTTCTTCCAGTGGGAAGCTCACGGTCACTGAAGGATCCTGAACATCCTGCAAAACAATTTAACATGCCATGTTCATCTGTGATGTAAAAGGTGAAGTGGCAGCATTAGAGTCAGAATAGAGCACCAGTCACTGAATTCCTCATTACATCAGTGCAGTCTGCCAGTCCAACAAGGCCACAGGGTCAAAATCTCCCATTAGCAGGGAGATTTGGGGGATTTGCTGCCGAAACACTGAAGAAGGACAAGTGCAGATCCTATAGGCACCTCTTACAACCCCATTTTCAAAGTTTAGAACCAATCTCAAGAGTCAGGAAAATCAGCAGTTTCTCAGATACTGCTAAATAAAGCCTTTTCCACATTTTCTTCTGCAGCCAGGGATTAGGAAGAACAGCCATCACATAAAGCAATTAATCTCTAATTAAGAAGCTGTTGTTAACAAGGGGGAAAAAACATTTGGGGTACTTAAAAACAAAAATATGTCAATGTTTAAGAGTTAAAAAACCTCAGGGAAGGAGACCTTTGTCAGCTACTCTATAAAACTTCACCTTCAAATGAATCCTAAAAATCCCCTAAAAAGAAGTTTTTCTTTCAGCAAGCTACAACCCTATTCAGTCACTTCACATTTCACATATGATGAAAAGCTGCTTGTAAAAGCAAGTCTAGCCCTGCAAATGTGAAATTTTCCCTATGAAATTCCACATGCCAGCTCGGAGGGTGCCATGCACACCGACCCTAAGCCCAGAAACAGGTCCTGTGGCCTCGGCACGTCTCGTGCGAGGCGCTCTGGTTTCCATCCAGCATCATGGAACAGTTAATGGCATCATGGGACAGGCAGCTATTTATGTCTGAGCTGAGGGCTGCTCCAGAGGGAATTTTCTGTGAACATCTGGTGCAGTCAACAGTAAAACATAAATATTACATAACCCATGGCCCAGGCTCAATACCAGGCAGAGATGGAGCTCTGGGTTCTGGCGGTACCGAGCGTGAGGCAGCACTGCAGGCTCCTCACTTTGCTTTCTGAAGCACTGAGCTCACCAAGGAGACAAAAACAACTGGCAAAGCATAAAAAATACCATCCAGGTTGACAGGTAATGGTGTTGTGTAGTGTTTTAGCTGTTAGAATTCCACCTGCAGACAACGCTTCTTCAGTTTAATGCAATACCAGCTGCTGGCATTGATAACTCAGGCATGCCTTGGACACCCAGCTCTGGTTCTGAACATGCTTCTTGTGCTTCTGATCTGTGTCCCAGCTCTCAGAGGATCAATAAACAGTAGCCAAAGGCTGCTTTCCACTGTGAGACAGGCAACAGCTGCCTCACGCCCAGAAATTACTGTGCTCACCAACAATAAATCCTGTCAGCTCACAGACCCACAACTTCCAAACACCATTTCTGGCAGATGAGAAAGGTAATTTTTGCATGGAGTGGCAGAGCAGCACCCCACCCACACACACCTCTGGCTCTAGAGTAAGAAACAGCATCTAAATATTTCATTAAGATTCAAGAAAAGAGCTTCAAGCTTTATGGAAAAAGAGAAGATAGATATACATACACACAAACCCTCCAAAAAAGTCTTTGTTGTAAAGAAAGCTCTTTTATCTGAGCCTGTGCGAAATGCCAGCCAATAAGGGCAAGAAATGTAATTATTTCAGTTGTCAGACAGGCACAAATATCAAGATATCTTTGCAAATCTCTCTTTCATACATCACAAACCATTTTTTTCTGCAGTATAAATACCCCTCAGGAACACTGAAAGCTCTGGTATCTCTCTGGTATCTGTGGGCTGCATTGTACTCCAAGTCTATTTAAACATTTGTTTTAAAAACACTATTTTTGGCCAGAAAACTGGCCTTTTTTAGGCAAGATATAGAGACCAGATGTACAATCTGTGCTAGCTCTCTGCTCTCACAATGCAAGTGGAAGATTTACAATAGAAGGATATGGAGGCCTGGGTCAGGATTGGAAGGGATACAAAACCTCTATCTACAAACTGATGTGGAATTTGGAAAATTGGGACACAAGTTCTGCCTTCACATACATGAAAATGAGTTTGTTGCAAGTGAGAAGCTGCACTTGCTTCATCTTGTCACTCATTTTTAAAGGAACATTTTGTAAACCCTGCATTATATTAGGTAGAACATTTCCTGGTGTTTCCCAATGTAAATTGATGATTCTTAGAAGAATCATTATCCTACAGCTACAGAGTCTTTGACAATCCTTACAAATCTCCTCTCAGAAAACTCAAACCCTGCCAAAGACTCCATTCTTTTCAGACAGGGACAGCTGCAGCTCTTCTCTGAAAATTCAGCACGAAAATTTACCACTGCAATAAAGCCTTGAGAGCACAGAGAGGGAAGAGTTTACCACAACAAAAAAAGTGTGTAGTTTAAGTAGTAACCAAGAAAGAACTCTAAGATCAAGTGATTCAAACAAATACAGAGAAATATTATCAAAATTAACCCCTTTATCTAGATTTTTACCATCAATTTGGAGTATAATGACATGTTTAGGTACCACCAAGCAAAAAGTGCTAAAGCTTTTCAAGTTCAAACAGAAGAGAAATCTGATTGCAACTTACCTTGTAGTTCTGATGGGACTCAAAGTTGGACAGGGGGGTGTTACATGCAGTTGAAAAAGGCATGACCTTAACCCCTCTATACACCAGGCCTTTGTCATAGAGCTGCTTGAAAACCCACCTGGAAGTACACAAGGAACACAGAATGACTTGGTGTTTCACATTTAGTAAATAAACTGCAAAATGGGGTTTCTGCTCTAGCTGGAAGTTCTTTCTAAATGACACCTTTTTTAATATAATCCACTATAAACTAAAGACAATATTTTCAAATCAAAAGGCAGAGATAATTGATTGCAACTGCATTTCTGGCAGATTTTTAGCTTTGGCTGATACCAGCAGCTTGGTATTCCATGCACTGGCTGCATAGAGATTAACCAGCAATATGGATTTGTGCTGCATCTAAATCACTTCTCAGATTTCCTGAATACAAAGATCACCTGAAATTTGAACAATTAGCAAGGCTAATTAGTAATAACTTAGAGAAGAGCTCTTAGTAGTAGTGACATGGCTGCTCATCTCTCACATGATCTTAAGTTTCTGCTGCAGCAACCAGTGCCACAGCAGAGATACAGATACAAATCGGTCACCCGCAACCCACCCCAAGTAAATCCTGATCATCTCAGAGCATTTTCCACAGGAGGCCACAGGTAACCATGAACTCAGTTTTCTGGTGCTGCAATTTAATGTTCTACTTTGAACTCAGATCCTCACCAAGACATAGTCTCACACTAAGGTCTAACTCTGCTTAGGAAATCATCAGTTCAGCCTGGAGCATAGCTGGATCCTTATCTTTTCTTGAAACAATCAAGTCAGCACCTAATATTGCAAGTGACAAATTGAGTCAATGCTCAAGGTGAATGGAATCTGGAAGAGAAACTCTTCACACAACTCAAGGTGTCCATGTGATGGACAAACCCTGAATGCTCCAGGGTTTCCTCAAGGATCATCAACATTCATCAGCTTCTCACGTCTCGCTGACTTGCACACTCAGTGCCACAGCCTGCAGGCTGTAAGGCAGGAGAGGCCAAGCCTTAAATAATCCTGCCAACTTCAACTCACAAATCAGAGCTGCTGCACAGCCTCCTCATTTTGAATTTCACAGCAAAACTGTTAAACTCTGCTGACTTTAAAAGCTCCTTTATTCAAACTATGTTTTCAAACCATCCTGATCCCTTTTCTGGGTCCCTTTGCAGATAAATAGCTCATTGCTAAGCAACCAACCCAATCCTGGCAAGCAGCACTTCTTTCTGCAGGCTGTCATTTTGTGCTAGAGAATCTGGACCTGCATTTCAGTCAGTGTCTTGTCTTCTGTGCTTGAAATTCTCATTTTCAACAAAAGACACAAGTAGACCATTGCACTGATTTTATATGTGGCCCAAAATAAGAAAATCAAGAGACATGCCCTGGCTTGCTGACATGGAAGTCCTGTAAAGCCTTAATCAGAATAATTATTACACTGCAGATTAGGCAGCTAGAGAAAATACAGAATGTCACACAGATGTGCAGTCCAATCAGATTCATCCACGGGCCTCCAGCAGAAGTTCTAAACTCTCCTATGAGTGGTCACTAACCTCAGAAAAATTATATGATCCAAAGTCTGAGGTGGAAAAAGCTTCTGAGACCGTCAGCAGCATCAAGTTCTGCCAGAGAGGAGCCAAACCCAGGAGTCTCAGAGCTGAGCACTTCTACAAAGGTGCCTTACCTTACACACAACTCCAAAGAAACCTTGTTCAACCAAAAATGTCACCAACAGGCAAGATGTGGCTGCCTGATCCCCAACCCAAATCTGAAACATAGCAGTGAGTGACTACTTTACAGTGGAGAATTTAAGTTTATCAACTTAGACTTGTATAAATCTAGATCAGTCTTTTATAAAAATGATCCCTGAATATAGTTTCACCAGCTTTCAGCATATAAATTTAAGCTGGCTAACTGCACAAGTTTTTGTGGGAGTTAAAGTAACTTTAAATGTATGCTTACCCCCTCAGAGCATAATTAATGCAGCCTGTGACAAGTGACAGCATTCCTGCTGAAGGTGTTCTATTTGCCTTTCAAAAACAGTAACTGAAACACCTATAGAAAAAGGCTCCACTTTACTTTCTATAGAACACTGCCTACTAACAGCACACAAAAACTACTCAGAGAAACACTGAATATTTAATTCAGCTGTAAATATAACTGTAAACTCAGGGAGCTGCTCAGGAAAGGTGAGCACTAGTGGAGCTGCCAAGCTCCCAATGCAGGCCAGCATCTCCCTCCTGTGGTAATCCCACCCCACTGCACAGCCCGGGCTCCAGCTGTGCACTCAGAGCAGGGATGGGCTTCAGAGCACAGCCCTGCCCTCAGTACCACCATTCCCTGCCCTGAGCACACCATCCCTGCCCTGAGCACCACCAGCCCTGCCCTGAGCTGCTCACTCTTTGGAGTTTGTCACAGCCTATCCCCTCACACAGCCATTCCAGCAGAATAAACAGAATTATAGTTTAGTCAAGACTGCTGTTGGATGCCATAGCCCTCATTACCACTACACAAGCTCTTTTGTTATCTTAAGAAGCACCTAAAATGGTTTCCTGAACAAAAAAAGCTGACTGTTTGTGACCAAAAGAGCTGCAGAGATGATTCCCAAAGAGCTCCCTGCAGCAGAGCCCACCTGAAACACAACACCTGCCAAAGATGAGATGGTTCTAACACTAAGAGTCACTTACAGGTGGGGATCACATTTTGATTAAAAAGTCATCCCAATATTTCAGACAATAACCTCACAAAACATGGTTTAAACCTTATGTTTGAAAAATGTTGATACTTTGCAAGAAAGGGGCCCCAGGTTTGTAAGCCAAAATTGAAAATGCAGTGCCTTCTAGGAAAAAAAAAAAAAAAACAACCAAACTAAGGAAACCACAGAGCTCCTTTCTAATGAGAAAAAAAAAAAAAAAAAAAAAAACCTTAAAAAAAAAAAAAAAAAAAAAAAAAAAAAAAAAAAAAAAAAAAAAAAAAAAAACCCACACAACCAAACTAAGGAAACCACAGAGCTCCTTTCTAATGAGGAAAAAAAAAAAAAATTTACTCAAAGAAGTGAGAAATCAAATCCTGTTCCTCTAATTCTGCTACATTTCTCCTCACACAAATAAATTTAGTTGCATCCTCTTGGCTGTGGGAGCAGCACTCAGACCTTTACTGAAGAAAAATGCAGTTTGGGAAAAGGTGAAATTCAATGCATATTTCAGCTTCTTGTTAAGTGAGAATCCAGTCCCTAAAGGTGCAAGGAATGCTTAACTTTGAAAGTGGTAAGAGTTTGTTGTTCCTGAAGTGTCATGAGGTTTGAGCCCAGTCAGTAACAAAGCCTTGCTCTCCCCAGAATTCCCACAAAACCAGAACCTTCCTGCAGAATTTGTTCATCCAAGTCACACACACAGCACACAAACACCACACAGATATAACCAAACTCCTGCAAAGGGAGCTTTTGCTTCCAAAAGATACTAAATCAGTCAATGCAGCACTGCAAGCACCCCTGGCATCCCACACAGCATCCACATCTCTCCCTACCCTAAAGCAAGCTGCACTTCTCAAACACCTACATCCAGCTCACATCAAAGAGAAGGATTTCATCTTGGAGCTTCCCAAGTCCTTAATGCCATTCCTTTGAGGGATCAAGGGGCTCTCTTTGCAATGATCAGTATCTAAAGTTTTCTAAGGGTTTGAGTCAATCTTTCCAGAGAACTACCTCATAACTAACACTGAGATTTATTTTCAAACACATATAAAGTGCTTTTCTTCCTTTTTTGTCTTTAAAGAAAAAACAGCAGGAACTGTAAACAGTTCTGTGGCCATTAGGACAGCAGGATCTAGAGGTCTATGATTTCAACATATCCATGGTACTTAGGTAAACGGACAAAATTATTGCTGTGTGACCTCCCATCAGTTCACATCAAGATAAAAGGACAATTTTATAGCCTCTGTAGACCTACCAAACAAATCCAGGCACAAACACCATGCTGTGTAAGAAGCCCTGTCATTTTAAAGCAAACACTGCCTCCTAACAGCACCATGGGAAGCAGAGCTCCTGAGGGAAAGGTTTTCCTGTAACTCATGGACAACACTTGAAAAACAAGAGAAAATTAAAATGAAAGCAACATGCAGAAACAGATGCTTAGGGACAAAAAAAAAGTACTCAAAAAATACTGGATGTGAATCAAAAATCATAAGCCTAAGTGGAACATGAATTCCAATAACAAACACAACCTATCTTTAGAATAGCATCTTGGAAAAACAGTTCCTGAATAAAGTGAGGAAAAGTATTTCTTTGTTCCAGGGCCTAGGAATTGTTGAGTACAGAAGCTGTCATATACTGTGTGAAACTACCACTGAAAGCTTTAAAATCCTGGCATAGAGAGATCATCCTGTTCCAGGTCTCCCCTCCAATCTTCAGAACTGTGTGTTTGTTGAGAGATTCTGGATCAAGCCAGAAATGCAAAATACCTGCATAACAGTAAATTTGAATATCTAAAACTGATGCTAGACTTATCCCAAAGATCAGCCATAGGACTGCAGTGTTTTCCTTCTCCAAAATTCAGGTAAGGAGATACAGTAACACTGGAACGGTGAGAAGGTAACAACAAGGGGACTAGAGAACTGAATGCACAAAAGAAATACAAGAATGAGGAAAAAAACACAGGTAGCTCATAGAAAACGGACAAACCACATTTCTTATCACCAGTATCTCTCTAGAGAATCATTACTCATGGAACACACAGAATACAACAGTGATTTCTATTAGGAGAAATCTTTTTCTAGAAATCTATTGGGAAAATTTCTGTTCAGAGATCTGTTGTTCTGAGGCATTCTGGTTTGGTGGTGAGTGCTGGGCCTGTCTCAGGGCAGGCTGGGTGTGAGCCCAGCTCTCCCTGGCACCTCCTCCAGAGCTCTGTCACCATCTCTAACAGGCTCAGCCCGCAGTTGCTCATTTGGGCACTAGATGGTGACAGGAATCTGCTCAAGCCACCCTTCAGAGGAGCAGGAGGAGAGGCCAAGCCCTGGCATCACCCTGGGAACAGCAGAGCATCCCCTCATCCCACCGGCTGGTTCCCAGGGAGAACTCACAGCCAGCACACACCTGTGCAACAGCCCAGCACTGAGGACAATCAGTTATAGTTATCCCAACTCCCCAGGGTTTCTTTCAGACCACCTCAGTAAGAAGTTTAAGGTCCCATCAAACTCCTCTCCATTTCACTGGATGTGTTTTGTGACTGTACAAAAAAAAGGCAAGAACAAATTTCATGTTTGTGCCACGCCAGCTCAAGAACATCACTCACTGCACTGTTCCAGTGAAGGGCACTTCTTAATTCAAATTGTCCTGGCTGCAGGACAAACTGTACAGAATTAGAACTTAAAAGTTCTATTTAAGTTATTCAATATGTGCACTGTTGACTGGATCTTAACATACAAAACCAGTTTCACCTCTCACTGACACCAACTTTCAATCCTCCCCTGAAAAATTCTGCCAGGATACCACAATTCTACCAACAAATGTTTTGTTGCAAGTCAAAATTTAGCAGGTTAAAAATTCAGTTTAGTCAGTCATCATATGACACAGCATCAAAATGCCAACAAAGTAGTCATTTCCATCAGACCAATTATAAAGATGAAAAAGAAATGCTCTCTAGCATTCTGAGCTTATTAATATTGTTTTGTAGAGGTACTGTACAACAGATGTATTTGGTGTCTGAGTCCTAAATACTTCAAATCTAAATTATTTGGATCAAATCAGCCCCCACTGAAAACAACACTTATCACAAGTATTAGATTATCTCACTGAACTCAACAGAAACAAGGAAGAAAACACCACATGTCACAAAGAAATTCCAGTTGAGGCCACTCCAGAGCTGCAGGAAAAGCTACAGACCAGAAAAGAAACAACCTAAACAGACTGGTTTAGCTGATTATATGACTAAAGACAAACTGCTCACCATATTTTAACCACAAAACCTACAGCTGCCATGCCCACTACCATTTTCATAATAAGTTGTTTTTTCCTGGGCCTAAAATCAGCATTGTACTCCCACAGACAGAAAAACAACAAGGTAAAACCATTGGGCAGGCAATATGGTCTCCAGGGCAGTCAATGCAGAAATTAAGCTGCAGTTTCTCTTTTGTACATAGCTGGACACTAAATTTTAAAACTTTTTTAAAGAATTTCAAAAGGAGCTCAGGAAAAATTGAATCAACTGTGAGAGAAGCATGCTAGAACCTAGAGCTCAAATTAACACTCCTGATGGACAGGCAAAGTAACTTCAGTAACACCTTGTGGGTCTGATGATTGCTTGGGTAACCATCCAAGTTATTTAATTTTTAGGGAACTGTACATTACCCTGACAAAAGCAGCACTCTAAGTGCAGTAACAGAGCTCACTTTATCTCCTTCAGGCCCGAGACAGTCCTAGGAGACTTTCCAAAATAACCCCAATTTTTAAAAACAGAAAATATGTTTCATTACAAGATTTAACAGAAACTTAACAGTATCAGGAAGCAAAAAAAGTACAAAATTAAGAGGCTGTCTGCCTACATACTTCCTGAAATCTCACTGAGTTTTCAGATCCAATTTAGAGTTTGCATCAAAGCAGGCATTAGAGGAGGTGATCTCTGTAACACAGGTCAAAGACCAGAAACTGCCTTTTAAAGAGGTGGTGGGAGAAACAAACCACCAAAAAAAGGCTTGGGCTGCTGAGAGAGACCCTGCAACTAGCTCAAGGCAGGTTTGGTTTTTAAGATGCCAGTTAAACGGCATTTGAGGTGGCACTAAGTATTTTTGTAATTTACAAAATGAAGGTTTCTTGTCAGTTTGGGCTTTATTATTATGCAGGGTTTCTTCAGCTGAGCGAGTTAAACATCTGCTGCCTTCCCACCATCCTTCCAAAGCTCACTGAAATCTCACTGGCACTTCAGCCCTCTGCAGTGGCTTCAGGGACACCTAAAAGGTCTGTCACTCCAGTATCATAACTTTATGAAATTAACCATACAATTAAAGCTGATTAGTAATGCTAATATTACCAAATATTCCATAATACTTTATTATGCACATAATTTGCTTTTCAATAGCTTTTTGTCAGCATATATTCTGCTAAACCTCTCCCTGCAGTTCACCTTGTCATTCTATCACCCAAAGGACTCACAGCTGCCATTTCTTCACTGTGTTAAACCAACCTGATCATCCTTAACCTGTAAGGTTGTCTTGTCTTTTGAAATCCCAACAGGCACCCTGAATACATTGCCAAAATACCCCAACTTTATTAAGCTCTGCACCAGGAGTCCAAGACAGTTGTCAAACTGTGCTGCCAAGAAAAAGATAACAGCAGATTCACAGCCTCTAAAATCAGCCTTGAAGAAGAGGTTTGGAGCTAAACTGAGCTTGGACAGTTTGCCATTTACAGCTGACAGTATGAAGAACATCAAGAATGCAGAGCTAGAATGTAATTTCCTAAACCAACCAAGGACCATATTAATAGATCTTCAGAACTGCTTGTAAGTTGGCATGGAGCAGTGAGATTTCAGGGCCTATTAAAGGCAGTGTTGGTGCACCTTATTTTGCAAAGCCCTGCTATCCTGGAGAAGGAAAAAATGGGACAATTCATTCCATCACTTGAACATCAAGAGATTTCACATCACTTCAATTCCTCTGCCTGATGTTTTATCTGCACTTGGCATTTTCTGAACAGTTCTAGTGATACATGGACCAACACATGTTTGCAGTGAAGCCTTTCTCACATTTCAAATCCCCAAAGCAATGTGTGTTCACTTACCACACAGACTCCATGAACTCAGGGTAAAGAGTTTTATAGTCATTTTCAAAGTCAATCCAGCGTCCTAATCTGGTAACACTGAACTGTTAAAACACAAAAACAGAGATTGAAAGGCATCTTAACAATGCATTGTCACAATGCATTACCAATATTTATTCTGTAAAATAAAAATTAGCTGGGTTTGAAGTGCAGTGTTTGTCCCATCTCAATGAAATACATCTATAAAGTATTTTAGCCTGACAATAGCTCCAAACAGTGTATTCATACAGGCAGAAATAAGGAAGGAATGAAACCATGAGCAGAGTTATTTAGAACCAAGGTCACAAAACAGGCAAATGTGTTCAACACAGCAAAAACAGTAGATCACTTGGATCATTCATCAGATAGAAATGGTGCATCACTCAAGGTTCAGCCAAGGTTCAAATGCCTGAAAATTGCTTTTCATTACAGTGGTCTCACTTCTATTTTTAAGACTACTTGTTGCAGTGACAGTGAAAACCCAGAAGTCTATCAGCTTTCAGTTCCATGAAAACATGATGTAACTTGAAGACAAAGCAATGCTGAAAGAAATTGATACATGACAAGTTATCAAACTCTTCCAGGGCCAGCTGCCTTTTAGGACTTCCCAGAGCCACGAGAGGGCTGCCAAAGCCACAGCAGTGACAGGTGCCAGCCCCTGGCACAGGACAGGTCATGGTCACATTCAGCCACCAATGAGGAATGAGCCAGCTGTAGGATTCACTGGGACAAGTGGGATTTCACAGCCATCCAAACCCCCCAGCTCTGCAGAGCCAAGGCAGGGACACCTGTCCTGACACTGTTACACAGAGCCCACACGGAATGTGAAACCAGCAAAGTGAACACAAAACACACTCATTCCCTCATCTCCACACTTTCTTACAACAAGGACACCTGTCCTGACACTTACACAGAGCCCACAGGGAATGTCAAACCAGCAAAGTGAACACAAAACACACTCATTCCCTCATCTCCACACTTTCTTACAACACCTGAGCTCCTGACATGGATCAGTTTCCATCCTGACCTTTAAGCCTCTTGACACTCCACTAATAAGATCCATAGGCTAGGACTGATTAGCACAAGGATCCACAAAGTTGGAGCATTATATTTGGTCTCAGAATTGTAAGATCTCAGACAGCCAAGGAACCTTTTCTATTTTTTCATAAGGTTCAAATATTTGCTAACCACTCCAGGCAGAAAATAAACACTATCTAATAGGAATGCTGGTAATTCCTCTCCCAGCACTAATCCAAAATATTTGAATTTATTACAAGTCAAAAGATATTTTTAAAAAGTTCATTATTTTTATTTATCATCTAAAATACACACATACATGCACAAGTTTATGTACAAAACAAAACACAAAATCCATTCACCACCCAAAAAAATCAAGTGGACTAACCAGCACTGTAAAAACACCAGCTGCTGAAGCATAGCAAGTTGAAAGGTATGGAAAATGAACCACAAATGTTCCAGGTGTGGCTGGGATAGAGTTAACTTTCTTCTTCACAGCAGGTACAGTGCTGGGTTCTGGATTTAGGATGGGAATAATGTTGTTAACCCATTGCTGGCTTAGGTGCTGCTGAGTCGTGCTTGCCCTAAGCAAGGAGTTCTCAAGTTTCCCAGGCTGTGCCAGCCAGGAGCTGCACAAGGAGCTGGGTGGGAGAAGAGCCAGGACAGCTGATCCCACGTGGCCAAAGGGACACTCCATAGGACAGGACATTGTGCCCAGCAGACAACTGGGGGGACTGGGCCAGGAGCTGTGAATCACTGGGCAAAGACAGGCTGGGCATCACTCAGCAGCCAGACAGGGCATCACTTGTTTTTTCTGGCTTTTATTCCTCCCTCTGTCCTCTTTTTACTATTTTTATTATCATTAGCATCATTATAATATTTTATTTTGCTTCAATTAAACTGTTTGTATGTCCACTCATTGGTACTTGGCTGCCAGCTGGGGTTAAACCACCACAACAAACCAGAATGAATCTTGCTTTTTTTATTTCTATAAGCAACAAATAATAATCAATAATGGGTTTGAAATACAACATTTCAGAGTGTAATTTGAAAAAAAATAAACTGTCTGCTTTTCGTCCAGCCACTCACTGAGGTTTAGGCCACAGTTTCTCTGCCCAAGGCACCTCTGGTTTCTTCAGACACTGGCCATAAATTCAAAATGGTCCCAAGGGCAAGAGGCAAGTGATACTCAAGTAAGAAACTCCTATTTCCATGAAAAGAAATACAGCGGGACTAGAAACATGTAGAGGAGTGTGATGAAGTAGAAGAGCCTTTGCAGGAGGAAAAAATTAAAATAATTAGGACTGTTCTGCCTAGGAAAAATAAATTATGGTTAAGATAAAGCTTTATTGGAAATAACTTTAGAGAACTACCATTCTTCAAACTTGCAGACAGCAACACTCTCCCTGTATTCCTGGGATGAAAAGCTGACATAAATATTCTCTGGGAAGACTGAGAGTTTACCCACACCTCTTGTGGGTATTTCTGTGAGAATTTCTGTTCTTCCAAAAATACAAGCTGCTGCCCTGCACTGTCCAATGAAAAGACTGTGGGGAAGGAGGAGCAGAAAAGCAGTGAGGTTAATGTTAATTTTCTTTAATGGCTCCATTAGAAAACCAAAGTCAGATCTTTCAATTTCCTATATAAGAGAAGACACAAAAAGAGACACTATTCAATGTATCTGTTATTTGTTCAGTGTAGTTCATTAGACACTTTGAGCTCCAGGAAACCTTCTCTTGACAGCACAGCAGTGTGCTCCAAGCCACAAAGGTGCTCTTTTTGTTCCCCTTTCAGGATCACAGGGGAGAAACAGGAGCTTAAAGACATGGGATTTATGCACAAAATCAGACAAAAGGATGAAGTTCCCCCACCTGAAACACTGCTGCACAAAAACATTTAGAAATGCTCAGCAGAACGTGGACTGAGCCTCCACTCACCTCCCACTCCTTGGCATATCTCATCACAATCCCTCTGCACTCTTTGTTGTAAGCTTCAATCCCCATCTTTGCCACATCTTCTGGCCCTTTAATGCCTAAAGTCTTGTCAATCTCATATTCCTGGGAGCATGGAAAACAAACAAAACAAGCTGTTATCAAAAGCTTTCAGGATTCCCCTGGATACTTTATGTGTCCTATACATTCTAATGAGGCTCAGGGGCCTCCTTTAACCTTTTGGGATTTCATGGGAGCTGAACTAGGCAGGGATTTCAAAGGCTCACCCTGGCGTGACTGTTTCTTTAGTCTCTTCAGAAAAATAAACAAAACACCAGTTTCAGAACTGTGAACCAAATAAATACAGGTTCATAGCAATGACCAGCTCCTGAACTCACCAGACTCAAAAGCCAGAGAAACACACTGGACAAGGAACTTCCATTTCTCTTTTAGCAACAATGTCAGGTAGGAAAGCAACAGAAACATGAGTGATAAGCAGGGAACAACAGGGAAAGAGGAACCTACAGAAATATGTGCAGATAAACTCATGACACATACCACAGGCAAGCCGTGGCAATCCCAGCCAAACCTTCTGTCAACATGAAAACCACTCTGATGAGCAAATCTGGTCACGATGTCTTTGATGGTCCCTGCAAGAATGTGGCCGTAGTGGGGCAGCCCTGTGGCAAACGGGGGGCCATCGTAGAAGTTAAACCTGCAACACAAAACATTCCTCACTAAAGCAAGAACTGAGCAGCAAGCCTTCAGACAGGGTGACTCCATGCTTATACTACTTGTGTTTCACTTGGAAAATGTCCATTCCTTCCTCTTCCATCATCAACAACACAAAACGTTCCTCATTAAAGCAAGAACTGAGCAGCAAGCTTCAGACAGGGTGACTCCATGCTTATACTACTTGTGTTTCACTTGGAAAATGTCCATTCCTTCCTCTTCCATCATCAGGCAGCACAGGTGCCACGCTGGCAGTGGGACTGAAGGGAACATTCCAGCCTGTTCAGCTCCTACCAGGATTCCCATGCCAGCACGCTGCTCCACAGTGGGAAGAACTCTTTGCTTACCTCCCCATTTCTCTTACAAACCCACCAGGCAGGAAATTACAGGTTTATTACAACTGTTTGAACACTGCTGATTCTTCATCAAGTGAAATATAAAGGGACAGCAGCATGAGCCAGGCCTGTTGCTGGCAAAGGCTGCAGCTGCTGTTTACAGAACTAAGGAAAAACAAAGAGTAATTACAGCCAAGCCAACCCTGCACTGCCACACACAATTGCTACAGCTTTAAACAGATTCTTACCTAGGTCTGTTCTTTGATTGCTTCAGGCATTCCTTGAAACAATTAAGATTTTTCCAGAGCGTCAATATTTTCTCTTCCTCATTTGGAAAATTTATGTTTTCTGGAACTTGTTGAACCATTCTTTCCCAACAAGGATCAATAAGAGAAAAATACATTTTGAACAGAAGTGAGAAAAAATAACTCCACATATATAACTTATATCTTTCAAATCCATATCATCAATCCAAAGAGCTTGATTCATTGCAGGCATGGAAGCAAAAAAACCCTTCTAAAAAAAGCCTAATTTCGACTGACTCACACCAAAGTTTTGGAACAGGAAAAGGATTCTCCATTCATTCAACTATGATTGGTCCCTTTTTTATCATGTTTTTATTTCTGTTTCCCAGAGAAAACAGTCAAAGGGCAAATTATGTTTTGGTTACAGGTTTGGATTTTTTTCTTCAGGAAAAGCTTCCAAGTTCAAACTGAACCTTCAGCACCAGTTTGTATCAGAGAGTTTCACTTTAAACTACTGAAGAAGGGGCTCCTTTTCACTCTACATCTATTCACAAACTGTTTACATGTTTAAAAGAGCATTTTCCATCAGGCTGTGCCAGCAATCTCAGATGCCCCTAAAAGCAGCCAGACTGCACAGAGCACAGTTGAAAAACTGCAAAGATGAACATGAGTTTTATAAGTATATTAAAACTGAGCCTCAACAGGCCACTTCCATGCTGTGTGAGCAACACAGGGAAGAGGAATTCTCAACATAATTAGGAACACACAGCAGTTGCCTGGTTCCAGACCTGCTATGAGATGGAAAGGGGTCAGATTTCAATAAAATGCCATGGCAAAACTAAACAAAGCTCTGAGAAATAAGGGTGTTCTGAGACAGCAGCTCCCTAACAGGAGAAAATTGGTTATGAAGGTTGTAACAGATGATGCTAGAGAATAAAAGCTTTCTTCCACCTCTCAATTCAGCGCTGCTGCTCCTGAGCACACTTACAGCAGAAGGAGCTACTACAGCTTTGAGCTTCACTCAGCATTAGAGAATTACAAGTAACAGCACAAGGCTGAGTCTTGGGATTTAACCATAAAGCAGCAACGAAGGCAAATGCATGAAGACAATTCTTTCAGTTACAGCTGAAGCTCCAAAACATTTGCTTAAATAAAACCCAGAACACCACAAAAATTGCCAGCTCAAGGCTTGAACCCCTGTGATGCGATGCTCCAGATCAACTCCACCACTTTTGTATTCATGACAAATCATTCTCTCCACTAATAAACCCAACTTATGCTTTATCATATTATTATAATTGAGAATCCCACAACCTGGTGCACAGGCAGCACAGCATTTGGAGGAGAAATCAGGGGCTGACAAGGAACACATGGACATGGCCTGGATGTATTTTAAAAGGTAATAACCAGCCTGAGCAGTGAGTTACTCTACACAGAACCTGTAAGAGAGTTTTCATCATTCTGCCTCCAATCAGTGCTTTCTCAGTGACTTGATCACAGAGACAGTGGAAATGATAAAAGAATTCAGCCTTAGAGCTTTTATCTCCCACAAGCCAGCTGACCTGAGGTGTCACCATATTTTTATGAAAAAATCCCTTCGCCAGGATTTTTCTCCTGAGAAGCCTCAGCAAAGAAATGTAAACAACAACTACCTGATTGCTTTGGAATGTGGTCTGGAGGTTGTTTACCAACAGCTGCATCTTTGATTAGTCTCATGTGAATTGCTTTTACTTAATGACCAATCACAGCCAGCTGTATCAAACTCTGAGTCTGCCACGGGTTTTTATTATTCAATCATTTCCTAGCCTTCTCATGTATTATTTTCTTTCTATCCTTTAGTATAGCACTTTTTTAACATATAATAATATAATAAATCAGCCTACTAAGAAATATGGAGTCAGGTTCATCTCTTCCCTCATCCTGGGACCCCGAACACATGGACACTGAGGTTCAAGGCTCAGCTCCAGCTCAGCCCTCCCCCTCAGTGTCACTGCACGGGGCTTGGAGCCTGGGCAGCTGCCAGGCCTGAGGACAGCAGAGGCAGGCTGGGCTGGGTGTGCCTGTGGCAGGGCTGAGGAGGCTGCTCACGGCTCACAGCCTCCCTGCGTAGGTCACAGAGTCACTGTGGGCCCATCTCCCAACTGAAGCACTGCACGGGCACAGCAGTGTCCAGCAACCACAGGGCACAAAGCACCCACCCTCAGCAACAGCACGGGCTTATTGCATCAGAAGCAGGGGGGAATAAATACTGTGGGGAATTAACGTGCAACCACCGCTACTGGGTATTTTCTCCAAGTTACAAACCTGAATTTTATGGAAATTTAGAATTTTAAACAGACTGACTTAAAAGGTAAAAGCACTTTGAAAATCTTGCCATGGCTCAACCTCAGCTGAGAAAAAAAGCCAAGAGCTAACAATAATTTTGTAGACAGAGGTATGCATATCTCTACAGCACAGAAAGAAAGCTCTTTATAAACAATCTGGGTATTTTCAATCACAAAATAATGAAGGACAACTTCATTACTTTGAACACAGACTGAGCAAAAACATCACAAACCATATTACAGAAATTATACAAACACATCTAATAAAATCCAATTTTCAGATGACACTTCACATCTACAGAGCTCAATAAACACAGGAAGGGTTCTCTGTGCATTTTCTGCTGCTAAGAAGTGTCAAAGTTTAAGACAATGCACCATTAAGCAAGTTTTTATTAAGTACACTCACTTTTCTAGAGGATAACAACATTCACTAGCAGAGGTGTCAAAGTTTGGAGATTGTACTACAGCAGTCTGAGACTTAACCTGGGCTTCTTATCTACAAGAAAAAAAAAGCATTAAAACCATAAAAGGAAGTTCCCATGTACTTTTTTTTAAATATTAATTTTTAAAAAACAATAAAAATTCAATTAAAACACCAATTATGAAGTGAACCCACATTTGAGAAATATTGTTGTACTTTCCATAAGCAGATATAAGATTAAAACAAAGTGGACTTCATGACATTAATCATTTTGTTGACTGAGAAATAGTAAGTATAAAAACACAGGATGAACTAAAGGGGTACAAAAGGTTTCTGATTTTCAGGGGTCTATGATCAGTCTCTTGTTCCAGTCACCTTCTCTCACAAACTATTTTGTAAGAGAGACCAAAGCTCCCTCCAAAGACAAGTAGCTTCCTTTCTCCACCTACAGCTGCTTTCTCCAGAATTAAACAATGCTCTATTTTCCATACACACCTGGCCCCACATTTCTGCCTTTTTAGGTACAGTTCTGGTGTAACACCACTCTAAACCATTCACCTGATAGTCAAAATTCTCCATTTCTAGAAGGGGTGAAAACAACCAAGTTTAAAACAAAAGGAAGGGAGGATGGGAACAGAGTGCTGAGCTACAGAACAAATGCTGCTTCTGAAAATCCTGTGCAAGTGTCTTATAAAGGGAATAAAACTGCAACACTGGCCCAGCTGTCCCCCGCAAGGATTTCCTTTAACACTGAAAGGCCAATTAAAACATTGCTAAAGCAAGAAGCACACTCATCAGTTAATGCTGTCTTTAGATACAAAAGCTTCATGCTATGCAAGAGCCCAGTTTTACACTGTATCTTGCGATGGCTTAAGAAATGTTTGTCACCATCATGCTACAAAAAAAGAAATCTAGGTTATCTTGAAATAACTTTGAACTAAGTCTTTTTAATAACAACTCAGAAACCACTGTCAGCTGAGTTACTGAACACTGCTTTTATGTGACAACTGAATTCTATTACCTGACAGCTGCTTTCTAAGCATGTCACCACCAAACCGAATTAAAGCTTCCAAAAGGCTCCCGGGGTGTGGAAGCCAAGGACTGCTGCAGATATCAAAGTCACCGCAGCTGCAGCAACAAAAAGGGTGCATTCATCAAAGCCCCCTACTAAAAAGATGCTGAAGGGAATGCTTAAGACATACTACACGTTTTAAGGGACCTTCTTTGTACAAATAACTAATGAAACCAAGAATTGCAAAGCATTAAGAACTGAAATACAAATAAGTAATAAAACCAAGAGCTGCTAAGTATCAATCCCTGCAATAAGGCATCTGGCTAACCTTTAATGAGTACCTCCTACAGGTAATCCCTAAACTGCCGTAAAAGCAAAGAATCCCCACAGCACCCAGGCAGCAAAACACGCACACGAGCGTGCCGCTGTACACACAGAAAACGAGCTAGCAACGCCCAAGGCGGCGGGGGAGCGGCCAGCCCGGCCGGACCCGCTCCCGCGGGGACAGCACCGCCGCTGCCGGGCCACGAGCCGCCGCTCTCCCGCCACACCCTGAAGGTGCCGCGCCCAGCACCGGCTCCGCTGCTGCAGCCGGCCCGCCCTCGCGCCTCGGAGCCGCACGAGCGGAGCCCGGGCGGGCCGTGAGGCGCCAGGGTCCGCCCGCGCCGGGCCCCCGCTCACCTCCGTCCCGCCATGATGCAATCGCGCCCGGCGCAGCATGGCCGGAAGCGCCGCCGCCGCCGCGGCCAATCGGCGCGCGGCTCTCAGCGGCCGCGCGGAGGAGCTTTGCAAGGCGGCCGCCCATTGGGCGCGAGCTCCCCCGGTGCGGGGCGTCACGGCGGCGCGGGGCAGCTCGGGAAAGCGGGCGTTCCCCTCACGGGCTCGGTGAAGCGAACCCGAGCCATGGCCCCGGGACCCTTCAGCCGCGGGCCCCGGCACAAGGCCGGGCAGCAGCTGTGCTGCGTGCCCTGCACAGCCCCAGCCGGCTCGAACCCTGCGGGACCGGCACGCTGGGTTTCTCCCAGTAACTGCATGCCAAGGGCCTCTGCCGAGCTCCTCTCCGGAGCCCTACCTTACCTCCCTTAAAGGGCATATTTTAAAATTTTTAAAAATAAATTTAAAAATAAAAATATATATACCAATTCTTAAGGCTGTAACTACAACAGAAACCCCTCCTCTGCTGCTAAAAAAATATTTAAAACATTTTTTAAAACCAAACTTGTAGATGGGTTCTTCCATGTCAAAAGAAACTTAAGGGTTTGAAAAAATATTATTGCTGGCTGGCAGCCACTGAGAAATTACAAAACATTTCATGATACATTAAAAAGCATTTCCTTCACTTTTCTAGTGCAGAAAACAGCTGTGAAAAGGCTCTCGACAGGGAAAAATAGAAGTGAGGCAGAAAGGTGAGGGAAGGAGATTTCCCAGCCTGCACACCTGAACCCTGCCCAGAACAGAGTGTGGGGAATGAAGTCCAGGTCAACAATGCACAAACAGCTCAGCTGCCTCCAAGTAATGATTTCAAACTGCTCTAAAACCTTTTTACTCATAGAGATGTAGGTACCAATGAAGGTTTCAATAAAAGCTTTGGTTGTTAATTTGCAGGACTGGGTAGAGGATGAATTCACTGCTCTGTGCAGGACAGTGTCAGTGGGTGGATTAGAGACAATCCAGATGTGAAGGGAGGCACATTAACTGGAATTCTTTCCTGCACAAAGTAGCACAAGACTCCTTTCTACACAAAATTTCCTACATCCTTCTAGAACAGCTAAAAGGAATGCAGACTCAATCTGCACCAAACTCACAGAAACAGAAGAGAAAATGAGAACTGAGGCCAGCCTGAGCTGGGCTGACCAGCCAGGCAGGAGAGACTGCGTGCGTGTGGTTGCCAGGGGAGAGTCCCTCATACAAACACAGAGTTCTGGGATGTTCTGTATCCAGGAGGGAAGTTTGGAGCGCCAGAAGTTTATTCAAGCCACGCTGCTGCCTAATACATCTGTGAAAAAGCCTGTGACAGCTCGGGATGTGGATTCTGCCACATGATGTGGCATTTCTTTACAAACATCCTCATGAACTCTGAAAGCGCTGCAGCCTCCCCCTGCTCTCACATGCCCTCAGATCTCAGATTTTAGACAGCTGCTGCTGGCTCCAGTGCCAACCCCTTCCATTTTGGCCTTTGGTTTGTAAAACACACAGGTGACAACGCCAGCTGAGTTTAAATGGAATTCCATATAATTCCAGAATGGAATTTGAAACAAACACTGCTTAGAAATACACACTCTAAAGCAGTGAAACAGACAAATGTGGGCAGTTTGTTTTTGGCAACGTAGACTCCGTACTCGGCCGAAATCCAGACCTTTACCTTGTCTCCCCGTGTATATTTTGTACTTCTTTGCCCTTCACTGTTATATTGTAAATAAAATGTTACCTGCATGGGAGTTGCTACTCTTGTTCATGAACAGCCTTTACTTGGGAGCATTTGGGCAACACTGAACTTGTTTTCCATTAACAAGTTGGGAGGCAGTGGGGAGGGGGTGAACACGGAAGTCACTGTCACATTAGTTACACAGAGGCAGAAAAACGCCACCCAAAACAGATTGGAAAATCAGGGGAAATTTGTAGCAGAGGGACCAAGGCCCAGCACAAGTAACTGGGACATTCCCCAAACTACAAGAATGAATGCCTCTGCTCTCATTTTTCACTCTAGACTGATGAAAAAGCACCGATTCAGCTGGAGAGGTTAAAGGGGGAAAACCACCAAAGCCACCGTGAAGCCTCAGGAGGGGACTCCCCTGCCATGAAGCGTCTGAGCGGGAAGGCACGGGCACCATTTTGTGGGACCCGCGGGAAGGTCACCGCTGCCCGGTGGCGCCGGCCGCAGCATGGAGCTGCAGAGGAAGGGCGGCCGCGGGCACTGGCACTGAGCGCCGCGGCTTCTCCAGCGCCCGGTGCCGGCCTCAGGCCGCCTCTTCTCCCTTCCCGCTGGCCCCGCGGCCATTTCACCACCACCCCCCCCCCCCATTCCCAACCAGCGCCCCTCACGGGCGGCGTGCGCGGCTTGCGTAGCGGTTTGCGTACAGCCGCTGCAATGAACGGGCGTCCTACGCGGTTTGCGTTGCGCCGCTGCAATGAACGGGCGTCCTACGCGGTTTGCGTTGCGCCGCTGCAAGGAATGGGGTCCGTACGAGGTTTGCGTGGCGCCGCTGCAAGGGGCGGGCGGGCAACGGTGCTTGCGCGGGGAGCTGAGCGTAAAGGCCCTTCGTGAATAGGGCATGAACAAAATGCGCTCGCAGCTCTGAGCCAAGCCAAAGCGCGCCCAAGGGGGTAGAGATCCCGGAATAACCCGGGATAACACGGGAGATTCGAAGGCGCGGGCTGCGGTGACGCGACGACTCCGCGCTCCTCGGGCGCGGAGGGCCAAGTTTGGCGGGGACAGGCCGGCTGAGGAGCGGCTGTGCTGCCCCGACCCTCCCCCGCGGCGCGGCGGCACTTGGACTGCGCCGGAGGTCATAAGTAGGGGTTGCGCCGGAGCGCGTCGGCAGTGGGCGCGGGGCGGCGGGCGGTGCGCGCGCTCCCTGTGCGGTCCCTGAGCCTCGGCGCCTTCCCCTCCCCTCCCCTCGCTCGCTTCGCTCCCGGGCCCTGCCCCGGCCCGCCGTGCCCGGCGCAGCGCTGACAGCCCGGCAGCGCCCGGCCGGGGAGTAGGCGAGACCATCTCCGAAGAGGCGGCTTGGAACCCGTCAAGCTGCCCCGCAGCCCGCAGCCGTTCAGCCAGGCTATGCGCTGCCAACGGGCTCCGCTCAAGAAAAAAACAGAGCGGATCGTGAAAAGGTAGAGGCGCCCGCAGAGGCCCCCGCAGGGCTCTTGGGAAGCGGCCGCTCAGCCCGGAGAGAAGCGGAGGACGCGCCGGAGAGGCGACGGCGCAGGAGCAGCGCGGCGGGGGCGTCCCGGCGGCTCGGAGCATGTGAGAGGCCGGGGGGCCGCGATGCTGCGACGCGCGGAGTTCATCGTGTGCCCGCCCTGGGAGCCCGCCCGCGGCGAGGGGGTGCCGGGGGGCGCCTCCCCGACGCCGCTGAAGGGCGGCGAGCCCCGGCGGGGCGGCAGCCGCTCCCGTTGGCCGCCCGGGCGGCGCGGGAGGGTCCCCGGCGGGGCGCGGAAGCTGCTGGGCAGCCGCACGCACAGCCACTTCCAGCACTACCAGCACCAGCAGCTGCAGCAGCAGCACTGCCGCGCCTTCCGCCGCTGCCACCGCCCGGCGCGGCCGCGGGTGCTGCTCTCCCTGCGGCCCGTCAATGTGCTGGGCCGGCGGGCGCCGGGCATGCGGGCGCCCCGCAACACCAACCAGTTCCTGATGCGGGAGAAGTACCAGCTCATGCACCTGCGCTCGGACTCGGTGGGCACCGAGAGCGGTGGGTCGGACTGCGAGATGGACCCGCTGGACATGGACTCGTACCTGGGGGTGCTGGAGAACGCCCGCGGAGCGCTGATGGAGTGCGCGGGGGAGCCCGGACCCGCCGCCCGCTCCCCGCCCGCCCGGGCCGGGGCCGAGGCAGCCGCGGGTTCCCCGCAGGAGGAGAGCCAGCAGTACTTCCCCTCGGAGGACGATGTGATCGAGAGCGAGCTCTTCATGGAGAGGGACTTCGACGAGTTCTGCAGCAGGATCGCCTGAGCCCCGGGCCGCGGAGGAGCGGAACCCCGCTGACTTGGAGCCTTTCCGCTTCGGAGGGGGGCGGGGGGAGAAGTTTATTTATTTCTCAGCCATTCCTTTGCGTTTTTGTCAGGGGGGCTGGCTAATTTTACAAATGTGCGTGTGTAAACAGGGGGGAGCCCCCGGAGCTCCCCTTGTAAATAAAGTGAACTTTTCTGAAGGAGACATCAAAGCGGATCGCGCTTTTTGGGTTTTGGGGGGGAGCGGGGGGGCCGCAGGGACAGGCAGAGCCGCCGTCGGGGGCAGTGAAGAGACCAGGAGGGAGGGAGGGAGGGGACGGGCAGTGACCGGGCAGGGGGGCGGTGACGGCCAAAGTCGCGGCGGAAAAGTTTCACGCCTCTCTGGCGCTCGCCCCGATTCTGGTTTACGACGGCGAAGTCGTTTAACGATCGCGGAGGGCGGCCGAGGCAGCGGCCCTTGACACGCGGGCACGGGGAGCGGCAGGAGCGGAGAGCCGCAGCAGCTCGGCACTCTGCAGCTCCGGGAGGGAGCCTGCCCGGCCCTCCCGGCTCCGCTCGGCTCGGCTCGGTGCGGGCACAGCGGGGAAGGGAAACACCAAAGCCATTGATCGGCCCTGCAGGTTTTTATTGACCCTCCCTCGCTGGGAAATGTTGGGGGCGCTTTGGCCGGAGCTTCCATGGCTGCCCCGTGCTCCTGAGAGCAGGTTTATTTCTATTTTACCAACTACAGCAGAGGGAGAAATGTCTAGAACGAGGTTTAAAGGGCCACCAGCTGAAACAACTTCTCCAGAGCCAGTTAGAATTATGTTTAAGTACCGTGCAGGGAGCAGATCTGATCCACATTAAACTCACCAACCTCCTGAGAAGGGAGCGAGGAGGCATCAATTCCAGCTAGAAATGGTTAAAAATTAGAGCAGGTAGCACATTCCTGGCACTTGTTGCCAGGGGAGAAGAGAGGGACATTGTTTTATATTGTCTGAAACAGGAGATGCGGGGCCATCATTTCTCGAGGTGCCTCCTGCTCGCTCGGCTCCCTGTCACGGACCTTGTGCTTTCCCCCGTGTGCAGACACGGTGAGATCAGAGCGTGCCAGAAGGACAAATTGAAGAAAAATTTGCAGCTAAAGGTGTCCCTGCCCATGGCAGGGGGCTGGAACTGGATGATCTTTAGGGACCCTTCCAACCCAAAACATTCTGGGGTTCTGTGGGATGTTTCTTGCAATTACAGAGACGGAAACAGGAGTTAACTGTTACCCTTACAAAGGAAACTATTTTAAGACAAAATACTCGAAATTTGTAGTACCTCAGTTGCAATCCTATGAAAAGAAATGTCCAAAGACACCATTTTCTTCACCCTTAAGAAACAACACTGCTGAACACATTAAGACCAACATCATGTTTATTTTCTTTGGAATTAGCCAAGTGGTCTATACATGCTTATTCTGGGAATTTCACTCCATGGGAACTTCCAGGAGAGGCACAGGGAGAAATAAACCTCTCACATGGGTAAATGAAACCTAAGTTTGCACCAGTTTGGTCATCAGCAAGTTTATATTTTATTAATGAACCCAGATCTGCACTAGCATGTTAAATTAATGGCTTGGATGCATGTTTTCTTTTTTTTCCCCCTGACTTGTGATTTGAACAAGTACGACAAAAATCCCCTCAGGAGCACTTACTTGGAACTTGGCCTTCATGCTGCTGGTGAATTTGCATCATAATGTGGATGCGCTTGGACACAACAAGCAAAGTAAAGCAGGAGTGTAAATTAACAAAAGAGCACAGGGCCATAATTACAGGTCACACAGAGCCTGACAGAATTACAGAGATTTTCCACTGGGGAAGGGAGCTCTGTGTTCTCTCACCAGACAGAGACTTGCCACGAATGATCCATTTGTGTTCAAGCCCTGGAAGTTCCTCCTTGCTCCCCTCCCAGAGGGAATTCTCTTACAAACCTTTCCTTGGTGTGTTACTTGTGTTGCTCAGCTCTGGCTTAAGTGTAATTTTTTGTCACTGTTTCCTTCCTTTCTCACTTGAATTAGGAATTTCCTGAGTGTTTAGAAAGTAATGGCCTTGTAATGGCTGCAGACACAAATAACACCTTACTATTAAGTTTGAAAGTACTTAACAAAGCTGAAATTCCAAATCTAACCAAGTTCTTCAACATCAAGACTGGGAAAAGAAACCAAAAGCTGTTGCTCCAGAAGATCACCTATCAACCCAGTGGCCAACAAACCTGCTCAACTCAAACTTTACAAAAACAAGTTTTATATGTTCCTAGGATTTTTCCTGTATAGACACACTTCTCATACAGATGAGCTTTACAAATGTAAGCAAATGTGGTGACCAGAACCTTATATATCAAGCCTTTACATTTTTGTTAGGGGTCCAGCTGGAAATCACTTATAAATAAATACAAATGACTGGAAGTCTAAGGCAAACAGGAAGAAAAGTTAAGGCCTTTGTTACAACACAAAGGGTTCTGTTGTAACCTGTGTAAGGTATTTTTATGGCCAGTCTGGGCACAGGATGATTTAGGATTTTGTAAACTTTCCTGGAGAAAAGAAGGGTTTGGTAATGTTCTGAAGGAGGGAGCAGCATTTATTATTCATTATTGCCATTTCAGCACTCGCTGAGCAGGTGCATTACCAGTTTGTGGGGCTGTTGGAAGTCCCCAGCATGGCAGAAATGCTGATTTTTGCTGAGGAACAGTGATGCTGCACAGTTCCTGAAATGTCTTCAGCCACATTCCTACAAGAAAAGTAACCATGAGTGGAAGAAAATGGTCAGACTGCCACCCCTCATTTCCAACTGTGCATTTGTCATGGATCTGAGGATGTTCAATTCAACATGGGGTGATAAAAAAAAAAAAATTAACTGTCTGCTGTAAAAGCAGTAACCATTTTGCTGTCATATGTTTGAATTATATTCAAATGTCTCTGGTTAATTTTTCTTATCTCTTGTATTCTCTTCCAGGCAAAAACTGATGACTAATAAAATTCACAGGAGGTGTAATTTATTTTTGCTGGGTGAGGATACCCTTTTTCACCATACAGAAAAAAAACCCCTTCAATCGAACTGGGTGCAGCTCACCCCCACTCTGGCTGTAGTGCTGCTACATCACAGCCAGCCACAACAAGCCAGTTTTAGCTGGGAAACAAGAAAAATAAAGTATCATATAAAGAGAAGCTTCCATCTCCTGTCAACAAACACTGGCATTTCATATTTTCTTTAATGTTAATCATCCTTCTATCCTGAAATTTTACAGTGAAAAAAGATCAAATGTTTTATGCAATTCAGAACAAGGCAATGAGTTCAGAATAAAAATTTGATTTATGTGCCACTCCTCCTCGTGTTTCTTCAGGAAAAGAAACCCAAAGTCTAACAGCAGCAGATTGAAACTGAAATAAATAAACACACTGTCTAGCAGTTATTCCCAGCCAGTTAAAGGTCTTTTCCAGATGATTAATCCTTTATTTAGTAGCAACAATTTAATCAAAAATTGATTCAAAATAATTAAAATTCCAAGCTCCAGAATAGTTCCTTTCAATATAACCAGCAACTTCTGCCAAGAAAAAGACGAGCTTCCTTCTGGCATGCCTGAGCACTTCAGGCAGGGTGAGGAGGCTCAAAGAGGGAAGTGCTACAGGATCTCTGTCCCACCAACATCCCTCGAGAGCCCGGCCCAGCTGGAAACTGAGTCACTGATCTTTGCTTCAGTAAGTGTCCAAGGCCCCAGAATATCAAGGAAATGTGCTAATTGTGCTGTTTCCGGGGTTCTTGCAGGAGTTAAGCCAGGGGTAAAAAATGTGCCAGATCCTCACAAGGGCAGCAGTGCTGCTGTCAGGAGCAGGGCACAGTATAGTTTCCTCCTGGCTGCTACCACAGACACTTGTCCAGGCCAGCATTTCCCAATTGCCCTGCTCCACCCCTTTTCCCTCTACCAATGAACTCTGTCATGCAGTTCCTGTCCTTATCAGCCCCAAAGCAGGAATCCTGCAGGCAGTGTGTGCCGCTCCCAGCCCCAGGCCTGCTCCCGGAGTGCCCCTTGGGCCATCTGCATCGAGGTGTGCCTGCTGCCCACCTGGGGATCACAGAGAACATCCTCTGCCTCCTGTGTTTGCACAGCTTGCTGCCACAGGATCCTCAGCACAGCTTTGAATGGAGCAGGGCTGTCAGTTGAGCTCATTTACCAGAGCAGTGAAAGATTCTGCTGTTCCCCTGCCAGGCACAGTGAAACCATCCTTGTCACCCTGGGCCTGTCCGCAGTGCCCACCCTTGCTCATGGAATCTGTCAGTGGAGCAGGAAGATGGATGAGCACTCCCCAGCTATGTGGCACCTACTTGAAGTCTCACTGTGTTTACTGCAGTTCAAATGCCCAGCAGTCTTTCTGCACAGCAAAACCAACAAAACCATGCTCCAAATCAGCACGTTTCTGTTCCCTCTAACACCTCACTCCCTCAAAGCAAGGAGACTTTGATATCCTTTGGGAATAAGCTCCCCAAGTTCACCCTGGATTTCCCCACACACTGCTCCATCAGGCTTGTGCAATGCCTCCAGAGCTCTTGTGTTAGAGGAGCTGCTGAGCACCTAGTCTTTATCTCATCTCTCCAATGGTTTTACAACCTCTCCTGCATTCCAAGTTGTCTCTTCTCTGAACTGAAGGCTTCTGGAATAATCATCTCTTTCTCACACTGATCAGCCCTGGGATCCACAGAGAATTGTTGCAAGGGTTGCATCTCCTCCTGCAGACTCTCTAATCAGTTTCTCTCTGAGTCACCGATGCCATCTAAACACTCATTATCTACAAATGCAATCTTTGTGTTTTGGCTTGTAAAATTACAGTGACTTGCACCTGAAAATGTCTTGCTCCTAGGAAGGTCATCTTTCATAATTGAGATCACTTTATTACAACCAAAAGTTACGTGGTTGGTAAATTAGTTTTACCATAGATCAATTCCAATGAATAAATGTTTCCCTTTTTTTAACTGCCTCCAAGAAAATGCAACTAAGTGCAATTCTAAATAGAGAGAATTTTAGTTCAGTATTGGGAAGGAAGGACTATTTCAAATGTTGCATGCTTGCCAGGTGAAAAACTTCTTGTGGTTAACCGAATGTAGGTGCTCAGTTGGATTTACCATCTTCTATGTTACAGCATAAAACTGGATCCAGCAGTTTGTTAACAAGCAAAAAGGACTTGCTTCCAAATAGGAAAAAAAAAAACCAGGAAGAAAAATAAGATCACAACTCTCAGGTACCCAATATATATATACCCAACTCTCATCAATACCCAATACAAACAGAAACCCCATTTATCTGATTTGAGAAGCCAGAGGGGGAATGGGGAAAGGAGGGCAACACTTCCCTGTCACACTACAGTCCCAGTCACATCACCCCAGCCTCAGCTGCTGGAAGAAGTGCAGTGCTGACCAGAGTTCCAGCTACAATCCACCCCTGGAAACAGCAACCATTGAAGCCTGCTTTCTAGCAGGCTCATGCCTGGTTGTTGACTGAATTATTTTCAATGTTTTTATCACAATTCTGCATCACAAGTTCATCCCTCTCTGATGACTGTCTGGAAACTGACAGAGAGGAGAAACTTTAACTGAAAGCTAAATCTGGGGCTTTCTTTTGTGGGCTCTTTGATGCACAAGTTGAGCTCATACTGCATTCTTTAATGCAGCACCAGTCTGTGCATTTCCCTGGACAGAAAAATGACTGATGTGTCCTACCTTTGAGATCTCCACACTTGGCTCCATAAATTATTATAAGGGACAGATGAAAGGACACATGAAGCAGCATGATCCCTAAGAGACAAAGCTAGGAAAGAAAAATAATCAATAATACGTATTTCAAAACATCTGCACAAGTGTTATTATCCTGTAGCTTGTGTTAAAGTACTTCCAGTGTTCAGCACTCAGTACCAGAGCAGCTGCATGCGCACAGGGACACCACATGCAGGAGTAAAGAAACATTCAGAGTGGGTGTCACAAATACCAAGGAAATGCTGGATTAAAAGAGATGCTTTTATGCTGTTTACATCAGTTTTCCTGCACCCCTATTTCATTGACACATGAGAAAAGACAAATTATATTTCCAGACCTGCTTCAATCAATTTTGGAGATAAGAAAAGCCCAGTTGCACATTTCAGACCGTCAAGAAATTCTCTCTCTGCACAAGAGAACACATTTTTTTTCCCCTCCTGTAACCAATTACTACAAAATTCATCAAGTATCAGATATCTACATGAGAGAGCAGGGTAAAGCTACCAGAACACCAGACAGCTTCACACAGAGGTTTGATGTTTCCCATTTTTGCTCAGAGAGGAGAAATGACTCAGGCACACTTGACTCTGGTTTGCCTTTGGATCTCAGACATGCACTACTTAATTATCATGAAAATCATGCAAGCATGAAAGAATCCATAAGCATGCATGGATTATTTCTTTGCTAACACTTACACGAGGAAAGTTGGTCCTAAAGGGCTTGGGAAAGTAAAGCCAGAGATTTACTCTACCTTTGCCATTCACACAATGCAAGTGTTGCTGTGTTCCAATCCCTTTGTAGGCCAGGATTCAGCACGTCAATAAAAATTCTATTATTACAATAAAACCAGAGCTGGGCACTAACAAAATCAAAATACTTCCTTTTAGTGCTGATTTTACACTCATTGACTGTTTTGGGGTGCACTTGAAGAGGAAGCTTATAAGTAAATTCCCCCCCTTCCAGGGTTCTCTTGAGGAATAACTGCCTAAACGTGTGCCACTGTAGGGGTACAAATCCAGCCTTCAAAAGCTGAAGCAAGCCTTTTCACTAGTGATCAGAAGGGATTCCTCACATCTCTGTTTTCTGGAAATCATTTCTTGTGTTCACATTACTCCATTTGCTTTAGCATCCTCCTGCTCCAGCCTTCTCCCTTCCCTTCTGTTCCTAAAGGCCCCATTTCTCCTCTTTCCTCCACATCTCTCATTGTCTTGTCCTCCATACAGCTCCTACACACTAAACCCTTCTCTCAGTGGGACTGTAAGAGAGGGTGATCATCAGAACAAGAAACAGCTTCCCCTTCCCACTGTTTGGATGTGAGGATCAAAAATAATCACAAGCCAGCCAAGTTTAAGCTAGATGCACATTACTGGTGAGAGCAGGGCTCCTTCCAGCTGGTGTCTGACTCCAGGAGGAAAGCACACTTCTGCTTCCTCATATCCCCCAACACGCACATTGTTATGCTAAAGGTTCCCATTAGTTTATGGATCTGTCATCACAAATGTGGCTCATCCTTGATTAGGCCAACTGATGCAATCTGTCCCCACCTCTCTTCCTGGGCTCTTTGTGTACATTACTTTCTCAGAACTAGTCTAAATTTAAGCCCCTACTGTGTTCTGCTGTTTTGTGATTTAACACACCTGATATTTCATAGAGGAAACACTAGAAACATTCAACAACTATCAAAAACATGGAACTATTCTAAAGCTGCTTAAGTATCACCCATTTTCGCTCAGTTCCTTAGGCCAGAAAAGCTTTAGCAGTCTTGCAGCATAGCGCTGTTCAAGGCAGGTCTGCACTGGTGCCACGGCAGCCTCACACCAACCCTTTGGACCTCATTCAGCTCGGCCCCAGCGAGGCAGAGGCAGCAGGAGCTGTGTCTGCACTTGTCAGGACAGAGCCTGGCCCTGCATTCCTACAGCTCTCCAGCCTCTGCAGAGTTCTCTGAAATTCCCTGGGGTTTGGGCTGGTTTTGACCAGGAGCTGGGACCTTGTCCCTGCATCTGTCAGCCACAGCCTGTGAAACAAACACCACTGCAGAGCTCTACTCAACTAACTTCTGCTAGACTTTTTTTTCCCTCTTTTTAGAAATAAATCCATACTTGCATTACATTCCCAATACCTTGGGTTCTACTTCAACATATTTTGTATTGTCAAGAAATAGAAAAACTAACAAAAGTAAGAGCTTAATTGTGCAGTAGTATAGGAGGAAAGGAAAAAAGTTAGAAGTCTACATTTAAGCAATTTCAGCTTCTCTGAAAAACTTCTTTAAACCAAACTCCTTGCACAAACGACTTTCTTCCTTGGTAACAGATGAGTGTATTCTAGACAGCTGATGGTGGCCTATCTAGTAATATTAGAATTACAGAAGAGATCTAGGCAAGTCAATTTCTGGAGCCACCTCGAATTCTGTTTATCTCTGAACTACTGCTCTGCTTTTCCTCCATAAACAAAGTGGCCAAGCTAAATGTTTCGCGCGTCACAACAGAACCTCGGCAGACTGCACCTGGGACGCAGAGCAGCGTGCGTGCCCCGGGACACCGAGGGCAGAGCGGAGCGGAGGCTGCACCGCCATTTCCCCTTCCAGGTCTGCCGGGTGCTGCCGGCGGGCGAGGCCGTGACACCGCCGGGGGCTGAGGCCGTGACAGCGCCGGTGGCCGAGGCCGTGACAGTGCCGGGGGCCAGGGCCGTGACAGCGCCGGGGGCTGAGGCCGTGACAGTGCCGGGGGCTGAGGCCGTGACACCGGCGGTGGCCGAGGCCGTGACAGCGCCGGGGGCTGAGGCCGTGACACCGCCAGCAGCCCTCACCGGGCGCCGGGTTTGTCCACTTGCACACAAAGCAAATCCCGTCCCCGCTCAGCGGGCACCGCATGTGCTACGAGCTCGGTCTCGGGTCAGAATCCGCTCCTTCTTCTGGAAACAGCCCGTCTGTAACACAAACAAAAGAACAACACGGCCTCTAATTTTGGAAGGTGGCTTGCACGGGGCCTGCACGCGCTCCGGGGAGGTGACCTGCTTTTTATGAGCTGGGCCAGTGCTTCCTGAGGTGCTGGATGTTTGTTTTGAGGAGTTTTTAGGGACACTGAAGTGAGATGGCACAGATGGCAGCAGGACCCGGCAGAGCTGAGAGCGGGAAGGGGCGATCTGCTCCCCCAAGAGCTGCATCTCTGCCCTCCATGCTGACCCACATCCTCCAGCTGGGAAAAAGGGGGGAAATATCCACAGTGCTTTAACGTACGTTAAAATAGAGCTTTAAAACCTAGTTAAGCACAAGCAAGAAACAGTTAAGTTCACATTGGGAAAAAAAAAAAAATTGGCTTCTGATCAGGAGGAGGAGCTTGGCTTTCAGTGATTTTGAATGAGAAGTAAATCCAGGCTATGGGGAAGCTTTCTGCCCCAGCCTGGCTGCCTCAGGGGTGCCCTCAGCAGCCCCAGGGTGGCTCCCAGCACCCCTCTTTAGCAGCCAGCACCTTTATTTCCATGGCTGGGGGACACGGCGAGCTGGCAGTGCCCCCAGCAATCCTCACTGCCACAGGCAGAGGCACATTTTCAAGCCGTTACGGCTTTAATCACTAATTTATTTGACTTGTGCAATTGTGAAGGGATTGGCTGTGCTGTAAGAGGGGGCCTGGGGAGCCTGTAGAGAGCCCTCGACTTTGCCAAAGCTCCCGGGATGGCATTTTGTGAGAACATAAAGACCACACGTTGACAGGTCCCAAAGGGCTCTGCATTGCGGATTGGCAGAACCACTGAGGTTGGGAGGGACCTCTGAGGTCAAGTGCAGCCATTTAAGCCCTGCAGACATGACCCCAGTGCAGTTCAGCTGCAGATACAGGGTCGGGACCCTTGGCACTGGGCAGAGCAGCACCAGGGCTTGGGAAAGGCTGCTCCTGCTGCTCCAGTGGAGTTGAAATCCTACCACAGGGATTCCTGCCAGGAGTCCCTGTCTCACACACGGAATGCAACAGAGCTCGGTGCTGTACACCATTTCACCTCCTGACTCGCTGCCTCTGCCCTCACACCAGTGTGACCAGATCTGTTAATGTTTGGAGGGTATTTTCTCTAGAAATAACTCCTGTTGCTGCTGAGCAGTGTTACCCTTTCAACACCTGCCTTCACCCTCTCCTCCCTAAGTAACTCTGTGTTTCTCACTCTCACATCTTCATTCCATTTTCCCTTTTTTGATTTTTAAGTCATTAGCCTCTGCACTGGGTTGTTCTTCTGGTTTTGGTTTCTTTTTCTTATTTTTTCCTTCTGTGGTTTCGTGAGGACATGAAAGCCAGTGCATGAGAGGTTTACAACAGAAATGACTTAGGCATTTCTGTTGAAAAAGGCAAGGCAGGACATAGACTGAGTAGGGCCAGAAGGAGGATGCTATCAGCTGCCACACAACAGAAGAAAGTTACACTTACGGAGACCTGAGTTGTTTAACCTTCCTGAGGTACAGAGATGTGGTCTCCAGCACATTTCTATTGCCTGTTTATTTCTCACCTTGTGGAGATTATTTTGACTTCCCCATTATTCAATAATCTACAGTTCTGCTCCTTGCATTAGACTGGATTCTACTTTGAAAAAATACTTTCGGATATCAGAAAAAAAAATGGCATGGAAAAAAGGGTTAAAATTTAGGCAGAGCAAATGTTTAAAAGCTTCAGGAAGTATTTTATTTCTAGTGGGAAAAAAAAGCACACAAAGAAATGAGCTTTCTGCTTGTTTCTCTGGTTTAAAGTTTATTTTCTACTTCTCCCATTTTCCCAGGATTCCAATAGCCCTAGAGGGCTCAGTAGTACAGCTCTGTCCAAATCTGTCTTAGGTGCACAGAAAGTCCATTTTGACCTTCCAGTACCTGCAAGGAGCCCACAAGAAAGATGGAAAGAAACTTTTTACAGGGTCCTGGAGAGACAGAACAAGGGGCAATGGTTTCAGAGTGACAGAAGGTAGGTTTAGATTAGATATTGGGAAGAAATACTCCCTGTGAGGGTGGTCAGGCCCTGGCACAGAGAGGCTGTGGCTGCCTCTGGATCCTGGGAAGTGCCCAAGGCCAGGCTGGATGGGGCTTGGAACAACCTGGGATAGTGGAAGGTGTTCCTGCCCATGGCAGGAGGGTGGGAATGAGATGGACTTTAAGGTCCCTTCCAACCCAGGCCATTCTAGGATTTTCCATTTCTGTGCTGGCTGTGAAGAGATCCTTCATGCCAGGGAATCTCTCCAGTTCTGGAAGTCCTGGCCTCGGCCACGCTCCCACAGGGAGCACACCCAAGGGAAGGGTTTTGTTCAAGAACACTTACAGAGAGAAGCAGCCCTTCTTTGGCCGCACAGTGTTTGCACAGCAGCTGGTATTTTTATAGTATTTTTACAGGCACCAGGGCTGCTGCACATCTGTCACCTCTGCGGTGTCCCTGACGCAGGTGCTGGGTGTTCCTGGAGGGCATGGCTGCACTTGTGGCATTCCTGCTCCGGGATGGGCAGCACAGCCAGCTCTTCTGGAGGCACCAGCCTGCTGCTCCTGCCTCACACAGCTCCTCTGCTCACCCTCCTGGAAATTCAGGGCTGCAGGACAAAAGGGCTGTGTTCAGAAAGCAGCAGAAGAAAGATTTTGTCATTAACCCCACAACTGATTAGGTAACAGGTGGCATCAAATTCAGTGCATTGTAAGAAGTCAGAATCCCATATTTCCAGGTGTTCTGGACGGGGCAGCAAAGGATGAAGTATTCAGAGACTGGCAGTCAGTTGTTTCCATCTCTGCATCCTGTGTTCAAATGTTGGGTCTACAGTAAAGGTCATAAAAATCTCCCTTGAGTGTCTCTCTCTCTTCATGAAGGAGGAGATGTACATGTCTGAACATGGCCCCTGGAATCTAGAATTAATGAATATATTATAGTCACATTTTAAATCAGAGGCCAGACTAATGGATATTTATTTAGAGCTGCTGCCATAATAGGAAACCAAGTTAATGAAAAACATCAGCAACTTCAGCTAACAGGGGAAGGAGAACAGATAAATACAAAATGTACACAACTATTGTTGCAAACATTCACTGTGACAAAGACAAGCACTACTTATCCAGCCCACATTGGCAGCCTAGAACATTTCAATGTGCATGAATTTACCATCACTAAAAATCAAATTAATTTACTCAGCTGTTAGTAGTTTAATCAAACTGTTAACAAAACCCTGTTAACAGATCAATTCAGGAGGGCTCTGTAGCTCCCTGGTAGCATAACAAAAGCCAGAATTCCAGCTTGGTTAGAAACTGCAGTTTTGTAGAGACAATTTATATTACCAGTGTTGCCTCAGATGGTATTTGTGACCCTTAAACATCTCCCTTAACCTCCCCAGGCCCCAGCTGGAAGGCATGGAGGGGGTTATTTCTGAGGAAGCAACATTTGTTCCAAGCTGGGATCTCTAAATGATTATTTGTGCAAGCCTTTTTTTTTTTTTTTTTAATAGGTTTTGATTAAAGCTATTCTCACAGTACAATACTTTTTAGTCCATTCCAATGCACCTATGAAACAAGTTTGAAAAATGCACTCATGATTACTATACAGTAATTTGTAACAGAGCTAAAGGAGATTCTCAGGTGACAAAAGAAGGGGGAAATAGGGAAAACAGAACTTCCCTGCTGGAGGACTATTTCTAAGGCATTTTCCCTCACTGATCACAGGACAGACCTTTTTACTGCAGACCAGCAACCTGCTTCCTAGAACAGCCACTATAAATATGACATCACATTAATTAACCTTTTTTTTTTTAATTCCTCTGCCTGAGTGACATTACAGTGGAAAGTCTAAGATAATGTGCTCATTAACTTTTCCATTCTTTGAAGCAGTAAACTGAATCATTCAAGCAGAAGTACTTGAAACAAGCTCCACTTGTCTCATTTTTTCCTGGGTTATCTGCTCAGCATAAGTTTCCCATGCATGAAGCAACAGTTCAATAGCAAATACTAACCTGAAACGTTCTCTTCTGTACCTATTTCACCTTCAAGCGGCTCATTCAGTCACAGGAGGCCTTTAAGCAGATAGTGGAGCTGCAGCCATGACTAAGTGACAATAATGAGACCAGACAGTTTAAAACCTTGATATTGTTTCTGCCTTATACCCAAGCTGACACCCCACTGAGATCCTTCCACATTTGCCTCCCTTTATGATACTGCAAAAGGCACAGCTCATCAGAAACAACAACATTAATGAGATTTCTATTGGGATTGCAGTACATTTTTCTATTGGGACCATTTGGACACTACTATTTGTCTAATTATTCCTCTCCTAATTAATTCTGCTGGCAGTTGCAGATCTTCAGTTATGTAAATACTCTCCTGTGTTTGTTCAATTAAGTGGAAAGATTCCTGTAACCTAATATATTAACATTAGGATAAAACAGCTGCATAACCTCCACCCAGTACAGAAAATCCTGGAGCTCTCTAAAGGAAAAACCTCTCAAAGTTTCTTAGACCTCTTATTTTTTTCCTCCTGTAGTTTCTCATAATTTTCAAAAGTATATTCCAAATATTTTCTTCCATTCTTCAGAGCTGGTAAAATGTATTAGACTACCAGTGAGTAAAAGAATAACATTTCTTTGGAGAGCTACATGGCAAAGGGCTTTACCACAACTTTACTACAGCAAATGATACCACTTAAATCTTTAAAGGCTTAAGGAATAAGAGTTCAGCACTCTGCTACATTATCCAGCACCCACACACAGAGCTGAGGATGACAACAAGAGTTCTGGTGTATTTTGTCTTCCTGGCTTCCATTCCAGTGGGGACAGACAGAACTCATTTACCCAATTCTTTGGAAGAGCCAGTGTCAGTCCTGCCTCAGCAAACGGGGCCAAAATCCACTAATATGAGACCCACAGAAAAATGGAATTTTCCCAGCAGAAAAAAATAATTTAATTGTGCAAAAGGGCAAACTCTCTACAAGTGCCCACGTGTCCATGTCAGTGTTCCTGACTGTTCCAGCTCCTGTGCTGACAGGCCATTTCCCATGCCAAGTTTTCCTACCCAGACAACCTTTCCCTCCTCCAACTCCAAGCTACTTCAGACTTGCACCTTTTTAAACAATTACAAATAATGTAGAAGAACCTCCTCAGTAACTCCACGTCAGTGGTTTCTGTGCTTTCCAATGTGTGCACCACAGCCTGTTTGCTGTGGTTTATGACTAGTGATTTACATTGAAAATTGCCTTTCAGGGCACGAAGGACATGCCAGCAGGTAAACACTTAGCATTACAGGCAGAATTAGCTTTTAGGAAATGACAATCTCAAATTTAGGGACGTATTTAGGACAGCCAGAGTTACACAGAGTGTCTCAGGAGGCCAGCTGGTGGCTGCAATTCAGTTATATCATGGATTTGGTATCTAAATGTTCTTATCAGGAAAGTCTGCCATTTCAGCAAGGTAAAGTAGAACAAGTGTTTTAACTCCAGTGGATTTTGACAGTTCTCATGATTACTGCACTTCTAAAACAAACACCTCAGGGCACATGACAGGCTGCTCACAATGTCTGCATTGGCTCTCCCTTATCACAGACTTATTTAAGTTTCCAGTTGGAAGCCATCAGCTTGGAGAGAGGGGTATTTTAATGAGCTGCTGACTTGGAACCCAATTTTAATACTCAGAAGGAGTAACAGCTGGTAAGTACCAGCCTTCAAGGCTACATGACACACATTACTTCTTCAGACTATAAACAGGATTATTGAGTGTTACAAAATAGAATTAGACTTTTCATTCTCTGGGACTGTAAAATTATTTCAGTGTGGATTAGCTTTAGGTTTTTCAAACATTATCAAAGTTATAAATTCTATTTAATGCAAGAACTTCCAGCTGTGTCAGTTAAGACAGCAATTAATAAAAAATCATGCCAATTAGCCAAAGAGCCTATAAGATAACGATGACACTAACTTCTTTCCAAAAGACACATCCCAGTTAATACAAAACTCCTGTTTATTTTTTCAGCAATGAAGTGCCTCCTATGACTTAGCATTCCTGCTTATTTGGACTTGTACAAAGAGAACTACTCCACAGCAGGTTTGGCATGAATTTGACATTAGTAAATAATATATGTTAAATATTGAATAGGGATGCAGCAGATTTTACTCACAATCAACAAAAATAAAGCCTTGGATTTTTATCTCAATAGTTATGAAGCAGGAGAAAACTTTGATAGGAGAAGGATCAGGATCCTTAAAACCAGATGGCACTGAAAATATGGTGGTGGTTCAGATGGTCCAGAATGTCCTTTGGTCTGTCTTCACCACAGAGATGCAACCTTGGTTCCTAAATCCAGGTGAAGACACTGCTTCCCCCCACACCTAATCTAATCCCTGGTATTCAGGACACCAAGAGAACTTCTCTGCAGAGTTCCTTTCCACACCTTTTAACTTGTGCAACCACATGTTTCCTTCCAGTTCCTCGTGTTTGGAACACAGCAGGTTTCCAGTGCAGTGCAGGGCACAGACCAGGTGCCCTACATGCCAACTTCACCCTTCCCCCAAGAACACAAACCCCCTCTTGAACCCCTCCCCTTCACCCAGATCAGCACATAATCCTCCAAACACATTTCAGCAGGAATGATGAAACTCAAACTCAGCTGGAAATTTTAAATTAGGAGGTTTATGGCAAACACCTCTACACTGTATTAAAATATGCACCTTTCTTGCCAGCCTCATCTACCTGCCTGAGATAGTCTGACTGGTGTACATCTAAATAAAATGAGCTCAACTTGGATTTGATCTCAACTATTACTTAACTTTTAAGTAACACAGAATCATAGAAGGGGCTGGGTTGGGAAGGACCTTAAATACCATCCAGTGCCACCCCCAGTGCCACCCCCAGTGCCACCCCCTGCCAGGGTCAGGGACACCTTCCACTATCCCAGGTTGCTCCAAGCCCTGTCCAACCTGGCCTTGAACATTCCCAGGCATGGAGTGTTCCCACTCCCAGCTTCTCTGGGTGGTGTGCCAGGGCCTCACCACCCTCAGAGGGAAGATTTTTTTTCTAATATATAATGTAAAACCATTTTTTATTATTATATATTATATATTATATATTATATATTATATATTATATATTATATATTATATATTATATATTATATATTATATATTATATATTATATATTATATATTTTATATAATTATATAATTATATAATTATATAATTATATATAATTATAATGTAAAACCAGACTGGGTTCTCTCTCAGTCTTAAGTAATTTCCCCCTGTCCTGTAACTCCAGGCTCTCGTAAAAAGTCTCTCTCCATCTTCCTTGTGGGCTCCTTTCAGGTGCTGGAAGGCCACAGTTCAGTCACCCTGAAGCTTCTGTTCTCCAGGCTGAAGTACATTGATTTTGTTTAAGAGTGGAAGGGGTGAGGGAGGTGGATCTGAGCAGACATTGGTGTGTTTTTCTAATTATATCAGCTGATTTTCTTTTTCTAAAGACATATCTCTATTTTTAGAAAATGCTGTCTCCCCAGTACATGCACTGGACATGTAGTCAGTGAATAAATAAGCACCTGGGCTCTTGCTTCATTCACTACTGAGGGAGAAGAGGCAAGGATATTTCCTTGTGCTGTAAAACCTCAACCTGAAAACTGCAATTCAGGTACAGTTCTTCTTCCTTAAAGGAAAAGGAAGAAAAATCATTCATCTGATGACGAGGAAAGAGACCAGCAATTTGTGCTGGGATAAAACAAGTAGAAAACATTCCGATATATCCTGAATTGGAGCTCCTGCTGTCCCAGTCATCAAAATGAAAACATGCATGTTCCCAGAAGTGCAGTTCTTCTCCAACCCCAAAATATGTCCTGTCCTACCCCATCTCCTCTAAAGAACAGAGGACAATCAGTGGTTAAACAAGCATGGGTAAGAATGTAGTAGCACTGCTATAAAACAAGCTTTAGCATGGTCTGCTGATAAATCTGCTGTAACACAAAATGTAAGAATAGCCCTTGTCCTAAAAACACTGGGACAAGTAGATCTAAATCTTGTACAAAGTGAAGCTGAATTAGAAAACAACATCAACCACTTGAACTTGCCCCCTGCCTCTCAGCCAGGCCCTGCCACCCTCACCTCAGAGGCAGCAGAAGAGCCCTATCTCATCACTCAAAGACCCACCCAGGTCAGCTCAGATCACCAACTGGAGTCACAAAGCTGCTCTGGCTCACTTTGCCCAGAGCAGGGCACACATCACCCCTCTGGATGCCTTGCAAAAGGCAGCTGTTACCGATGGGCAGAGGATTAGGAGAAGCTGCAAGTCAGGGGGAAACAAACATCCAATTCCAGCTTTATGTATCAAATGAACATTTCCATAGCAACCACTGACTCAATCAGCCCAATTTTCAGCGTTGGATTTGTATTTATTAAAGGAAAGAAGCATAAAATGTTCAATTGAGGCTGTTACAAAAGGGAAATACTCAGCCTGTTGCAAGAAACTGCTTGGCCACACATTAAGAGCTATGGTAGATTAAAGTGTTTGTATTTGTGCATTTCTTTGGGGCTATAAATTTATTCACTTCTGTGGATGTGATCTGTTCAAATACCTCTGCATTCAAAAATTTTAAAAAGTTGAATTTCAGCTAAAACCTCTAAGAATAATTCAAAAGTAACAAATAATTACCTTTTTAAAAACCCAAACCTGATCAAGTTTTGATCAAGAATATATGCTTATATATTCTCCCTCATTTTTCAAGGTTTGTTGTAATTATCCATCAGGAATGAATGTGCTCAACAGAGTTTAAAAATATTGGGGTTGCACCAGATGACTTCCAGAGGGTCCTTCCAACCATTTTCTCTATTGCTAAAGGAGAGAACTGACTGGTTTGTATTTTGTCCAGCTATTTGTTAATTAAAATACTACTGATCACAACATATTAACCAAACTTCCATTGTCACATACTTCAGTAATCACCATTACAACAGGTCTCTTACACATTAAATTTTAAAACACTTCAAGGTAATAGAATTTACTGGCAACCCAGGTATTACCAAACTTTACGTTCCTAGAACTACAGAAGATTATATGAGAGCAAAGCAGACTCTACAGATCAGATCCCATGCCCAGACAATCAGATGAAGATAGGGAATTACACTATCACAGCATCAACAAGTCTTCAGCTGAGTTTCTGCCGTTTATATGCAGCTAAAGAAACAAGTCGGAAAGCACAATGCAAAAAAAAAAATAAAAATCAAGATCTCCATAATTAGCTGATAATTCAGCTGAAATGAGATGCCACTAGTGACTGTTAGGTGTTTAGTTTTGCTGTCTTCCCTTTTATCAGCAGCACAAAAGTCAGCATTTCAACAACTGCTGTATTTTCCTGCCTGAAACCTGGCTTCAGAAATGACTGCAGGGCAATGATGGCTGTTTGCTGTGCTCTAGAACAACTGGTATTCCACAGAATCCTTGAAACCTCTGGAGTAAGTGGTTAACAAACACATCCCTGAAGGCTTTCTGGGATATTTTAAAGCTTCCGCATTCTGCAGGAGAGAAGTTGGACTGTGAAATGGACTAGGACAGTATTTGTGGCTATTGCTGTAGGAGGCAATATTGTAAATATTCTCTGTAAATATCCTCTGTGTGTTCTGAGTGTCAATGCTTCTTACATGCCAGCAGTCATAGGGTTCAGTGGGTCAATATCTAGTCCATTTACTTGTGAAATAAGCAGCTGGAATAACCCTTTGATTCTGATTGCTTCTCCAACAAGAAGGCTGGCAACCTGCTCATACAAAAGATCTGCTCATTTTCAGTTTTTGCACATTTTCGGGGCAGTCACTGGAGTTGTTATTTGTGGCTTGTTGCCCTGGTCTGGGATGGAAGGATGAGCAGTAAATTGACTCAGGGTCCTGTTTATAAAATAAGCTCCTACAAAAACTTAAATGGGGGGAGGCCTGGTATGAAATAGTTACAGTACTTGTGATAAATGAACAAAATTACAAAATTTACACTATCTTCTTAGAGGTTAAGGCTTTAGGCACCTTTGCTCTTTGTACAGGGCAATTTTCATTTTCTGATCTGCTAATAATTAAAAAATGCAAACAGCAGAGGAGTAAGATAGAAATCAGGGACTTCAGATTGCAGAGGATAGTTCAGATAATAATACTACTAATTATTTTCTAGAATTAAGCAATATGAAATTCTATTGAGATAAACAGCTCTCTTTTTTCCCTTAACAGTAGAGATTAGGAAGAAGTTAAAAAAAAAAAAAGTAAAAAGAGAAACCAAGAAGGGCAGCGGAGCACAGAAGTCCACTGACAGCCTGCAGGAGCCTGACACCTCAGTTTTATTTGTATTCTTAAAATCTACTCCTGCTGCTAAGGCTACGGAGTTGATGTGCTCTGTTTACAGCAGGAGAAGCCAGAGCCCAAGACAACTGCAGCACTGCCAGGCCTGGAGGTGAAGGCACTGCTTTGTTACAGGGGCATTCCCATGCCCGAATCCTCAGTGAAGGAAGAAAATCACCAATGGCAACACCGCTGAATAAACACAAAGCACATTTCAAGGGCCAGCTGAAGTGCCCAGAGGAGACAGACATTAACCACCCTCACACTCATCCTCAGGACAGTTTTGTGTCCACATTTGACAGTTCTTCCCTTGAACGTTGTTTGGTTTGTTATAACTCAGAAGCTTAAAATAATAGTGCCCAGTGTAGTTTTAAAGCCCAAAACAGCCCTCTAACAATTGCTTAATTTATTTCCCACTGTCATGTCCTAAGACTTTTATCTTAGGTCAGAACAAAAGAATTCCAGCCTCCTGCCCATGTTAGACAGAGAGAGATTTTGAAAGGCTATAAGGACAACCATTATTTGTTGGAAGGTTATTTATGAAGAACAGGAAGTTCAGGGGAGATGGAAAGAAGTCAAATTGCTTTCCAAGAATAGGAAGAAAAGCTTTATAAAACCAGTATACTTTGCCACTTTATCTTTGCTTCTCTCCTAAGACAAAAGATTTTGCGTTGTGACTTTATCACAATTGGTTTTGTATCTAGAAAATTAAATGTCATTGTTCTCTAAAATGATAAATCTTAAAATCTAAAATTAAAAAAAACCACCAAAAACAACAAACAAACAAAACGAAAGTGTTTGTCTATTCAACTGCAAGATAGATAAAATGCTACGTGCCAGCATCAGTTGGCAGGTTCTGCCAGGGTGCAAAGGCTTCCAAACCAGCATGGCATGCTTGAAAGAGTCCTGTGTGGATTCATCACAGCAGAGAAGTTTAGCAGGACCTGAGCAAATACACAGATCATCGTTTCAGAAATCAGATACAGGAAACAATTCCTTCAAAGCTCTCTGGTGTGGTTTCAGTTCATTATCTACCAGAAGAAAGAAAGGAAAACAGACCTTTAAAACAGACTATCAAACCAATAGTGGAGTTTTCAAGAATGAGCAATTTTTTCTGCTCTATGGGACTGGGCTTAAGCAGATCCCATCCCTGAAGGGAGTCTAGGAGCACAAACACAGAACAGGCAATTCCACCCTGTCAGGAAGAGGAGCTGCTCTTTCCACTCTCTGTGGTCATACAGTCTGTCTTTTCCAGACTGGGAGGCTGGAAATTTGTTGTTAAATTACATTTCTAACAAATTTAGGAGCTTTAGATATTGCTTCAATACAAACTATTTTTATTACAACTCCTTTACTATATAAAAACTATTGTCTTTAAGTTTAAAGCACTACTGCTATATAAAAGAAGTTTTTTTTTTTTTAAAGTACTTTATCCCCTGAAACACAAACAAGGTTATATAAACAGCATTTGTTACCATACAGAATCTAAGAAGCCTTTTGTCTCAGTTATTGTCTAATTTTTTTGTGTGTGTATGTAAAATGCTGACACATTTGGTAGGTGCCAACAGGTTGAGTAATCCCACAGGCAGCTCTCTTTTCACTACCTACCATTATCTTCACACCATGAAGACTGTTTTTTGTCAAAATAAATGAGGCTATTCCACATGACAACACATGTTCCACCACTAACTCCAACAGCTGTAACCTGAAAACAGAAAAAAAATTAACTGCCAAGTTAACCCCAAAACTTTTTATTTGTTTAGAGTTTAAAACAGTGACTGTACCGCTTGTTTTTATGCTTTTCTCTCCCTCATCTTCTTGTCAGTACAAAACACATACTTAGAACCTGGTATGTTCCCAGTTAAATCAAAGAACATGGCAGCACCCAAGTATCCACAGTTACCTGCACTGAGACATAAATGGATCATCATTTATCAGTCACTTTGCTTATGTAAAGTAGATAACGAAAATCACATGGATGATAAGAGGAGTGTGTGCAGAAGGTGTCTAGGAGATAAAAATCTATGTGGATCTAAGGCAGAAAACATGCTTTTAACCTAAAAACGAATCAGACCTCACAGCTGCTTTCGAGAAACTACAGCATGTCAAATTCAGCTTCGCTTTCACTTAGATCATCTCTCTTGGAAAGGCTGCAGATGTTGGGGTTTTTATTCTTCAAATTTAAGCTTTTTCTAAAACTGGGCTAGGAAAAAACTGAGACTGCACATGTACATCTTTGACTAGAATTTCCTAGAGGAAACAACTTCATGTAAGAAGCCTGTGAGGATGATGTTGAAATCAATGGCTTCCCTGCTTCCTATGCCCTTTCCCTCCACCATGACTGCACTTCATTTACCTGTACTAACAGCACAGATGAGAGCCAAGATAAGAGAAGGAATTAAAAAAGCTGTGATGTTTTCTATGCCATTACTTCAAGTGCCACATGCAAACCCAAGCTAACAGCCCCCTACTAAACTCAGGGGAACTAAAATAAGATCTTGCACACTGGATGTCAGGTAGGAGTGAACATATTTGTGAAAATTACTGTAGAATATGTACTGCATCACAAGTGGCAAAAAATTCCTTCCGGGGGAGACTGACGCAGGGAGAAGGTTGCAGACACTTGAATTGGGTTTTCAGGTACTGTGCAGTTTATTGGGATCTGGCCCAAGGGGACAGCTCCCACACACATGTACTTTGGAACATCTTAGCATGGGAATGAGTGCTCTGGCTGGCTAAAGAACTCAGTGTTTAGCGGCTTGCAGTGGTGGTGTTCTTAGGATGCACTCAGAAATAAACCAAAATAAGGCCCATTATGGCTTTGGGGGTTAGTGTTTCTTGGGGTTTGTTTTGTTCTTTCGGAGACAGATTTTCAAAGATGTGTAGAGAAATTCTAGTGGCAAGCACTTTACATTATTAGACCATGCTAGTTGTCTTACCACTGAGAACAATTCACTATTTTTATCTGGAATTATTGGTGATTCCAGATGTGACAACACAAATATCATAGCCTTACAAAAACAATGTGTCGTTTTTTTCACATTCAGGTGAAAAAACCCCCACAAATATTCTATTCATAGAAATGAATGATAAGTTCATAATTTACACACTTGTTTTTAAAAAATCAAAGGGGCAAAGGACTAACTTTCAACTGATACTCCCCACTCTTAAAAAGGAAAAAGTTGCCAAAGGACAAATGTAACGCTGACCATTAAACAAAGTAAAGGTTCCACCTTTCTTCAGAAAAGCACTGGAAACACCACACATAATCAATCTCTCAGTGAGCTTATTCTTTGGAAAGGAGACTCCTCATTCCCCAAGGGTGCCAGGGTCTGTTGTGTGCCCACAGGTCAGTGTCCTCACCTGCCTCCTAGCCTGGGAGCTGAGCAACAGGGCTTCTGGCTTTGGGTAAGGCAATGTTTGAAATACAGATGCAAACAAGACTGTAGGATATGAAATACGATAAAGCTAAATTCAGGAACTTGTCAGACACATCAGATCAAGTTACTGAGCAGCACAAAGGGTTCTGAGTCTAAGAAATGTCTTTAAAGAGACACCACATGTGTCTTGCCTGGAACTCAGCTGCTGGTACTGGAAATTGGACTCTGTCATCAAAGCAGACACTGCCTGCTACCACACTGTCAAATGAACTTGAGAGTTGGGCTACAGATGGACAGAGGGGTGAACAATTAACAATTTGCTAAGCAAATGAGAATTGAATTTAAACAATTTTTTTGCCCTTTCCTCTGTTCCAAAACACATAATAGTGAGGAGAATCAGAGATCCCTTTCTTCTGTCATGGTATTATCCAGTGCCTCCAGGTGTTTTAGATACCTGGAAGGTGGGGCCAGAGTTCAGGTCCTCAGTTTTTGTGAATTGCATTCACTCCTCAAGCTCCTCCCAATTCCTTAGGGTGCCAGGCTGCCTGGCAGGATTCTCACTCCAAGCCCAGCATCCTCACTGACTCCAGTATTAGCCACTTCTGATTGTGCAGCTGCAGCTCGGTACCATTTAATGCAGCTCTCCAGCTCTCCTGTCCCCCTCTACTCCAGCCTCATTAATCAAAAGTTGGCAAACTGCAGTAAATGCCAATGAAATTTCTTCAGTGCCTCCTAAGTCCTATTGAAAACTGTGTACATGGAAATTCAGACATTTCGCTCAGCTGCACTGCACAGCTGACACTGCAGCATAGCTTTTCAGAAAGGCAAAGGAAAACAAAATACAGAACCTTCTCCTGGCACATACAGGTCACAACTAAATGACTGAACAGAAAATATTTGGTTTAACCAAGTTCTGCTGCAAAAAACAGAGCGAAAGCTTCAGGACATCACGTTATGTGTGAGGGAGGGAAGAGCATATTAAAAATAAAAGCAAAGGAAGTGCCACAATGCTTCCACCGAGCCCAGCATCTCTGCGATTGGCCAGGAGAGCTGTTGCTGCACAAACTCTGCCTGCTCCTGCCCCACGGAGTAAGCCCTGCTCCCTGTTACAACAAGCTGAAGCACAGCATGGCAAGCTGTCCCCAGTTACTAACCCTGATGGCCATGGCCCCTCAAGCTAACAGCAATAACAAGTTTGCCCAAGATCCTAAAAATCCTTCAAACTGAGCTGTGCGTGGGCGGAAAATTGTAGTCCGCAAATGTTTCATGCTAAGCCTAGCAAACTTGTCTTCTGTAACTTCTGGTTTCCAAAGCAACAGAACATGGTTCAAATCCCTGCTGGGGTATTGTCCGATAAAAATCCCTTTCAAGTGCGTCATCACTATAAGAAGGAAAGCAGGGAAACAAAGGTGAGGCAATTTCAAACACTTCTAAACTGAAGGCAGAAAGTAAATTAAACCCCCTCCTCAAAGAAAACAAGCCTTGGGTTTACAACTAAAATACCTTTACAGGGGATTATTTTTGATTTTGAAATAAGAAAATGTTTTCCCTTTGTGTGGGACCCATGTATTAAAATCAACACAGACAAAACTGTACCTGAATGTCTAAAAGTCTCATCTGTCCCAGAAGTAACTCTTTGTATTGGAAATCAAAGGTGTGCCATAGCCTGGGGAAAAGTGCTGCAAAAGTACCTGCTGCTTTAAGATATGAAATGGAAAAGCTAACATCCTACTGCTTCAGCTCCTACTCTAATGCAAAGCAATGCTGAGTTTGGAACAAACCCCAGAAACTTAACAGAACTAACAACTTTAATGTCCTGACAACTGATATGCTGGAGCAAGCCCTGAAGGGCCCATGGGATTCAGTAATACACTTTGTTCATAAAAAGGGGTAGGAAAGTGAATGATCCCAAATAGCAGGCCAAGCTACTGAGAAAATTCCCAACATATAATTGAAAAGACTGAGTTAATAAGGATGTTGCATTAATTCAGGTCCATCAATAAAACAACTCTAACAGCTTTAGGTATCATCTTCAAAACCAGCATTAATGTGGAAGTGCTCAGCAGAAAGTCAGCACTAAAACTCGGTGTTCAAGTGCTGACTCAATTTAGTCAGCACTAAAACTTGGTGAATAGGAAATTTCTTCTGCAATTACAAAAAGTAATCGGCCAAGATGTCACAAGTCCTTTCATCACGGGAGTCACACATGGAAAATACAGGATGTGCTTTTTTGGGGAATCGCAACAATACACGAGAAGTATATAATAAATAAAACCATGTTACAAACAGGATACCAATAAAACTGAATTCTGTAGTTCTGGTTTGGAGAGTATTCTCACTCCTCAGTCACATGACAAAGTCTTAGCCCTATGCAAAGGCACAGTAAAATTACTACAGCAGCCAGGCTAGGGCCAGATTTGACTGCTTCAATTTTTAGAAGCCTCTTGCGAAGCCGGGACACTTGCTCAGTTTGTGAACCCCCTCCAAACCTTGTGTTTCTATTTGGGTACTGTTGTACTCAGTCCAGCTGGATTAAAGCTAAGCAGAGAGATGCCTTCTGAACATAGCAAAGCCATAGCCTCAGGTTCCCTGGACCTGTAGGGAGCATGTCCTCACTCCCTAGCTGAACAAGCTATTTTTAGATTACACAAAATGGATGTCAACAGATCTGCTGTAGTGAAATGCTGGTTAAAAAAAGCACCTGTCTTCAGCAGAGATGGCTCATGATGGCTCCCACAGATGTTCCTAAAATGCTGTGCTGCCCTAGTCAGTTTTCCAAAGGTTCTTCATGCATCAAGCTCTCTGGGGTTTGCACATGGCAGAGTGACATCAGGTGAAGAAGGAGAAGAAAACACTATTACATAACAGAGACGTGGCTTTTGAGTCTGGAAGCAACTGGTCTCTCATTTGGCGTCCTTCTTTTGTCACCATGTTTCACACCCTCCCACTTACACTGCAAGATCTGGAAGCACACAGTGCCAGCGTGACACACAGCACAGTGCCAGTGCAACACTCAACACAGTGGCGCTGTGGCACACATCACCAGTGTGACACCCCATGCAGCACTAGTGTCACACACAAAACACTGCCAGTGTGACGGAGCTGGGACACAGGGCAGGGTGGGGCATCTCTGTGTGCAGCTGACACGTAGCAGCTGAGGTGGACAAAACCACAGCTGTCGGTACAAACAAGTCAATTCTTTATCCTGTGTGCACACAGACCTTGGACATACACAGCTGGCTGAAAGGCAGGCACATTGCTTTACCCCCAGAATGGTGTGGGCACAGTGCAGACGTGTAGGACTGGGTGCTTGGAATGCAGAGCTTGGGCACAGAAAGTCAAAGCCCGATAAGCACAGCTCTGATGAAATATGACAGGAAAAGGCAGAACGAGTGGGGCGACATTAAAGGCTGTATTCCAAATGGCCAGCCCGGCTCCCCCCATGCAGACCGGGCTGCACAACAAAAACTGCCCTTGAGGAAAACCGGCCATGGAGACAGACTGGGGCTGTGATACCTCAGAGAAACCCACCATGGCAGACACCTCCAGGGGCTTTGATGTACTTGTTTCTTGGTAGGGAAACATGATGATGGCAAAACCTTCTGAAAGTTTTCACAATAAAAAGAGCTGCCTTTATCAATCTGTTAGTATGATAAATTCTTAAAAAGCTGTCAGGTACTCCTTTTTCCATAAAAATAATAAGATTTTATATATATGTTCATGAAATATAATAATGGGATTTGGTACAGTTCTTCCTCAAATACTCCACATAAAGGGAGGTGAGTGCTTAGATTCCATGGAAGCCATGAATGGGTAAAATAGTGTTCTGTTTTTCAGTATTTCTGTAGTAAGTAGTTAGCAAAAGAAGTGATCGTTCTGGCAGTGGATGCTGGTCCCTGATGTGTCCGTGCTGGTTTTATGGAAAGGCAACTTTTTAATAAAGGGCTCTCGGAAAAGTGGTGTTTGCTGAAAGCAACTGCTACAAACATATTCCTTTTTGTGGGAGAAACCAAAGCAAGCTTAGCAGCCTGCTCCTTCTTCTCCACCCATCTGGGAAGAAAATCTAAGCAGCTTAAAACATGAAATGCCTCAGGACTCTGTTCTGCCAACTCCTCACACACTCTGCTTTCTCCCACAGACAGAGAGAGGACAAACCGCCTCAGGACTCTGTTCTGCCACACTCTGCTTTCTCCCACAGACAGAGAGAGGACAAACACCTGGAGGAGACATGTTGTACTCCTGGCTAACAAGTGCCATGTCTGACAGGAAGCAGGA